>NC_134360.1:89761880-90113773 GCF_048569485.1 Anomaloglossus baeobatrachus | reverse complement strand
CAACCATTTATTAAACTCGGACCGCAGAGCTGACCACAACTCCTCAGCTGTGTGACTCTTATTACCAAGACATGTCAAGCTAAAGACCGCCTGATGCCGTTGCGCTCGGCTGCCAGCATAGTAATGAGGCGTGCGTGATTCCTTCTGCGCAGTGAGAACGCTGGTGGCCTGACCAGGCAGGCTTGGGGCGGAGGTGGAGGACCCAGATGAGGTGGAGGATGCAGAAGCTGTGGCGGAACTTGGATAGACAGAGGATTGACACACAAGTCGTGGGGACGGCAAGACTTGTGCAGCAGACCCTTCACCATCTATCACCATAGTTACCCAGTGCCCAGTCAGCGACATGTAACGTCCCTGTCCATGCTTACTGGTCCAAGTATCGGTGGTGAAATGCACCCGTTCACACACAGAGTTTCTCAAGGAAGCGGTGATGTTGTGTGCGACATGCTGGTGTAGCGCGGGCACACCTTTCTTAGAGAAGTAGTGGCGACTAGGCATCTGGTACTGGGGCACAGCGACAGACATAAGGTCTCTAAAATCCTGTGTGTCCACTAGGCGGAAAGGCAGCATTTCGGTAGCCAACAGCTTACAGAGGGATAGAGTCAACCTCTTAGCTTTGTCATGGGTCGGAGGAAGTGGCCTTTTATTTGACCACATCTGAGGGACAGAGATCTGGCTGCTGTGTGTAGACGGTGTTGAGTAGGGTGTCCCTGGAAAAATGCAGGTTTGTGAGGAAAGTGCAGGCGGAGACATGATGTTGCCTTCATCCAACGTTGGTGCTATCGATGTCTGAGAGAGCTGTACACACTCACTTGTTTCCCCTTCCAAACCAACTGACGACCTTACAAGCAAACTGCCTGTTGCGGTTACAGTGGTGGAAGTTTTGCGTGGAAAAACAGGTGTGACAGCTGTCCCCACAGTCCTAGAAGATGAAGAGCGCGCGGATGCACTGGAAGGGGCGGGCGGTGGATGGTTCGCTCCGCTAACCGGCATTGCAGCACGGTGAGCTTCCCACCGGGACTTATGATATTTATTCATGTGACGATTCATGGAAGAAGTTGTCAAACTGCTGAGGTTTTGACCTCTACTAACAGAATCATGACAAATGTTACATATCACATGAGTTGGGCGATCTTTTTCGATGTGAAAAAAGGCCCAGGCTAGGCAAGGCTTAGAGGCCATGCGACCTGTTGATCCACCCCGAATAATGCTCATAGGCAGAGTGGTGGCTGAGGATGCAGTTGTAGACGTGCTACCAGTGCTCCGACTCTGTCCAGGAAGGCGCAAGGTAACTTCGTCGTCGGTTGCATCCTCCTCCACCGCCTCTGTTGACCTCCTCGAGTGCCTGACTGGGGGTTGACAGTAGGTGGGATCTAGAACGTCATCATCAATTGTTGTGTTTGCACTCCCCTCCCCCTCAGACCGAGCCTCTTCTTGCCCTGACCGAATATTTAAGTTGTCATCCCAATCGGGTATCTGCGTCTCATCTTCATCAGTATGTTCCTCATTGTCTATAACCACAGGTGTTACAGTTTGTGACAAAGGGTCAACATTATGCTCAGAAACTTGGTCCTCACGGCCTGAATCTGAGTCACAAAGGTTCTGGGCATCACTGCAGACCATTTCCTGTTCTGTACTCACTGTAGCTTGGGAGCAGACCTCTGATTCCCAGGCTATAGTGTGACTGAACAGCTCTGCAGACTCAGCCATCTCAGTTCCACCATACTGTGCAGGGCTGATGGAGACTTCAGAGCTGGGAGAAATCAAGTGTGATTGGGATGACAACTCAGAGGAATGGTGTTTTTTGGATGCGGTACTTGAAGTGGCTGAGAGGGCACTTGTTGGACCACTTGAGATCCATTCAAGCATTTTCCTTTTTTGCCCATCATCTACCTTTGTTCCTCTTGTTCGTGTCCGTAAAAAAAGGAGCACATCGGATTGTTCACAATAAGTAGTAGACATCTTACTTTTGCTAGTAGATGGTCTATCTTCAGCAGATGATAATGGAGCTTTGCCACCTTCCCCACTGACAAAACATTTTTTGCCTTTTCCACCACGCCTCTTCCCCTTTCCACCAGCATCTGTCATTTTGCCACTCATGTTGATTGCGACAAGATTGTGGACTGAAAATGTGGTAGTAAAAATTGAGAGGTGGTGAAGATTGCAGTGGTGGTCTAGCTTTATTAACAGCAGAATAATAAAGAATAAATATCCCTGACAATGTAACTTAGTTATAATTCGTTGGAGTGTGCAACGCAGGCAGACGTGCTGCAAATGTCTTGGCACTAGTGGGACTATAGCAAAGTCCAATAGCCACGTATAGGATGCCACTAGGTACACTGAGTGTTTGCTAGTATAATGGCTTCGTTATAATTAGTTGGAGTGTGCAACGCAGGCAGATGCGCTCTGCAAATGTCTTGGCACTAGTGGGACTATAGCAAAGTCCAATAGCCACGTATAGGATGCCACTAGGTACACTGTGTGTTTGCTAGTATAATGGCTGAGTTTAAAAAACTTGGAGTGTGCAATGCAGGCAGATGTGCTCTGCTAATGTCTTTGCACTAGTGGGACTATAGCAAAGTCCAATAGCCACGTATAGGATGCCACTAGGTACACTGAGTGTTTGCTAGTAAAATTGCTTAGTTTAAAAAACTTGGAGTGTGCAATGCAGGCAGATGTGCTCTGCAAATGTCTTTGCACTAGTGGGACTATAGCAAAGTCCAATAGCCACGTATAGGATGCCACTAGGTACACTGAGTGTTTGCTAGTATAATGGCTTCGTTATAATTTGTTGTAGTGTGCAACGCAGGCAGATGCGCTCTGCAAATGTCTTGGCACTAGTGGGACTATAGCAAAGTCCAATAGCCACGTATAGGATGCCACTAGGTACACTGAGTGTTTGCTAGTATAATGGCTTCGTTATAATTAGTTGGAGTGTGCAACGCAGGCAGATGCGCTCTGCAAATGTCTTGGCACTAGTGGGACTATAGCAAAGTCCAATAGCCACGTATAGGATGCCACTAGGTACACTGTGTGTTTGCTAGTATAATGGCTGAGTTTAAAAAACTTGGAGTGTGCAATGCAGGCAGATGTGCTCTGCTAATGTCTTTGCACTAGTGGGACTATAGCAAAGTCCAATAGCCACGTATAGGATGCCACTAGGTACACTGAGTGTTTGCTAGTAAAATTGCTTAGTTTAAAAAACTTGGAGTGTGCAATGCAGGCAGATGTGCTCTGCAAATGTCTTGGCCCTAGTGGGACTATAGCAAAGTCCAATAGCCACGTATAGGATGCCACTAGGTACACTGAGTGTGTGCTAGTATAATGGCTTCGTTATAATTAGTTGGAGTGTGCAACGCAGGCAGATGCGCTCTGCAAATGTCTTGGCACTAGTGGGACTATAGCAAAGTCCAATAGCCACGTATAGGATGCCACTAGGTACACTGAGTGTTTGCTAGTATAATGGCTTCGTTATAATTTGTTGTAGTGTGCAACGCAGGCAGATGCGCTCTGCAAATGTCTTGGCACTAGTGGGACTATAGCAAAGTCCAATAGCCACGTATAGGATGCCACTAGGTACACGGAGTGTGTGCTAGTATAATGGCTTCGTTATAATTAGTTGGAGTGTGCAACGCAGGCAGATGCGCTCTGCAAATGTCTTGGCACTAGTGGGACTATAGCAAAGTCCAATAGCCACGTATAGGATGCCACTAGGTACACTGAGTGTTTGCTAGTATAATGGCTTCGTTATAATTAGTTGGAGTGTGCAACGCAGGCAGATGCGCTCTGCAAATGTCTTGGCACTAGTGGGACTATAGCAAAGTCCAATAGCCACGTATAGGATGCCACTAGGTACACTGAGTGTTTGCTAGTATAATGGCTTCGTTATAATTAGTTGGAGTGTGCAACACAGGCAGATGCGCTCTGCAAATGTCTTGGCACTAGTGGGACTATAGCAAAGTCCAATAGCCACGTATAGGATGCCACTAGGTACACTGTGTGTTTGCTAGTATAATGGCTGAGTTTAAAAAACTTGGAGTGTGCAATGCAGGCAGATGTGCTCTGCTAATGTCTTTGCACTAGTGGGACTATAGCAAAGTCCAATAGCCACGTATAGGATGCCACTAGGTACACTGAGTGTTTGCTAGTAAAATTGCTTAGTTTAAAAAACTTGGAGTGTGCAATGCAGGCAGATGTGCTCTGCAAATGTCTTTGCACTAGTGGGACTATAGCAAAGTCCAATAGCCACGTATAGGATGCCACTAGGTACACTGAGTGTTTGCTAGTATAATGGCTTCGTTATAATTTGTTGTAGTGTGCAACGCAGGCAGATGCGCTCTGCAAATGTCTTGGCACTAGTGGGACTATAGCAAAGTCCAATAGCCACGTATAGGATGCCACTAGGTACACTGAGTGTTTGCTAGTATAATGGCTTCGTTATAATTAGTTGGAGTGTGCAACGCAGGCAGATGCGCTCTGCAAATGTCTTGGCACTAGTGGGACTATAGCAAAGTCCAATAGCCACGTATAGGATGCCACTAGGTACACTGTGTGTTTGCTAGTATAATGGCTGAGTTTAAAAAACTTGGAGTGTGCAATGCAGGCAGATGTGCTCTGCTAATGTCTTTGCACTAGTGGGACTATAGCAAAGTCCAATAGCCACGTATAGGATGCCACTAGGTACACTGAGTGTTTGCTAGTAAAATTGCTTAGTTTAAAAAACTTGGAGTGTGCAATGCAGGCAGATGTGCTCTGCAAATGTCTTTGCACTAGTGGGACTATAGCAAAGTCCAATAGCCACAGATAGGATGCCACTAGGTACACTGAGTGTTTGCTAGTATAATGGCTTAGTTAGAATGAGTTGGAGTGTGCAGAGGACAAGAGGGTACAGTGGCAGGATTGTGGTGCTCTGGGTAGAGGAATGGAAGCCTGCCTTTCTATTCCCTCCTAATGGTGAAATGCAGGGAGGAAATCCCTGACCTGGGCTACACAGACGCTGTTGCTGTTTGCAGGACCTGTCACCTATGGCTCTCTGACCCTGCCGGTACGAGCCCTTAAAAGGACTGCTAGAATGTGCTCTCCCTAAGCTGTCTAACGCTGTGTATGCAGCGCATACAGCTGTATCGGCGATAGGACAAAGGACGGAACTGCGACAGTGATGTCTGACACCAAAGACGCAGAAGGCAGATAATGGCGATCGTGAAGAAAATGTCCGGTTTTATAATGCAGGGACATGTGACATGCAGATCCTATCACACATGCCGTTGCTTCTCTGCCTCAAAGTCCACTTAGGTGTGTGTGTGTCTGTGATTGGCTGACATGCTGGCCAGCCCCACAAGACGCGCGCACTTAGGGAAGGAAGACAAGAAAAAAAAAAAAAAAAATGGCGATCGCCATTATAGAAACAGCAGTGATCTGAAGGCGCTGTTCACGCACACTATACACTGAAATGTGATAATAGTTTGATTCACAGAGTGACTTACACTATTACAGCAGAAACCAAGCTAAGATTTAGCTGTTTTTTGGCTGCTAGAACCGTTCTCGAACGTTTCTAGAACTATCGAGCTTTTGCAAAAAGCTCGAGTTCTAGTTCGATCTAGAACATGCCCCAAAATCACTCGAGCCTAGAACTGGAGAACCACGAACCACGAACCGCGCTCAACTCTACTCATGAGCCCTAAAACTATAGAGTCTGAGCTTCAGCCCAATAAAATGACAAATCAGCAGTGTACCTTGAAAGATCAAAAGGGAAAGAATGTTCAAATATTTGTCTTCATTACATAAGTAGATTGCTTGGCATTTTACAGTTTTGCACTGACGAGGGGCAAGCACCCCGAAACACCGTGTCTGCAAATTGGGATTCTGATCTGGCTTATATATCCTGAGTCATATTGCAAAGGATTGTTGAAAATCTACTTGTGACTTTTAGGATCGCTACTTCCAATAGGTGGCGCTGTGCTAGAGTTTGTCTCCTTTACTGGAGAGACAATTTGAATATTTCCCAGAGGGGCATTGCAGCTATAAGTCCCCTTACCTGGCAGCCAGACTGGCTTGCAAAGTCTCCTTAAGGAGAATAGTGTTCCCCCGTGGTCCCCACATAGCTTTCTCATGAGCCAGATCAGACACCCCCATACTTTGCACTGACGAGGGGCAAGCACCCCGAAACACCGTGTCTGCAAATTGGGATTCTGATCTGGCTTATATATCCTGAGTCATATTGCAAAGGATTGTTGAAAATCCACTTGTGACTTTTAGGATCGCTACTTCCAATAGGTGGCGCTGTGCTAGAGTTTGTCTCCTTTACTGGAGAGACAATTTGAATATTTCCCAGAGGGGCATTGCAGCTATAAGTCCCCTTACCTGGCAGCCAGACTGGCTTGCAAAGTCTCCTTAAGGAGAATAGTGTTCCCCCGTGGTCCCCACATAGCTTTCTCATGAGCCAGATCAGACACCCCCATACTTTGCACTGACGAGGGGCAAGCACCCCGAAACACCGTGTCTGCAAATTGGGATTCTGATCTGGCTTATATATCCTGAGTCATATTGCAAAGGATTGTTGAAAATCCACTTGTGACTTTTAGGATCGCTACTTCCAATAGGTGGCGCTGTGCTAGAGTTTGTCTCCTTTACTGGAGAGACAATTTGAATATTTCCCAGAGGGGCATTGCAGCTATAAGTCCCCTTACCTGGCAGCCAGACTGGCTTGCAAAGTCTCCTTAAGGAGAATAGTGTTCCCCCGTGGTCCCCACATAGCTTTCTCATGAGCCAGATCAGACACCCCCATACTTTGCACTGACGAGGGGCAAGCACCCCGAAACACCGTGTCTGCAAATTGGGATTCTGATCTGGCTTATATATCCTGAGTCATATTGCAAAGGATTGTTGAAAATCCACTTGTGACTTTTAGGATCGCTACTTCCAATAGGTGGCGCTGTGCTAGAGTTTGTCTCCTTTACTGGAGAGACAATTTGAATATTTCCCAGAGGGGCATTGCAGCTATAAGTCCCCTTACCTGGCAGCCAGACTGGCTTGCAAAGTCTCCTTAAGGAGAATAGTGTTCCCCCGTGGTCCCCACATAGCTTTCTCATGAGCCAGATCAGACACCCCCATACTTTGCACTGACGAGGGGCAAGCACCCCGAAACACCGTGTCTGCAAATTGGGATTCTGATCTGGCTTATATATCCTGAGTCATATTGCAAAGGATTGTTGAAAATCCACTTGTGACTTTTAGGATCGCTACTTCCAATAGGTGGCGCTGTGCTAGAGTTTGTCTCCTTTACTGGAGAGACAATTTGAATATTTCCCAGAGGGGCATTGCAGCTATAAGTCCCCTTACCTGGCAGCCAGACTGGCTTGCAAAGTCTCCTTAAGGAGAATAGTGTTCCCCCGTGGTCCCCACATAGCTTTCTCATGAGCCAGATCAGACACCCCCATACTTTGCACTGACGAGGGGCAAGCACCCCGAAACACCGTGTCTGCAAATTGGGATTCTGATCTGGCTTATATATCCTGAGTCATATTGCAAAGGATTGTTGAAAATCCACTTGTGACTTTTAGGATCGCTACTTCCAATAGGTGGCGCTGTGCTAGAGTTTGTCTCCTTTACTGGAGAGACAATTTGAATATTTCCCAGAGGGGCATTGCAGCTATAAGTCCCCTTACCTGGCAGCCAGACTGGCTTGCAAAGTCTCCTTAAGGAGAATAGTGTTCCCCCGTGGTCCCCACATAGCTTTCTCATGAGCCAGATCAGACACCCCCATACTTTGCACTGACGAGGGGCAAGCACCCCGAAACACCGTGTCTGCAAATTGGGATTCTGATCTGGCTTATATATCCTGAGTCATATTGCAAAGGATTGTTGAAAATCCACTTGTGACTTTTAGGATCGCTACTTCCAATAGGTGGCGCTGTGCTAGAGTTTGTCTCCTTTACTGGAGAGACAATTTGAATATTTCCCAGAGGGGCATTGCAGCTATAAGTCCCCTTACCTGGCAGCCAGACTGGCTTGCAAAGTCTCCTTAAGGAGAATAGTGTTCCCCCGTGGTCCCCACATAGCTTTCTCATGAGCCAGATCAGACACCCCCATACTTTGCACTGACGAGGGGCAAGCACCCCGAAACACCGTGTCTGCAAATTGGGATTCTGATCTGGCTTATATATCCTGAGTCATATTGCAAAGGATTGTTGAAAATCCACTTGTGACTTTTAGGATCGCTACTTCCAATAGGTGGCGCTGTGCTAGAGTTTGTCTCCTTTACTGGAGAGACAATTTACAGTTTTTAAAGGAGGAGTTGTCCACCTGTCGGTTTATTTTTTTTTAACTTTAAAGCATATATTACACCCAAATTTTATTTTGATTAGAGGTCAATCAGATATTTAGCAGTTTTTGTTTTACAGCCTGTCTTGCTAAATTCTACTAAAAAGGGGGCTGAAAGCCCGTACTTACGAAGCGCTCACTGATATCCTAATCAGGCACGAATACTAATATTCTTTATAGCAAGATACTATTTATTTTAATAGCACATGAATATATATAGTCAATGGTACATAGGCATAAGAACTATAATCATAGAAACTTATACAATAACAGAAATATGCATCAACATTACCGTTATGTTGTAGCAATCCTTTCACATCGGAGGGAACTCGAGTTAATGATAAGGAATCAACATGGCATCTTGGCATGGCATCACAGGAACAGTGCATACGTACACTTCAATGTCCTGGAAGGTTTTTCCCTAACATTAAGCGAGTCTGGTGTATTTTTATAGGAAAACATTGTAGGTTGTGTTAAAATGGTCACCAGCATGTGACAGCTGAGTCATGTTCATGTAACTTGACCACAAGCTGCTGTGGGCACTGGCAGCTTCCTGCACATTTCCTGCACATCCTGCCAGTTGACAACTGACCGACCACAGTTTGACCATAGTGTTAGTGAAATATTGCAATGAGCCGTAAATTTCATATGCAAGCTTCCTTAAACCTGTCTTTAAGCTAACCACAAGTTTCCTGTAAGTGGAACTGTAAATGTTACTTCCTTATTATCTAAAACTGCTTCAAGACATGTATTCTTTGGTCACCATGTTGGCCTTCCAAAGGACATCTCTTTGATACTGAATTATTGATAGGTCAAATAATATCTGGGATCACTCCTATCTTTTGATTATGATTCCTATCTAATTACATTCAAACTTCAGTCATATCACATTGGTATCACAATCGGTCCTTGATCCCAGGGATTATTTTCCATCATCAGTATTCCACTAGAAGAAGATCACTCGGAATATACCATACCATGACCAAGAAATATCGCTTTTAATAGGACACTAACATTGACTTTGCCACAGATTTTGATTTCTTGGTTTGTTTGGATAAACGTTGAATCACAAATATAATCAGTTTCACTACTATTTATAGTATATTAAAACTAAAAGCAATATTATCTGAAAAGCTCCCTTGAATATCATGTGTTTTGGCATTTGCTCGATATTCAAAGGAATCATTACATATTACATTTCCCGATATGTTACTACAAGTTTCACTAGTCCCATTTATGAACATATTGGCATAAGACCATAACATATCATGAATTGTCCTTTCCACTAAGCTGGGTTTAAAAGCATCTACAGTATTTATAGCTGTCCCAAAACTTATTTTTTATTCCCCATAGGGATGAATCCCAGGTTAGTCAGTCCAGTCTTATTTCTTAGTACCCAAATTCCTCCCTTAAAAGCCAGATATTGCAAATTGGTGACTGTTGCATTCAAATTGCCTTGCCACCATGGAAGATTGATCCATCCCACTATGGAAATGGGTACTGTAGTATTCTATAGACGAACACTTCGAGTGTCTTTATCAGCAAGATGATCAGAACAACTTTTCTACTTTAAGATTTCCTCCATCGATACCGGGACATCCAGATAAGGGATACTGGTGGCTGTAACCGAAGAATGTGTACAGATCCAGCAATCTGTGTGTTGAAAATGTGATGGTGCATCAGAAATTCATTCGCCACAGGTTCCTCCTGATGTAGACTTGTCCATCCAACGACCAGAGAGGCAAACATCAAACACAGGAATTTCTCCATCTCATCACTATCGAGCTCTTCCCAGTAACCGATACCATGGATTCCGCTTATTTACAACACCTTCTGCAAATAAAGATACACTATTATTCTCGTAAATAACATTTTTCTTGTGGGACATATTCCCACTTCCCCACTCCTGGTCTCATCAGGAAAGTACGATCTTTTCCGACCGCTATTACCGCTGTCTCTGAGGGCGGTCCTTGGAGGTTTTGAATCCATATTTTTGCTCCTACATTTTTAATATTAGAGGATCCAAAACCTTTAGTACCCCGTATTGTTAATTCTGCTGGGGCAGTTCCTTCTCTTATTTCAGACAAGTTTATTGGAATTATTAACATCTGAGCCACCTTCTGGTGTTTCATCAATATCAAAGGTTCATTTGCCAAATTTAGCATCAGTACCTTGATTTCTCCCTGATGATCTGCCTCTATTACCCCTCCCACCACTATGGCTCCTTTTAACGCTAAGCTAGAACGAGTGGCTATTTGACCATAATGATCCTTTGGTATCTGGCAACCCAATCCTGTTGAAATTGGTTTTACCTTACCTGGGGGTACCACGACAGTTTCCAATGTACTAAGGTCTAAACCTGCTGAATAAGGCGTCGCTCTTTCTGGTGTGCCCAAACAGCTGTACCTTGCCTTGTCAACTGTTGGACTGACTTGTCTGATGGCTGCTGCTTTATCTGCTTCTGAATTAAACAAACGTTCAAGTGAGTTAGTAGGGACATGAGCATCGACATGAAATACAGTGGTCTTGGTAGATTGAATAATCCCTTCAATGTCTTGCCACACTTCCCTGACCATCTCAAACACATTTTGCTGTTCCTCTCCCCAGTGGAACTCATATTTTTTCCTCGTTACTTTGTACAAAGGAGCCAACATTTGTCCCAAATGAGGGATATGTTGTCTCCAAAAATCAAACAATCCAATATAAGACTGAGTCTCCTGTTTGGATTTAGGGACCGGAAAATTAATAATTTTCTGTCTGGCATTGGGCAAGATCTCTCTGTGTCCCTTGTTCCACTGAATCCCTAGAAATGTTACCACCAGAGACGGTCCTTGAACCTTGGCATCACTGATTTCCCATCCTTTACTCCACATATGAGCAACCAGTTTTGTCAATTGATCTTTCACACTTTGCTCATCTTGTCCTTGTATCATTATATCATTGATATAATGTGAAATCTGCATTTCCTTATGACAAGACATAACCCCAAAGGAGAATTTTCCTTTGGTTCGATTAAGAGTCATCCATTTTAGGATATCAATTCCCAAAATATATTCTGGTATAGGAACTACCAGTACCGTATACTCCTTGATAGGTAAATTACCTATCTTCAAAGCTACCTGTGTCTGAACCCCAGTGATCACTTGACCACCTAGTCCAGCAATTTTTACTCGAGGTCCTTTTATTTTTTCTGGGTTTCCATGAATTAAAGTAGCCTCCGCCCCCGTGTCAATCAAAGCTGGGACTCTTTGAACATTTCCCCCTTTCCAATGTATGCTAAGATTGACGTAGGGACGTTCGTCCCTTTTTATCATTAGGGGGGCTTGGCTGGCTACCTATGGTAAATCACTTCCTTCTGAACTTTCATTTACACAGACTTCAGTCTGTGTATTAGCCCTTCCTTCCGTGACCTTTGTGGCCACGGCTGCAGACAGTTCTTCCCATGGATAAACTGACTGAAAATCTTCCCAAGACACATTCTTTGGGGTTTTTTCCCCTTTTCCCTCTGATTTCTTTACCTTGGGGGTTTTTGAGCCCCCTTCCACATTTGTAGTGGTCACTTTCTTTGCGGATAGAACTTTCTGTTTGTACAACTTCCATAATTCTCCTGTCTCCTTTCAATCAATCCTTTCCTTATTGATCCCGGCTTTAAGCAAAGCCTGGAACATGTCTTTTCGAGGCACCCATGGGGCCTCCCCTACTGATTTCTCTTTCCAATCAGGATTGTTTGGCTTACTGTTACCAACATGGCCTCCAGGGGATGGTTTATCCCACTGTCCCATATCCTGTAACTCCCTCATCCTCCCTAGAACTACACCGATTGATTCTCCAGTCAGCGCTACAGTTAAGGTTAAAATAACTGTTTTATATGCTGGAGGAGCATGTTTAACCAGCCTATTACTTATGCTGGCTGTCAATGGGTACTGGAGATAATCATCATCCAGTCCCAAAAGAGGAAGAGCATTCCTCATTGCTTCTTCCTTCAGCCTTTCCATACCATCTTTTAAGGTATACCAAGGTTTATCATTGATAGGAAAGTCTGCTTCTGATGGATATTTGTCCAGAAAAGCATCTGCTAAGTCACGATTAAGTTTTGAGTACCATGCTTATTATGATCAACAAAATAATTTTTTATTGATCTCTGAATTACTGGGTCCTGAGACATGGTGACAAATTTTGCCACGTCTCCGGCGTCAAAGTGCACTCCACCTCCTCCGAGATCGTGCACCCTGACCAACCAGGGAATTTCTCCTTCTCCGGGTTTTTGTCTAAACTGTGTTAAAATGCTATCAACTTCTCCCTGAGAGTAATCTTCAATGGTTACTCGATTTTTTACATGAGGAATCGTTCTCTCATTTGTGATGGCATTACCATCTTTGTCATATTGCAGATTCCCCTGACCATCCCGGACATGTTCCCGGATGATCTCATTCTCTGTCCTCTCTAGGCGCCTCCTTACTGGATTAGCCTGAATCTTCCCTTTATGGTAATCCTCCTCATCAGATGATGAAGATGAATCCCACACATCCCCATCCCAAGTATCGGGATCCCAGTTTATAGAAGCTGAGGCGATACTTTTATGCACTTTGGTTTTATTTACTTTTCCTCTTCTTTTCTTGTACTTATTTTGAGCAATTTTTATGGCAGCTTTTTGTGCCACATTCTGATAATGTTCCAATTTATCCTTCAACAGTCTGGTATTACATTCCAGAACTGTTTTCAGGCCACCTAATTCTATCATCTTTTGTTCCATCTGGGAACTTTTCTTCTGCATCTTTAGATCACGCTCATGCATTACACTATATGCACTTGCCAAAATCCACATGTGCCGTGCTAAAGACACTACATCACCTGCTTTCACAGGGACACTACCGAATACATTCACAACATCAGTAGCTTCACTACCCTTAAGCTTATCCTGCCATTGTTTGTGCCGTGCTAAAGACACTACATCACCTGTTTTCACAGGGGCACCACTGAGTACATTCACAACATCAGTAGCTTCACAACCCTTGAGCTTATTCTGCCATTGTTCTGCCAATCCACAATTGACCAATTCATGTGCTATAAGATTGTAGGGAGCCTCAATCCAGCTCGGGATCTCCACAACAACCTCCTTAACATTATCCTTACGTTTTCTGAACATTTTGACACTATGCAAAAAGATTGAAAAAATATATCTGGAAATTTGCCAAATATATGTTTTTAACTTCTAAATTACAAAAATTCGTTAATTACTTCTTATAGAAGTAATCCTGCCGACTACGCCAATTTATGTCTTGCTAAATTCTACTAAAAAGGGGGCTGAAAGCCCGTACTTACGAAGCGCTCACTGATATCCTAATCAGGCATGAATACTAATATTCTTTATAGCAAGATACTATTTATTTTAATAGCACATGAATATATATAGTCAATGGTACATAGGCATAAGAACTATAATCATAGAAACTTATACAATAACAGAAATATGCATCAACATTACCGTTATGTTGTAGCAATCCTTTCACATCGGAGGGAACTCGAGTTAATGATAAGGAATCAATATGGCATCTTGGCATGGCATCACAGGAACAGTGCATACGTACACTTCAATGTCCTGGAAGGTTTTTCCCTAACATTAAGCGAGTCTAGTGTATTTTTATAGGAAAACATTGTAGGTTGTGTTAAAATGGTCACCAGCATGTGACAGCTGAGTCATGTTCATGTAACTTGACCACAAGCTGCTGTGGGCACTGGCAGCTTCCTGCACATTTCCTGCACATCCTGCCAGTTGACAACTGACCGACCACAGTTTGACCATAGTGTTAGTGAAATATTGCAATGAGCCGTAAATTTCATATGCAAGCTTCCTTAAACCTGTCTTTAAGCTAACCACAAGTTTCCTGTAAGTGGAACTGTAAATGTTAATTCCTTATTATCTAAAACTGCTTCAAGACATGTATTCTTTGGTCATCATGTTGGCCTTCCAAAGGACATCTCTTTGATACTGAATTATTGATAGGTCAAATAATATCTGGGATCACTCCTATCTTTTTATTATGATTCCTATCTAATTACATTCAAACTTCAGTCATATCACATTGGTATCACATAGCCTTTGTGTTGATGGCTGCAGAATGAGTAATTTGAGAAACGTTCAGTGAGCTTGTCTGACAGACTCCTGAAGGTTTGATAAGTTGTTTTTCTGAGCTCCTCCCTCAAAGTTGAAAGTTGCATGAAAACAAAATGCCTGTGAAAGCTAAACTGCCAAATTTTTTATGAAAATCAGTTGCAAGCATTTTTAGCTCCAAATGGCTAAAAATAATAAAAAAAGTAAATAAATAGTTAAGTACGGTTTAGGTTATGATCAGACCAGTATGAAAAAATGGTCATGCAGGAGACATTGCATCAGCACATCTGAGAAGTACCAGGAATGATCAGCAGGTACAATTAGTATTGCCTGCCAGTCATCCAATCCAACCGGACAGTGCATGATCAGCACCTGCTGACAGCTCCTTTCAGGGGAAGGCCCTTAAACAAAAACAAAACACTTAAAAATGGCAAAGATGATTTAATTTAAAAATAAATGAAAATTTTAATGGTGTATATCAGGGGTGGGGGACCTTTTTTCAGCCGGGGGCCATTTGGAAATTTCTACCAACCTTCGGGGGCCGCACAAAATTATCAATGTGAAAATTACCCGGCTATATTTGGTCAAACAATTAACTCACCCCTGCTGTGGCGGCCGGAGCGGCTTCTCTTTGGTGCGGCTGTGATGTTGGATGATACTAATCATGTTTCTTCTCACAACTGCTTTACTGTCTCGGTCTGAAGCGCAGTCAACTCTTTGTGATAATATTTGCTAAATCGTATACATCACATAGGAGACGCTGGAGGCACACACAACACATAGGAGACGCTGGAGGCACACACAACACATAGGAGACGCTGGAGGCACACACAACACATAGGAGACACTGGAGGCACACACAACACATAGGAGACACTGGAGGCACACACAACACATAGGAGACACTGGAGGCACACACAACACATAGGAGACACTGGAGGCACACACAACACATAGGAGACACTGGAGGCACACACAACACATAGGAGACACTGGAGGCACACACAACACATAGGAGACACTGGAGGCACACACAACACATAGGAGATACTGGAGGCACCCACAACACATAGGAGACACTGGAGGCACACACAGCACATAGGAGACACTGGGACTGCTCTATATACATTACAGGAGTCACTGAAGGCACATATTTGCTAAATCGTATACATCATATAGGAGACGCTGGAGGCACACACAACACATAGGAGACGCTGGAGGCACACACAACACATAGGAGACATTGGAGGCACCCACAACACATAGGAGACGCTGGAGGCACACACAACACATAGGAGACGCTGGAGGCACACACAACACATAGGAGACGCTGAAGGCACACACAACACATAGGAGACGCTGAAGGCACACACAACACATAGGAGACGCTGAAGGCACACACAACACATAGGAGACGCTGGAGGCACACACAACACATAGGAGACGCTGGAGGCACACACAACACATAGGAGACGCTGGAGGCACACACAACACATAGGAGACGCTGGAGGCACACACAACACATAGGAGACGCTGGAGGCACACACAACACATAGGAGACGCTGGAGGCACACACAACACATAGGAGACGCTGGAGGCACACACAACACATAGGAGACGCTGGAGGCACACACAACACATAGGAGACACTGGGACTGCTCTATATACATTACAGGAGTCACTGAAGGCACATACATCACTGGAGGGGCTGGGGGCATATACATCACATTGAAAACGCTGGGACTGACGTATACACAACAGAAAGGAAACGCTGGGACTGCTGTATATACACAACACAGGAGACACTGGAGGCACATACATCACATGAGGCGCTATATATGCTCCCAGCCCCTCCTGTGATGTAAATGCCCACAGCCCCTCCTGTGTTGTGTATGTCCCCAGTGTCTCCTGTGATGTATATGCCCCCAGCATCTCCAATGTGATGTATAAGTCACAGGAGACGCTGAAGGCAAACACAAGAGGGGCTGGGGGGCATACACAACGCAAGAGGGGCTGGGGGGCATACACAACGCAAGAGGGGCTGGGGGGCATACACAACGCAAGAGGGGCTGGGGGGCATACACAACGCAAGAGGGGCTGGGGGGCATACACAACGCAAGAGGGGCTGGGGGGCATACACAACGCAAGAGGGGCTGGGGGGCATACACAACGGAAGAGGGGCTGGGGGGCATACACAACGCAAGAGGTGCTGGGGGGCATACAGAACGCAAGAGGGGCTGGGGGACATACACATCACAAGAGGAGCTGGGGGCAAAGCCATCACTGAGGGGGGCACAGACATCACTGGGGGAACACAACACTGGGGGTGATGCACAGCATTGGGAGGGCACACAGCACTGCCCCCCCGTAATGTCAAGGCTCTGCACACAGCACCTGCAGAGCCCTGACATTACCGGGGAGCCACAAACCTGAGGTGATAGACAGCATGGGGTGAGGGACACAGCACTGATCGTTGCACACAGCTCTGGAGGGAGGGTACACAAAGTACTGGACGGGAAGCAGAGTGCAGGCGCGCACACACAGCGCCGGAGACAGTGCAGGCCGGAGGGCAGAGGGTCGGGCAGATCGCTCTGGAGTTGAAAGGTGCGGTCACACCACACGACAGGACATAGGGGCGGGCACATCGCGCCGAGGGCAGAGGGGGCAGATCGTTCCGGAGGGCAGAGGGGCGGGCACACCACACGAGGGGAAAGAGGGGCGGGCAGATCGCTCCGGAGGGCAGAGGGGCGGGCACACCGCACGAGGAGAAAGAGGGGCGGGCACATCGCTCCGGAGGGCAGAGGGGCGGGCACACACACAGCACGAGGGGACAGAGGAGCGGGCACACACCGCTGATTACGCTACTGGACAGCGGGAGAGCCCATTGGTTCTCCCAAACAGTGCATGTGGTCATTTAAAGGGCTGGCGGCCCCAGCACTACAGCCCCCGGGAATGTGCCCGGGGCCGCATAAAAGGTCATGGCGGGCCGCATGCGGCCCGCGGGCCGGAGGTTCCCCACCCCTGGTGTATATAATTAAGAAAATGTACAGTGTGTCCACCCATATCCTGTCCACCACCATTAACTTGAGAACGGCGGCAGCTATAGCCATAGAAGTGGTGTCTAGGTATAGTAAAGTAGCCATGCGCTACACAATGAAACCACCTATAGCGCCACCTGGTGGAAAACAACGGAGTTAGCATTTTTATCTCAAAAACGGAACGAGATAGAGAAAAAAAGTGAATTACAAAGTTGTAGGACATCATCAATTCAATACGAATCGACACCTTGCATACAGAAATGCTATGATATGAAACCCATGACCCCCCCCCAAAACACTGAATGCTGGTCACTCAGGTGATTTGCTGTCACAGGTGGAGGACTCCAGCTGTGACTGGAAATCACCTGAGTAATGTCACTGCTGATAGCGCGACTCAGTTGAGTTGCTGCGTGGAGCTCTTGTTCTATGGCTGCTTGCTGTGAGCTTCCCATGTAGCAGAGCTGGGAGCGTCGTGGGACGTTGTGTGGATTACGTCGGACCTGGAAGGGTGTTTGGGGGTTAATAAAGTGGTGAAAGAGGGGGCTTTTTTGTCTTTTATTCCAAATAAAAGATTTTTTGCGTGTATGTGTAGGGGAGGTTAAGGGTTAGGCCCACCCCTGCATCTGTACCCGGCACACCATTGTCTTGTGTAATAACTGTAAATGCCTTGCTTGTGTGATTTTGCCACCAGGTGGCAGTGTTGCTATCGGTAGATCCTGGCACCTGGATGGGCAGAAGAGGAAGAGGAAAGGGATGTATATATAATGGAAAGTTGAGGGAGTAGTCAGGAGGAGAGAGACCAGAGAGATGTGGAGTGAAGATATCCCAACAAACAGTCCCTGACCATATGGGTCACCCCCATGGCTGCGACACGCAAGGATCCTGAATGGATGGCGGAACCGCGTCCCCCACGGAGAGGGGTTTAGTCTGACAGTCGGGGGTCTAGGGTCATTGCCAGCTGGTGGTAACGGGAAGAAGCCCTCACTCACAGAGAAGGTCAGTGCGGCCCCTGGTAGTGGGGGTATGTGTGTGGATGGCCTAGCATGAAGGGGAGACCCCTGCGGACCTCAGTGCAACATGAAGTGGAGTGAGGGAAAGGAAGGGCTTCGACTGTAGATGGTGCCCAGGTGCCGAAGGACCGACTGTTGCAACTGTGACGTGTGAACAGGAGAAGAAACCCTTGTGAGACGTATACCAGTGGCGGCAAGATGCGGACCAAGGTTGTATTCCAGAAATAAAGTTGGAAGTGTTTTTAAGAAAGAACTTTGCCTGAACTTTATTGTCTGACAAAAAAAGGTGAATGTGCAATGCCTGAGACTGTAACAGAGTCATCCTGTGTGTGGTGCGGTGACTGAAAGGTGAGAGGTTAACAACAGGTTGTGCTGTGACCTGTTGTTCCCCTGCTACCAAGACTACTACACACTGCCTGCCCAGTGCCAACCACCACATATGTGTTTATTTACTTTCACTTACAGATTAATCATGGGGCATATCTCATAGACGGCTGCCATGATTAACCTAGGGCTTAGTGGGCTGCCATTAACTCCTTATTACCCCGATTGCCACCGCACCAGAGTAATCGGGATGAGCCGGGTAAGGTCCCATCTAATGGTTGTGGCAATTCCGGATGGCTGCAGGCTATTTTTAGGCTGGGGGGCAGCCTAAAAACGATAGGCCTCCCCAGTCTGAGAATACCAGCCAGAAGTTGTGAGGCTTTATCATGGCTGGGTAGCAGTTGGGTGGGGGGGGGGGGTAACCGCACAACAGTTTTTTTAAATTATTTTTTCATTTACTGTACTGCACGATATAGACCCACCCACCGGCGGATGTGATTGGTTGCAGTGAGACAGCTGTCACTCAGCGTGGGGGCACGTCTGACTGCAACCAATCACAGGCACTGGTGGGCGGGGGAAGCAGGGAATATGAGATGAGCCTAATGTTTCAGAAACATGAAAGGCCACGGGAACGGTGTGAAAGCCGCGAAGCGCTGGTGATTGGTGACTATGAAGGCGAGAGAGAGGGGGAGACAGGGAGCGAGAGAGACCAAGCGAGAGAGACCGAGACCGAGACTGACAGAAAGAGAGAAATTGATACCGACAGAGAGAGAGATCGAGACCAACAGAAAGAGAGAGACTGAGACCGACAGAAAATGTTCACAAAACGCAATGAAGAAGTGACATGCTGCTTTTTTTTTACAAATATGTGTCAAACAAAACGCTGCTTAAAAAATACCATGACCAAGAAATATCGCTTTTAATAGGACACTAACATTGACTTTGCCACAGATTTTGATTTCTTGGTTTGTTTGGATAAACGTTGAATCACAAATATAATCAGTTTCACTACTATTTATAGTATATTAAAACTAAAAGCAATATTATCTGAAAAGCTCCCTTGAATATCATGTGTTTTGGCATTTGCTCGATATTCAAAGGAATCATTACACATTACATTTCCCGATATGTTACTACAAGTTTCACTAGTCCCATTTATGAACATATTGGCATAAGACCATAACATATCATGAATTGTCCTTTCCACTAAGCTGGGTTTAAAAGCATCTACAGTATTTATAGCTGTCCCAAAACTTATTTTTTATTCCCCATAGGGATGAATCCCAGGTTAGTCAGTCCAGTCTTATTTCTTAGTACCCAAATTCCTCCCTTAAAAGCCAGATATTGCAAATTGGTGACTGTTGCATTCAAATTGCCTTGCCACCATGGAAGATTGATCCATCCCACTATGGAAATGGGTACTGTAGTATTCTATAGACGAACACTTCGAGTGTCTTTATCAGCAAGATGATCAGAACAACTTTTCTACTTTAAGATTTCCTCCATCGATACCGGGACATCCAGATAAGGGATACTGGTGGCTGTAACCGAAGAATGTGTACAGATCCAGCAATCTGTGTGTTGAAAATGTGATGGTGCATCAGAAATTCATTCGCCACAGGTTCCTCCTGATGTAGACTTGTCCATCCAACGACCAGAGAGGCAAACATCAAACACAGGAATTTCTCCATCTCATCACTATCGAGCTCTTCCCAGTAACCGATACCATGGATTCCGCTTATTTACAACACCTTCTGCAAATAAAGATACACTATTATTCTCGTAAATAACATTTTTCTTGTGGGACATATTCCCACTTCCCCACTCCTGGTCTCATCAGGAAAGTACGATCTTTTCCGACCGCTATTACCGCTGTCTCTGAGGGCGGTCCTTGGAGGTTTTGAATCCATATTTTTGCTCCTACATTTTTAATATTAGAGGATCCAAAACCTTTAGTACCCCGTATTGTTAATTCTGCTGGGGCAGTTCCTTCTCTTATTTCAGACAAGTTTATTGGAATTATTAACATCTGAGCCACCTTCTGGTGTTTCATCAATATCAAAGGTTCATTTGCCAAATTTAGCATCAGTACCTTGATTTCTCCCTGATGATCTGCCTCTATTACCCCTCCCACCACTATGGCTCCTTTTAACGCTAAGCTAGAACGAGTGGCTATTTGACCATAATGATCCTTTGGTATCTGGCAACCCAATCCTGTTGAAATTGGTTTTACCTTACCTGGGGGTACCACGACAGTTTCCAATGTACTAAGGTCTAAACCTGCTGAATAAGGCGTCGCTCTTTCTGGTGTGCCCAAACAGCTGTACCTTGCCTTGTCAACTGTTGGACTGACTTGTCTGATGGCTGCTGCTTTATCTGCTTCTGAATTAAACAAACGTTCAAGTGAGTTAGTAGGGACATGAGCATCGACATGAAATACAGTGGTCTTGGTAGATTGAATAATCCCTTCAATGTCTTGCCACACTTCCCTGACCATCTCAAACACATTTTGCTGTTCCTCTCCCCAGTGGAACTCATATTTTTTCCTCGTTACTTTGTACAAAGGAGCCAACATTTGTCCCAAATGAGGGATATGTTGTCTCCAAAAATCAAACAATCCAATATAAGACTGAGTCTCCTGTTTGGATTTAGGGACCGGAAAATTAATAATTTTCTGTCTGGCATTGGGCAAGATCTCTCTGTGTCCCTTGTTCCACTGAATCCCTAGAAATGTTACCACCAGAGACGGTCCTTGAACCTTGGCATCACTGATTTCCCATCCTTTACTCCACATATGAGCAACCAGTTTTGTCAATTGATCTTTCACACTTTGCTCATCTTGTCCTTGTATCATTATATCATTGATATAATGTGAAATC
Organism: Anomaloglossus baeobatrachus; assembly: GCF_048569485.1. Lineage (NCBI taxonomy): Eukaryota > Metazoa > Chordata > Amphibia > Anura > Aromobatidae > Anomaloglossus > Anomaloglossus baeobatrachus. The sequence continues at coordinate 90,092,091 of NC_134360.1, read as the reverse complement.
TGCATTTCCTTATGACAAGACATAACCCCAAAGGAGAATTTTCCTTTGGTTCGATTAAGAGTCATCCATTTTAGGATATCAATTCCCAAAATATATTCTGGTATAGGAACTACCAGTACCGTATACTCCTTGATAGGTAAATTACCTATCTTCAAAGCTACCTGTGTCTGAACCCCAGTGATCACTTGACCACCTAGTCCAGCAATTTTTACTCGAGGTCCTTTTATTTTTTCTGGGTTTCCATGAATTAAAGTAGCCTCCGCCCCCGTGTCAATCAAAGCTGGGACTCTTTGAACATTTCCCCCTTTCCAATGTATGCTAAGATTGACGTAGGGACGTTCGTCCCTTTTTATCATTAGGGGGGCTTGGCTGGCTACCTATGGTAAATCACTTCCTTCTGAACTTTCATTTACACAGACTTCAGTCTGTGTATTAGCCCTTCCTTCCGTGACCTTTGTGGCCACGGCTGCAGACAGTTCTTCCCATGGATAAACTGACTGAAAATCTTCCCAAGACACATTCTTTGGGGTTTTTTCCCCTTTTCCCTCTGATTTCTTTACCTTGGGGGTTTTTGAGCCCCCTTCCACATTTGTAGTGGTCACTTTCTTTGCGGATAGAACTTTCTGTTTGTACAACTTCCATAATTCTCCTGTCTCCTTTCAATCAATCCTTTCCTTATTGATCCCGGCTTTAAGCAAAGCCTGGAACATGTCTTTTCGAGGCACCCATGGGGCCTCCCCTACTGATTTCTCTTTCCAATCAGGATTGTTTGGCTTACTGTTACCAACATGGCCTCCAGGGGATGGTTTATCCCACTGTCCCATATCCTGTAACTCCCTCATCCTCCCTAGAACTACACCGATTGATTCTCCAGTCAGCGCTACAGTTAAGGTTAAAATAACTGTTTTATATGCTGGAGGAGCATGTTTAACCAGCCTATTACTTATGCTGGCTGTCAATGGGTACTGGAGATAATCATCATCCAGTCTCAAAAGAGGAAGAGCATTCCTCATTGCTTCTTCCTTCAGCCTTTCCATACCATCTTTTAAGGTATACCAAGGTTTATCATTGATAGGAAAGTCTGCTTCTGATGGATATTTGTCCAGAAAAGCATCTGCTAAGTCACGACTAAGTTTTGAGTACCATGCTCATTATGATCAACAAAATAATTTTTTATTGATCTCTGAATTACTGGGTCCTGAGACATGGTGACAAATTTTGCCACGTCTCCGGCGTCAAAGTGCACTCCACCTCCTCCGAGATCGTGCACCCTGACCAACCAGGGATTTTCTCCTTCTCCGGGTTTTTGTCTAAACTGTGTTAAAATGCTATCAACTTCTCCCTGAGAGTAATCTTCAATGGTTACTCGATTTTTTACATGAGGAATCGTTCTCTCATTTGTGATGGCATTACCATCTTTGTCATATTGCAGATTCCCCTGACCATCCCGGACATGTTCCCGGATGATCTCATTCTCTGTCCTCTCTAGGCGCCTCCTTACTGGATTAGCCTGAATCTTCCCTTTATGGTAATCCTCCTCATCAGATGATGAAGATGAATCCCACACATCCCCATCCCAAGTATCGGGATCCCAGTTTATAGAAGCTGAGGCGATACTTTTATGCACTTTGGTTTTATTTACTTTTCCTCTTCTTTTTTTGTACTTATTTTGAGCAATTTGGATTTTATTTACCTTTCCTCTTCTTTTCTTGTACTTATTTTGAGCAATTTTTATGGCAGCTTTTTGTGCCACATTCTGATAATGTTCCAATTTATCCTTCAACAGTCTGGTATTACATTCCAGAACTGTTTTCAGGCCACCTAATTCTATCATCTTTTGTTCCATCTGGGAACTTTTCTTCTGCATCTTTAGATCACGTTCATGCATTACACTATATGCACTTGCCAAAATCCACATGTGCCGTGCTAAAGACACTACATCACCTGCTTTCACAGGGACACTACCGAATACATTCACAACATCAGTAGCTTCACTACCCTTAAGCTTATCCTGCCATTGTTTGTGCCGTGCTAAAGACACTACATCACCTGTTTTCACAGGGGCACCACTGAGTACATTCACAACATCAGTAGCTTCACAACCCTTGAGCTTATTCTGCCATTGTTCTGCCAATCCACAATTGACCAATTCATGTGCTATAAGATTGTAGGGAGCCTCAATCCAGCTCGGGATCTCCACAACAACCTCCTTAACATTATCCTTACGTTTTCTGAACATTTTGACACTATGCAAAATGATTGAAAAAATATATCTGGAAATTTGCCAAATATATGTTTTTAACTTCTAAATTACAAAAATTCGTTAATTACTTCTTATAGAAGTAATCCTGCCGACTACGCCAATTTATGTCTTGCTAAATTCTACTAAAAAGGGGGCTGAAAGCCCGTACTTACGAAGCGCTCACTGATATCCTAATCAGGCATGAATACTAATATTCTTTATAGCAAGATACTATTTATTTTAATAGCACATGAATATATATAGTCAATGGTACATAGGCATAAGAACTATAATCATAGAAACTTATACAATAACAGAAATATGCATCAACATTACCGTTATGTTGTAGCAATCCTTTCACATCGGAGGGAACTCGAGTTAATGATAAGGAATCAACATGGCATCTTGGCATGGCATCACAGGAACAGTGCATACGTACACTTCAATGTCCTGGAAGGTTTTTCCCTAACATTAAGCGAGTCTAGTGTATTTTTATAGGAAAACATTGTAGGTTGTGTTAAAATGGTCACCAGCATGTGACAGCTGAGTCATGTTCATGTAACTTGACCACAAGCTGCTGTGGGCACTGGCAGCTTCCTGCACATTTCCTGCACATCCTGCCAGTTGACAACTGACCGACCACAGTTTGACCATAGTGTTAGTGAAATATTGCAATGAGCCGTAAATTTCATATGCAAGCTTCCTTAAACCTGTCTTTAAGCTAACCACAAGTTTCCTGTAAGTGGAACTGTAAATGTTACTTCCTTATTATCTAAAACTGCTTCAAGACATGTATTCTTTGGTCATCATGTTGGCCTTCCAAAGGACATCTCTTTGATACTGAATTATTGATAGGTCAAATAATATCTGGGATCACTCCTATCTTTTTATTATGATTCCTATCTAATTACATTCAAACTTCAGTCATATCACATTGGTATCACATAGCCTTTGTGTTGATGGCTGCAGAATGAGTAATTTGAGAAACGTTCAGTGAGCTTGTCTGACAGACTCCTGAAGGTTTGATAAGTTGTTTTTCTGAGCTCCTCCCTCAAAGTTGAAAGTTGCATGAAAACAAAATGCCTGTGAAAGCTAAACTGCCAAATTTTTTATGAAAATCAGTTGCAAGCATTTTTAGCTCCAAATGGCTAAAAATAATAAAAAAAGTAAATAAATAGTTAAGTACGGTTTAGGTTATGATCAGACCAGTATGAAAAAATGGTCATGCAGGAGACATTGCATCAGCACATCTGAGAAGTACCAGGAACGATCAGCAGGTACAATTAGTATTGCCTGCCAGTCATCCAATCCAACCGGACAGTGCATGATCAGCACCTGCTGACAGCTCCTTTCAGGGGAAGGCCCTTAAACAAAAACAAAACACTTAAAAATGGCAAAGATGATTTAATTTAAAAATAAATGAAAATTTTAATGGTGTATATCAGGGGTGGGGGACCTTTTTTCAGCCGGGGGCCATTTGGAAATTTCTACCAACCTTCGGGGGCCGCACAAAATTATCAATGTGAAAATTACCCGGCTATATTTGGTCAAACAATTAACTCACCCCTGCTGTGGCGGCCGGAGCGGCTTCTCTTTGGTGCGGCTGTGATGTTGGATGATACTAATCATGTTTCTTCTCACAACTGCTTTGCTGTCTCGGTCTGAAGCGCAGTCAACTCTTTGTGATAATATTTGCTAAATCGTATACATCACATAGGAGACGCTGGAGGCACACACAACACATAGGAGACGCTGGAGGCACACACAACACATAGGAGACGCTGGAGGCACACACAACACATAGGAGACACTGGAGGCACACACAACACATAGGAGACACTGGAGGCACACACAACACATAGGAGACACTGGAGGCACACACAACACATAGGAGACACTGGAGGCACACACAACACATAGGAGACACTGGAGGCACACACAACACATAGGAGACACTGGAGGCACACACAACACATAGGAGACACTGGAGGCACACACAACACATAGGAGATACTGGAGGCACCCACAACACATAGGAGACACTGGAGGCACACACAGCACATAGGAGACACTGGGACTGCTCTATATACATTACAGGAGTCACTGAAGGCACATATTTGCTAAATCGTATACATCATATAGGAGACGCTGGAGGCACACACAACACATAGGAGACGCTGGAGGCACACACAACACATAGGAGACATTGGATGCACCCACAACACATAGGAGACGCTGGAGGCACACACAACACATAGGAGACGCTGGAGGCACACACAACACATAGGAGACGCTGAAGGCACACACAACACATAGGAGACGCTGAAGGCACACACAACACATAGGAGACGCTGAAGGCACACACAACACATAGGAGACGCTGGAGGCACACACAACACATAGGAGACGCTGGAGGCACACACAACACATAGGAGACGCTGGAGGCACACACAACACATAGGAGACGCTGGAGGCACACACAACACATAGGAGACGCTGGAGGCACACACAACACATAGGAGACGCTGGAGGCACACACAACACATAGGAGACGCTGGAGGCACACACAACACATAGGAGACGCTGGAGGCACACACAACACATAGGAGACACTGGGACTGCTCTATATACATTACAGGAGTCACTGAAGGCACATACATCACTGGAGGGGCTGGGGGCATATACATCACATTGAAAACGCTGGGACTGACGTATACACAACAGAAAGGAAACGCTGGGACTGCTGTATATACACAACACAGGAGACACTGGAGGCACATACATCACATGAGGCGCTATATATGCTCCCAGCCCCTCCTGTGATGTAAATGCCCACAGCCCCTCCTGTGTTGTGTATGTCCCCAGTGTCTCCTGTGATGTATATGCCCCCAGCATCTCCAATGTGATGTATAAGTCACAGGAGACGCTGAAGGCAAACACAAGAGGGGCTGGGGGGCATACACAACGCAAGAGGGGCTGGGGGGCATACACAACGCAAGAGGGGCTGGGGGGCATACACAACGCAAGAGGGGCTGGGGGGCATACACAACGCAAGAGGGGCTGGGGGGCATACACAACGCAAGAGGGGCTGGGGGGCATACACAACGCAAGAGGGGCTGGGGGGCATACACAACGCAAGAGGGGCTGGGGGGCATACACAACGCAATAAGTGCTGGGGGGCATACAGAACGCAAGAGGGGCTGGGGGACATACACATCACAAGAGGAGCTGGGGGCAAAGCCATCACTGAGGGGGGCACAGACATCACTGGGGGAACACAACACTGGGGGTGATGCACAGCATTGGGAGGGCACACAGCACTGCCCCCCCGTAATGTCAAGGCTCTGCACACAGCACCTGCAGAGCCCTGACATTACCGGGGAGCCACAAACCTGAGGTGATAGACAGCATGGGGTGAGGGACACAGCACTGATCGTTGCACACAGCTCTGGAGGGAGGGTACACAAAGTACTGGACGGGAAGCAGAGTGCAGGCGCGCACACACAGCGCCGGAGACAGTGCAGGCCGGAGGGCAGAGGGTCGGGCAGATCGCTCTGGAGTTGAAAGGTGCGGTCACACCACACGACAGGACATAGGGGCGGGCACATCGCGCCGAGGGCAGAGGGGGCAGATCGTTCCGGAGGGCAGAGGGGCGGGCACACCACACGAGGGGAAAGAGGGGCGGGCAGATCGCTCCGGAGGGCAGAGGGGCGGGCACACCGCACGAGGAGAAAGAGGGACGGGCACATCGCTCCGGAGGGCAGAGGGGCGGGCACACACACAGCACGAGGGGACAGAGGAGCGGGCACACACCGCTGATTACGCTACTGGACAGCGGGAGAGCCCATTGGTTCTCCCAAACAGTGCATGTGGTCATTTAAAGGGCTGGCGGCCCCAGCACTACAGCCCCTGGGAATGTGCCCGGGGCCGCATAAAAGGTCATGGCGGGCCGCATGCGGCCCGCGGGCCGGAGGTTCCCCACCCCTGGTGTATATAATTAAGAAAATGTACAGTGTGTCCACCCATATCCTGTCCACCACCATTAACTTGAGAACGGCGGCAGCTATAGCCATAGAAGTGGTGTCTAGGTATAGTAAAGTAGCCATGCGCTACACAATGAAACCACCTATAGCGCCACCTGGTGGAAAACAACGGAGTTAGCATTTTTATCTCAAAAACGGAACGAGATAGAGAAAAAAAGTGAATTACAAAGTTGTAGGACATCATCAATTCAATACGAATCGACACCTTGCATACAGAAATGCTATGATATGAAACCCATGACCCCCCCCCCAAAACACTGAATGCTGGTCACTCAGGTGATTTGCTGTCACAGGTGGAGGACTCCAGCTGTGACTGGAAATCACCTGAGTAATGTCACTGCTGATAGCGCGACTCAGTTGAGTTGCTGCGTGGAGCTCTTGTTCTATGGCTGCTTGCTGTGAGCTTCCCATGTAGCAGAGCTGGGAGCGTCGTGGGACGTTGTGTGGATTACGTCGGACCTGGAAGGGTGTTTGGGGGTTAATAAAGTGGTGAAAGAGGGGGCTTTTTTGTCTTTTATTCCAAATAAAAGATTTTTTGCGTGTATGTGTAGGGGAGGTTAAGGGTTAGGCCCACCCCTGCATCTGTACCCGGCACACCATTGTCTTGTGTAATAACTGTAAATGCCTTGCTTGTGTGATTTTGCCACCAGGTGGCAGTGTTGCTATCGGTAGATCCTGGCACCTGGATGGGCAGAAGAGGAGGAGGAAAGGGATGTATATATAATGGAAAGTTGAGGGAGTAGTCAGGAGGAGAGAGACCAGAGAGATGTGGAGTGAAGATATCCCAACAAACAGTCCCTGACCATATGGGTCACCCCCATGGCTGCGACACGCAAGGATCCTGAATGGATGGCGGAACCGCGTCCCCCACGGAGAGGGGTTTAGTCTGACAGTCGGGGGTCTAGGGTCATTGCCAGCTGGTGGTAACGGGAAGAAGCCCTCACTCACAGAGAAGGTCAGTGCGGCCCCTGGTAGTGGGGGTATGTGTGTGGATGGCCTAGCATGAAGGGGAGACCCCTGCGGACCTCAGTGCAACATGAAGTGGAGTGAGGGAAAGGAAGGGCTTCGACTGTAGATGGTGCCCAGGTGCCGAAGGACCGACTGTTGCAACTGTGACGTGTGAACAGGAGAAGAAACCCTTGTGAGACGTATACCAGTGGCGGCAAGATGCGGACCAAGGTTGTATTCCAGAAATAAAGTTGGAAGTGTTTTTAAGAAAGAACTTTGCCTGAACTTTATTGTCTGACAAAAAAAGGTGAATGTGCAATGCCTGAGACTGTAACAGAGTCATCCTGTGTGTGGTGCGGTGACTGAAAGGTGAGAGGTTAACAACAGGTTGTGCTGTGACCTGTTGTTCCCCTGCTACCAAGACTACTACACACTGCCTGCCCAGTGCCAACCACCACATATGTGTTTATTTACTTTCACTTACAGATTAATCATGGGGCATATCTCATAGACGGCTGCCATGATTAACCTAGGGCTTAGTGGGCTGCCATTAACTCCTTATTACCCCGATTGCCACCGCACCAGAGTAATCGGGATGAGCCGGGTAAGGTCCCATCTAATGGTTGTGGCAATTCCGGATGGCTGCAGGCTATTTTTAGGCTGGGGGGCAGCCTAAAAACGATAGGCCTCCCCAGTCTGAGAATACCAGCCAGAAGTTGTGAGGCTTTATCATGGCTGGGTAGCAGTTGGGTGGGGGGGGGGGGGGGGTAACCGCACAACAGTTTTTTTAAATTATTTTTTCATTTACTGTACTGCACGATATAGACCCACCCACCGGCGGATGTGATTGGTTGCAGTGAGACAGCTGTCACTCAGCGTGGGGGCACGTCTGACTGCAACCAATCACAGGCACTGGTGGGCGGGGGAAGCAGGGAATATGAGATGAGCCTAATGTTTCAGAAACATGAAAGGCCACGGGAACGGTGTGAAAGCCGCGAAGCGCTGGTGATTGGTGACTATGAAGGCGAGAGAGAAGGGGAGACAGGGAGCGAGAGAGACCAAGCGAGAGAGACCGAGACCGAGACTGACAGAAAGAGAGAAATTGATACCGACAGAGAGAGAGATCGAGACCAACAGAAAGAGAGAGACTGAGACCGACAGAAAATGTTCACAAAACGCAATGAAGAAGTGACATGCTGCTTTTTTTTTACAAATATGTGTCAAACAAAACGCTGCTTAAAAAATAGCAACGTGCGGATGGAAATTCTGATTTCTCATAGACTTTGCTGGGGAAACAAAACGCATGCATTTTGTCATTGACACGGTGCAGTTTAAAACGCTACCAAAACACACAAAAAAAATGCAACATGCACATTTAAATGTCTACTAGCAAATTGAAGAAGTATTGTAAACAAAATGAATGAATTGGAGACTTATGTCAACCATGGATTATAATGTGGTGGGCATTGTGTAAACCTGGCTGGATGAAAGCCATGACTGGGTGACAAATATAAGAGTTATACTACATTCAGAAAGGAATGTACAAGACCTTGCAAAAGTATTCGGCCCCTTTGAATTTTTCAACCTTTTCCCACATTTCAGGCTTCAAAGATAAAGATAAAAAATTTAAATTTGATGGTGAAGAATCAACAACAAGTTGGACACAATTGTGAAGTTGAACGAAATGTATTGCTTATTTTAAACTTTTATAAAACATAAATAACTGAAAATTGGGGCGTGCAATATTATTCATCTTCTTTAAGTTAATAATTTGTAGTGCCACCTTTTGTTGCGATTACAGCTGCAACTCACTTGGGCTATGTGTCTATCAGTTTTGCACATCGAGAGACTGAAATTCTTGCCCATTCTTCCTTTGCAAACAGCTCGAGCTGAGTGAAGTTGGATGGAGAGCGTTTGTGAACAACAGTTTTCAGCTCTTCCATAGATTCTTGATTGAATTCAGGTCTGGACTTTGACTTGGCCATTCTAACACCTGGATACGTTTATTTGTGAACCATTTCATTGTAGATTTTGCTTAATGTTTGGGATCATTGTCTTGTTGAAAGACAAATCTCCGTCCCAGTTTCAGGTCTTTTGCAGACTCCAACAGGTTATCTTCAAGAATGGCCCTGTATTTGGCTCCATCCATCTTCCCATCAATTTTAACCATCTTCCCTGTCCCTGCTGAAGAAAAGCAGGCCCAAACCATGATGCTAATGTGGCGCCCCTGACCTGGTCAGGCACCACTGAGTACTGCACCCATGCTGGGGCAGTACTTCCTGGTAATCCTAAAGGCTGGAATAAGGTGTGTACGCACAGACACATAGCAACCAGGTCTCCCACACCTTGAGAGGGGACCCTTGGGTAGACTCAAGAGGGGGCTTGCCTCCACATCTCATCAAGGGGTCTAGTGGAGGGGTTGGGAGCTAAAGTTGCAGAGGCAGAAAGAAAGGAGTGGAGCGAGCCAGTCTGGTAGTGGTGAGCGGCGGTTGCTAGGAGACGCAGACGCGCGCTCATGCTAGTCAGACCCTGCACGTGGAGTAGCTGTTAGCGGGGGAGAACGGTGACCAGTCAGTCAGAAAGATAGAGGAAGAGAGTCAGTCGAGTACGGGGACTGCTGGTGACTAGGCACACTAGGCACACACGGGGTACAGGTCCCTTGAGTAGACGTCCATTTATTGATCTGCTAAACCTGCCGGTGAGGGGAACTACAGGTCCCTCACCAACCATCTAGAGTCCGAGCCTCAGCAGCAACGAGGGGGCCCATAAGGGGATCGAGCCTTGAGCCATCTCACTTGGTCCACTCTGCCGGCAAACGGGCCAAAAAGGGGAAAAAAGGCAGTAGCGATTTCCCTGGATAGACCCCACGGTACTTCAAGTCAGGGGTTATCCGAAAAAAAAAGGAGTGCAAGGAAGGCGAGTTAATGGTTACCCTTAGACCGGCCTGAAGAAGCTCCTGATTCTCACCTGGTTTATCTCAGCATCGCCCGGGTTACCTCACAGAAACAACAAAAGTGAGTAAAGAGCAGTTGAAAGACATTTTGGACTGAGACTGAGTTATTCTGGGACCTGTTGTTCTATACACCCGAGCCCCTGGGGCCAGCCTCACTCATGGGAGGCCACACCATCCGACTGCAGACTTCATCAGCCTCAGACGCTTATTAAACCTGCAGTAGCGGTCAACCATAACCCTGACCGCAAACCGTGAGTGGCGTCACGACACATACAAACAAAAACTACATAGCTGTTGTCTTGCCATATACCAAAGAAGACCCTGTGGCGTCCCTGAAGGTGGATAGACGTCCCTGGGACGACTGGGCTCTACACTGCCACCACCATGTTTGACAGTTGGGATGGTGTGCTCAGGGTGATGAGCTGTCTTGCTTTTACGCCAAACATATCGTTTGGCATTGTGGCAAAAAACGTCGATTTTGGTTTCATCTGACCAGAGCATCTTCTTCCATATGTTTGGTGAGTCTCCCAGGTGGCTTGTGGCAAACTTAAACGACACTTTTTATGGATATCTTTGAGAAATGGCTTTCTTCTTGCCACTCTTCCATAAAGGCCAGATTTGTGCAGTGTACGACTGATTGTTGTCCTATGGACAGACTCTCCCACCTCAGCTGTAGATCTCTGCAGTTCATCCAGAGTGATCATGGGCCTCTTGGCTTCATCTCTGATCAGCCTTCTCCTTGTTTGAGATGAAATTTTTGAGGGACGGTCTTGGTAGATTTGCAGTGGTATGATACTCCTTCCATTTTAATTTCATCACTTGCACAGTGCTTCTTGGGATGTTTAAAGTTTTGGAAATCTTTTTGTAACCAAATCCAGCTTTAAACTTCTCCACAACAGTATCATGGACCTGCCTGTTGTGTTCCTTGGTTTTAATGATGCTCTCTGTGCTTTAAACAGAACACGGAGACTATCACAGAGCAGGTGCATTTATACGGAGACTTGATTACACATAGGTGGTTTATATTTATCATCATTAGTCATTTAGGGCAACATTGAATCATTCAGAGATCCTCATTGAACTTCTCGAGTGAGTTTGCTGCACTGAAAGTAAAGGGGCCGAATAATATTGCACGCCCCAATTTTCAGTTTATGCTTTTCTACAAAAGTTTAAAATAAGCAATAAATTTCATTCAGCTTCACAATTGTGTCCCACTTGTTGATTCTTCACCATAACATTACATTTTTTATCTTTATGTTTGAAGCCTGAAATGTGGGAAAAGGTTGACAAATTCAAAGGGGCCAAATACTTTCGCAAGGCACTGTATATATATATATATTGCAACGATGTGGGCCCCGAGTGTATGGGGGCCACACGTCAGGTATCGGGATTAACGCACCCCAGAACAATTTGTCTCTTTAACAGACCATATGGTTTATTAACAGCTCAAATAAACCATAATAGGTCACATAACAGAAAGATGCCATGCCTTGACATTATCCTCAAAGTCCAACACATAACATTAAGTCCACACACTCTTGGACTTCCTCACACGTGTCACTGACCCTTGTCAGTATTTGGCTTTATCCTAAAAGTCCAACATATAATATACAGTCCACACACTCTTGGACTTCCTCACACGTGTCACTGACCCTTGTCAGTACTTGGCTTTATCCTCAAAGTCCAATCCGGGTTACCTTCCTCTGAAGGCGGCTAGTGTCCTTACCAAGTTCCCCTGGCTCCAGCCAGGCTTTACACATGGACCTAAAAGCCCCTTCCTTCAGGAGAAGGTCTCCTGAGCAGAGCAAAACACCCTGCTTCTGCTCCCCCCGTCTCCAGCACACACACTGGAAGTCTAGAGCCAGTCTCTCTCTAGACTGCCCTAGACACACTCCACCCAGGTTCAGAGACAGGATTGCTTTAGCCCCTGGAGCCACACCCACAGGTGCTAAGGAGTGTGTAATCAGCATCACACACCCTTCCATGTCTCTGCATGTAATGCAATCCTGTGGAACCACAGGTCCCAGCCAACATCACATTGCAGAGCACCGACGCTTCTGAAAAACATACTGGCACTTTGTAATACAGCTGGTTGATGCCTCACATACCCTCCCCCTCTGTTCAAACCCATAGGGGAGAACACTTGGCAACGACCCGGGTCCGCGAGATAGGGCATCCCCGCTGCCATGCCCCACCAGTCGAGAGGGCCGTCCAAGGCGCCCAAGAGCAGTAGTCCCTGAGACATCGCCCGACACTGTCACCAAACCCTGTCTTGTCAACCTAGGGTTAAAGGACGTCCCATTTCCGGACCGTTCTCTCCCTGACCCCCTCTCAGGGTCACCGTAGTAGAGAGACGCGTCCCCAGTCAAACCTACAGTCTTGTCCGAACCTAGGCTTTCTCGAGTACCCCCAGGGCTACTGTCGGGAACTCTAAGCTCATAGCGGCCACTATCTACAGTACATCGTAGGTTACCTCTCTGTCGGTGATTCATTTTATCGCGTGTCTTAACTACTGGACCGACATGCCATCTTCCACTACTTTCCTCTGAACAACGGGTGGAAGACGGCTGCTGTCCCCCACACAGTTGGCGAAGCTGCTCCTCAATTTTCAGTTTTTCTTGCCTCAACCGCTCCATGTCACGTACATGGTGTACCCGATATTCAAGAAGGCTTTGAACGTTTCCAAGACTCTCTACAGTCCCGACACAGACAAACGGAACCATACCAGCTTCCCTGGGTATCTTGCTCTCGTTAGCAGCAGGGATTCTTAATCTCACCAATCCCGACTTATTCACTATGTCCTGCATGGCTCGTCTGGTTTTTTCAATGACTCTCCCCACCAGAGCCCAGGGTACTTGGACGATATCTTCCGCCAGACTCTGCGCTTTCATTTTATACTCTAGCTGTCTAGTGGCTTCTTCATTTTGCAGTTGGACCTGCCACTTCATACGAACACATCTGAAGTGCATGTCCTTTAGAATAGCCACTCGCTGCCCAGTAATTTCTGTTGAGGAGAGCCATAAGATGAAATACTTAATTAACCTCTTGACAAGGGATTGTGGGAAATATGTCGATTTGCATTACATAATTCAGGTTTCAGATCATATACATGACACAGATATAAAGGTGGCTGTCATTGCCTGTTTCTCCACACCTTGCCTGGAATGCAAGGAATGTCCAGGTGTAAAAAGATACCATATAAGAGAAGACCAACCCAAAGATCAGATGACATTACAGACCAAACCATCCAGCATGGATCCACCAGATGACGTCCCTCCCATCACCATCACCATGGATCCATCCAATGATGTCATAGACCCGCCTACATTATGGGGAGATAAGGTATGCACACCAGTGACTATGGAAGGGGAATACATGTAATAGCAGAAACTGCTGTGTGAATACTGACATGAAAAATTCAATAGCTATATGTATAGAATGAAATGTGAAAAATGGAACCTGCATTACTGCCATGAATATATGAATAAAGAGAAATTTAGCTACTGAATTGATCAATGCAATAGAGCCCCAACACTACGCCAAAGTATTTCTCTACGTTGGGGTCCCTAGCTTGTGTGTGTCCTCTCATGCAGTTAAAAAACTTACCGTGTATGGGAAGCTGAGACCCAGGCTATATATATGATGTGGATTGGCAATAGGTGTGTATGGGGAGGGTTCACAAACGAAAAACTACTAACATTAAGGAATAACGTTTGGAACTCCATTCTATGTCTGAACTGGGTGCAAAAAACCTAAAAAACATCACTATGGGGAGATAAGGTATGCACACCAGTGACTATGGAAGGGGAATACATGTAATAGCAGAAACTGCTGTGTGAATACTGACATGAAAAATTCAATAGCTATATGTATAGAATGAAATGTGAAAAATGGAACCTGCATTACTGCTATGAATATATGAATAAAGAGAAATTTAGCTACTGAATTGATCAATGCAATAGAGCCCCAACACTACGCCAAAGTATTTCTCTACGTTGGGGTCCCTAGCTTGTGTGTGTCCTCTCATGCAGTTAAAAAACTTACCGTGTATGGGAAGCTGAGACCCAGGCTATATATATGATGTGGATTGGCAATAGGTGTGTATGGGGAGGGTTCACAAACGAAAAACTACTAACATTAAGGAATAACGTTTGGAACTCCATTCTATGTCTGAACTGGGTGCAAAAAACCTAAAAAACATCACTATGGGGAGATAAGGTATGCACACCAGTGACTATGGAAGGGGAATACATGTAATAGCAGAAACTGCTGTGTGAATACTGACATGAAAAATTCAATAGCTATATGTATAGAATGAAATGTGAAAAATGGAACCTGCATTACTGCCATGAATATATGAATAAAGAGAAATTTAGCTACTGAATTGATCAATGCAATAGAGCCCCAACACTACGCCAAAGTATTTCTCTACGTTGGGGTCCCTAGCTTGTGTGTGTCCTCTCATGCAGTTAAAAAACTTACCGTGTATGGGAAGCTGAGACCCAGGCTATATATATGATGTGGATTGGCAATAGGTGTGTATGGGGAGGGTTCACAAACGAAAAACTACTAACATTAAGGAATAACGTTTGGAACTCCATTCTATGTCTGAACTGGGTGCAAAAAACCTAAAAAACATCACTATGGGGAGATAAGGTATGCACACCAGTGACTATGGAAGGGGAATACATGTAATAGCAGAAACTGCTGTGTGAATACTGACATGAAAAATTCAATAGCTATATGTATAGAATGAAATGTGAAAAATGGAACCTGCATTACTGCCATGAATATATGAATAAAGAGAAATTTAGCTACTGAATTGATCAATGCAATAGAGCCCCAACACTACGCCAAAGTATTTCTCTACGTTGGGGTCCCTAGCTTGTGTGTGTCCTCTCATGCAGTTAAAAAACTTACCGTGTATGGGAAGCTGAGACCCAGGCTATATATATGATGTGGATTGGCAATAGGTGTGTATGGGGAGGGTTCACAAACGAAAAACTACTAACATTAAGGAATAACGTTTGGAACTCCATTCTATGTCTGAACTGGGTGCAAAAAACCTAAAAAACATCACTATGGGGAGATAAGGTATGCACACCAGTGACTATGGAAGGGGAATACATGTAATAGCAGAAACTGCTGTGTGAATACTGACATGAAAAATTCAATAGCTACAGTTAGGTCCAGAAATATTTGGACAGTGACACAAGTTTTGTTATTTTAGCTGTTTACAAAAACATGTTCAGAAATACAATTATATATATAATATGGGCTGAAAGTGCCCACTCCCAGCTGCAATATGAGAGTTTTCACATCCAAATCGGAGCAAGGGTTTAGGAATCATAGCTCTGTAATGCATAGCCTCCTCTTTTTCAAGGGACCAAAAGTAATTGGACAAGGGACTCTAAGGGCTGCAATTAACTCTGAAGGCGTCTCCCTCGTTAACCTGTAATCAATGAAGTAGTTAAAAGGTCTGGGGTTGATTACAGGTGTGTGGTTTTGCATTTGGAAGCTGTTGCTGTGATCAGACAACATGCGGTCTAAGGAACTCTCAATTGAGGTGAAGCAGAACATCCTGAGGCTGAAAAAAAAGAAAAAATCCATCAGAGAGATAGCAGACATGCTTGGAGTAGCAAAATCAACAGTCGGGTACATTCTGAGAAAAAAGGAATTGACTGGTGAGCTTGGGAACTCAAAAAGGCCTGGGCGTCCACGGATGACAACAGTGGTGGATGATCGCCGCATACTTTCTTTGGTGAAGAAGAACCCATTCACAACATCAACTGAAGTCCAGAACACTCTCAGTGAAGTAGGTGTATCTGTCTCTAAGTCAACAGTAAAGAGAAGACTCCATGAAAGTAAATACAAAGGGTTCACATCTAGATGCAAACCATTCATCAATTCCAAAAATAGACAGGCCAGAGTTAAATTTGCTGAAAAACACCTCATGAAGCCAGCTCAGTTCTGGAAAAGTATTCTATGGACAGATGAGACAAAGATCAACCTGTACCAGAATGATGGGAAGAAAAAAGTTTGGAGAAGAAAGGGAACGGCACATGATCCAAGGCACACAACATCCTCTGTAAAACATGGTGGAGGCAACTTGATGGCATGGGCATGCATGGATTTCAATGGCACTGGGTCACTTGTGTTTTTTGATGACATAACAGCAGACAAGAGTAGCCGGATGAATTCTGAAGTGTACAAGGATATACTTTCAGCCCAGATTCAGCCAAATGCCGCAAAGTTGATCGGACGGCGCTTCATAGTACAGATGGACAATGACCCCAAGCATACAGCCAAAGCTACCCAGGAGTTCATGAGTGCAAAAAAGTGGAACATTCTGCAATGGCCAAGTCAATCACCAGATCTTAACCCAATTGAGCATGCATTTCACTTGCTCAAATCCAGACTTAAGACGGAAAGACCCACAAACAAGCAAGACCTGAAGGCTGCGGCTGTAAAGGCCTGGCAAAGCATTAAGAAGGAGGAAACCCAGCGTTTGGTGATGTCCATGGGTTCCAGACTTAAGGCAGGGATTGCCTCCAAAGGATTCGCAACAAAATATTGAAAATAAAAATATTTTTTTTGGGTTTGGTTTATTTGTCCAATTACTTTTGACCTCCTAAAATGTGGAGTGTTTGTAAAGAAATGTGTACAATTCCTACAATTTCTATCAGATATTTTTGTTCAAACCTTCAAATTAAACGTTACAATCTGCACTTGAATTCTGTTGTAGAGGTTTCATTTCAAATCCAATGTGGTGGCATGCAGAGCCCAACTCGCGAAAATTGTGTCACTGTCCAAATATTTCTGGACCTAACTGTATATGTATAGAATGAAATGTGAAAAATGGAACCTGCATTACTGCCATGAATATATGAATAAAGAGAAATTTAGCTACTGAATTGATCAATGCAATAGAGCCCCAACACTACGCCAAAGTATTTCTCTACGTTGGGGTCCCTAGCTTGTGTGTGTCCTCTCATGCAGTTAAAAAACTTACCGTGTATGGGAAGCTGAGACCCAGGCTATATATATGATGTGGATTGGCAATAGGTGTGTATGGGGAGGGTTCATATATTCATGGCAGTAATGCAGGTTCCATTTTTCACATTTCATTCTATACATATAGCTATTGAATTTTTCATGTCAGTATTCACACAGCAGTTTCTGCTATTACATGTATTCCCCTTCCATAGTCACTGGTGTGCATACCTTATCTCCCCATAGTGATGTTTTTTAGGTTTTTTGCACCCAGTTCAGACATAGAATGGAGTTCCAAACGTTATTCCTTAATGTTAGTAGTTTTTCGTTTGTGAACCCTCCCCATACACACCTATTGCCAATCCACATCATATATATAGCCTGGGTCTCAGCTTCCCATACACGGTAAGTTTTTTAACTGCATGAGAGGACACACACAAGCTAGGGACCCCAACGTAGAGAAATACTTTGGCGTAGTGTTGGGGCTCTATTGCATTGATCAATTCAGTAGCTAAATTTCTCTTTATTCATATATTCATGGCAGTAATGCAGGTTCCATTTTTCACATTTCATTCTATACATATAGCTATTGAATTTTTCATGTCAGTATTCACACAGCAGTTTCTGCTATTACATGTATTCCCCTTCCATAGTCACTGGTGTGCATACCTTATCTCCCCATAGTGATGTTTTTTAGGTTTTTTGCACCCAGTTCAGACATAGAATGGAGTTCCAAACGTTATTCCTTAATAATAGACCCGCCTACAATGACGCCTACCAATCAGCTCATGGACTAACACATTGTTCGACCCACTGACCAATGAACACATCCGGACATGCCCCTTTGCAAGGTTATAACAGAGCAAGCTCAGTTGTAATAAAGCAGAGCATGGGCTGACTTCTGTCGAGGAAAAATGTATATCCGACTGTGTCTGATCTCATTTTTCAAGCATGCACTCGATCCACACCAATTTGGCCAGGCAGTAGGAAACTAGTGATCTCTGGTTAAGAGTTCACCTTAACAATTTCAGTGGTGGACAATATCACTAACTGTTCAGCCTCGGGGGTACAGTGGACCTCACACGCTTCCACAGCTCTCTTAAATTCATCATGCATGCACTCGGTGGCACATGCTTCTCTTAAGTCCTCAGGTATATCCACCATGCACTTGACTACAGAAGTCTCATTCATCCCTGCCACTTCCACATGCTTGTGCAGTTTAGCTTCCAGAGTCAGCTCTCTTTGGGCCTCCCCTGCTTCAACAAATTTGGTCAGGATAGACACTCACTGCTCCATCTGCTCCAAGGCTACCTGGGACCTGGACTGGTACTCTGCCAAGCGACTTTGCAGCTCTGCTACTTCTTTCTCCAGCTCCCTTACTCGACTCTCAGTAGCCTGCCTAAGAAGTATCTCTTGTTGCAGATGGTCTTTGCTCATCCTCTTGAATGAGTCTTCACTTACGGATCTCTCTGGTCTACGACACACTTTTTCCGAGGCTTCTTCCACCTCTACACCTCCGGCCTTTTCATGGGGTGCAACTTTGCCATAGTCACCCCTCTCTTGGGTCTCAGCTGCTTCACCTTCAGCCGCCTCACAGATAGGTAGCTCATCAGCTTGCTCAGAAGTGGGAGAGCATTCAGCTTTCAACTCTGGGGTCGGCTCCTTCTCCATGGCTTCATCTCACAGACAGCTGTTGTCCCGATTTATCAGTTTCTCTGGCAGCACGTCACCGCTTGCCAGTGTACCTGCCTCAGCTTCGGAACCTTTGGGTTTCTTACTCTTCTTACCCACGACCTTCTTTATATCCTCCATCTTGGTTTTACCAAGCAGGTCAGGCAGGCTCTCGATCCTGGATGAGACCTCTGGTCCAGACTTCACCTCCTCAGAGGCTCTCTTCACTTCAGCGCCAGCTGTTTCTTGGGTCTTCACTGCATTACCTTCAACTTCCTCTGGGGTCTCTGCAGTGTCACCCTCAGCCTGAGTGTCACACCCTTCAACATGGCACTCTGTTCCTTTTAGAGATTTGGGGCTGAATTCGCTGTCATCCACCCCAGCACCAGGTAGTTCACCAGTCTGCTCACCATGACTGTTGTGGATTATTCCTCCTCCCTCACTCTCTAGGATTCCATTTCCTATACCACTCTCGCTTGACAGACTATCAGCTTCACACTTGGTAATCATAGGGGCCACCACCATTACGTCGTTGTTTGGCTCCTTCTCTGCAATTGCAGCCCGCTGATTTCTGTCATCACAATGTGTCAGTTCAATCTCTGATTCCTCTTTCTTTTGTAGGATATCGCCGTCTGACTCTGCCGTAGCAGTTGTTACTGGCACCATGTCTTCATTAACCAGGCATGTCACTTTCTCTGCACCCTCAGACGGCATACACTGTGCCCCCTCTCGGCGCTTATTACGTCTTCGGCGTCGGGAGGAAGTTTTACCCTTCTCGCCCATCTGTACCTCACTGTACTCGTTTGTCACCTTTCTAGAGTCAGTGTCTTTACTGGAGTCATCATCACTCCCCCTGGCATCCTGGATTAACATGTCCCCGCTTGACCAGGTGTCAGTCTCCTCCCCTGGAACTACTTGGGTTTTAGTGGTCACACTGTTACTTCCCTTTGGAGACGTCACGTCACTAACTTGGCGAGACCCTCTATGTCCCTTGGTCACCCCTAACTCTGGACAGTCCTTATTTGGAGGTACCATCTCCTCTTTGCACCTCAATATACCACAGGGAATCTGTATAACCTCATATGGTAAAAAGGCTTTTTTAGGTGGGGGCTGACTCATTCCTGTGCAATCGGTCCTGGCCTCTGTTTTCCATAAGTCCTTAAACCACTCAAAGTCCCGTCCTATGATAACTGGATAGATCAAATCCCGAACCACACCCACATCTGGGCGCCCTAAGCAGTCGGGCGTCTGAATCATCGCTCTGGCCAGAGGATATTCTTTAGTGGTCCCATGCACACAGCTTCCTTCTATTGTCCTACCATCCATAAAATGGAGATTGGGCATGGGTCTCACTAAGGTCAGTCGGCTCCCCGGGTCTAACAGACCAGACACACGTAGCCCATTCAAGTCCACGGAGCACTTCTGTGGCCTCACATCGGATGGATAGCCTATACCGCATGTAGAACATAGGTAAGGCGAACCCCATTGCCCCTTGCTATAGTCCACCTGTTTGGCTTGTGAATGCTCCACCCCCTTGTGGGTCACCAGCGCTTTCTGAGGCTCCGCCCCCTGTTGGGTAATCACCCCCTTTGGGACTCCGCCCTCTTTTGGGTAACCACCCCCTTCTGGGAGTCCGCCCCCTTTTGGGTAACCACCCCCTTTTGGGAGTCCGCCCCCTTTTGGGGTTTCCATGCAATGTCCTTAGCCCCCAGTTCACACCGTTTGCCCTTATCTCCCTGGGCACCCAGTGTCCATACTGGCCCCCGAAGGGAACGCTCAAACTGGTTCATGGCTGTGACATCGCTACGCACTGACAGGTCCTGCTGTCCCCGCACCAGGAACTGGTATAGCTCCTCCACAGCGTCCGCAGGGACCATTCCCTCCTTTTGGCTTTCAGCCCCCACTGCTGTTACTGGACTTCCTGGCACATGCTCTGGGTGCTGCTGGCTCAGGAGACCCTCCATGTTGCAACGAGAAGAGGAACAGGAGGGGCGCTCCAATGGGTAATACCCGTTGGTGAAAGGCAGGGGGGGGGTTAGAGAACCCCTAACCTTTCCGGGCTGTACCGCCCGTACAACCAGGATCTCCAGCCTGTGGTGTATCACTGCTCACCAAGCAGGGCCCCGCAATTCCGGCTGGTCTGGACCTCCAGTCGCTGGACTCTCGCCAATGCAGCATGGAACCCCGCAGATCCGCTGATTCACTGCCAGCAGCTGGAGCATGCTGTCCCTGTTCGTGGGCCTGCCGATCCACCGCCAGCTGCTTGAGTGCGCCGACACGATTTTCGTGGACCCGCCGATCCACCGCAGACCACTTGTATCCAGAGGAATATGTCCTAGGCCGTTACTCTCAGCAACCATGCTGCATTGCCCCTAGCAACCAGGCCGTGTGCCCGCATTCTCCACCATATGTAACAATGTGGGCCCCGAGTGTATGGGGGCCACACATCAGGTATCGGGATTAACGCACACTGGAACAATTTGTCTCTTTAACAGACCATATGGTTTATTAACAGCTCAAATAAACCATACTAGGTCACATAACAGAAAGATGCCATGCCTTGGCATTATCCTCAAAGTCCAACACATAACATAAAGTCCACACACTCTTGGACTTCCTCACACGTGTCACTGACCCTTGTCAGTATTTGGCTTTATCCTAAAAGTCCAACATATAATATACAGTCCACACACTCTTGGACTTCCTCACATGTGTCACTGACCCTTGTCAGTACTTGGCTTTATCCTCAAAGTCCAATCCGGGTTACCTTCCTCTGAAGGCGGCTAGTGTCCTTACCAAGTTCCCCTGGCTCCAGCCAGGCTTTGCACATGGACCTAAAAGCCCCTTCCTTCAGCAGAAGGTCTCCTGAGCAGAGCAAATCACCCTGCTTCTGCTCTCCCCGTCTCCAGCACACACACTGAAAGTTTAGAGCCAGCCTCTCCCTAGACTGTCCTAGACACACTCCATCCAGGTTCAGAGACAGGATTGCTTTAACCCCTGGAGCAACACCCACAGGTGGTAAGGAGTGTATAATCAGCATCACACACCCTTCCATGGCTCTGCATGTAATGCAATCCTGTGGAACCACAGGTCCCAGCCAACTTTACATTGCAGAGCACTCACGCTTTTGCAAAACATACCGGCCCTATGTAATACAGCTGGTTGATGCCTCACAATATATAGTGTTATCTATAGCCTTGTATGGTTGCTTTCTTTAATTCTCTCACCCTGCTGTTCTTGTGGTGCCTATCAGTCACTTTGTTTACACCTTGTTTTTAATTTGTTCAAATAAAAATTACCTTTTATTCTGGCTATTTGCTATGTCTTTTTTTGTGATTTTACATTCAGAAAGGACAAGAAAGACAAAAAAGGTGGAGGGGTGTGTATATTTATCAAATCTAACCTAAGATCTGTGCTCAATGACAACTTTGGGGAGAGCTGCAACAATGTAGAGTCAGTATGGGTAAATGTACATGGGGAAGGGAATAATGGAAAGCTGCCAATTGGAGTTTGCTATAAGCCTCCTAACATACCTGAACAGGTAGAGTGTGAAATGCTGCAACAAATTGAAAAGGCAGCTAATAATAATAATAATCGGGTCCTTATTATGGGGGATTTCAACTATCCAGACATTCAGTGGGACATCGAATCTTCTGGTTATGCTAAAAGCTGTAAGTTCTTATCCACAATTCAAGACCATTTCCTCTCTCAGATGGTAGATGAACCGACCAGGGGAGATAATTTGCTAGATCTGGTCCTGTCAAACAGACCAGATACAATTTCAGATCTACAGGTCCGGGAGCACTTGGGCACCAGCGATCATAATATGGTAAGCTTCAAAGTAATATTCAATAGAACATTTCAAAGGGGAAATGCTAAAACCGAAATCTGATTTCAACAAATTAAGGGACGAGCTTAAATGTGTAGATTGGGACAAAGTCATGGTAACTGGGGATACCGAGCATAAATGGGGAAAGTTTACTTCCCCTAAGGACAAAGCCAGTTTTGTACTTTATGCCCCGGCCATTTTTTGCAATTCTGACTAGTGTCACATTCACAGGTTATAACTCTAGAACTCTTCTACGGATCCCGGTGACTCTGACATTGTTTTTTCGTGACATATTTTACTTCAGGATAGTTATAAATTTAGGACGATAATTTTTGCTTTTATTTGTGAAAAAATCAGAAGTTTGATGAAAATTTTGAAAATTTCTCAATTTCTCAATTTTCAAACTTTTCATTTTTATGCCCTTAAACCAGAGAGTTATGTAACACAAAATAGTTAATAAATTAAATTTCCCACTTGTCTACTTTACAGCAGCACAATTTTTAAACACATTTTTGTGGGGTTAGGAAGTTAGAAGGGGTCATCAGCAATTTCCCATTTTTTCAACAAAAACCATTTTTTTAGGGACCACATCACATTTGAAGTGTCTTTGAGAGGCCTACATGACAGAAAATACCCAAAAGTGACACCATTATAAAAACTGCACACCTCAAAGTACTCAGAAGCACATCCAAGAAGTTTATTAACCCTTCAGGTGCTTCACAGGACCTAAAGCAATGTGGAACGGCAAAAAAACCCAGAAAATAATAACTTTTCCTAAAAATGTTTCTCTAACCCCAATTTATTCACTTTTAGAAAAAATAAAACAAAAAAATGGAACCCAAAATTTGTTACCCAATTTTTTCTTAGCCCTCGGTGGTCAGAAACCTCTGTTTGGGCAAATGGGAGGGCCCGGAACAGAAGAAACAATTTGAATTTTGGAAATGGAGGAAGAGGTAAGTGCACATCTGGATATTGGTAATGCAGCTGATGTGATTTATTTGGACTTTGCAAAGGCATTTGATATTGTACCACATAATAGCCTTATACTGAAGCTCCAAAAGCAGTGACTATGGGAAACTATATGCAAATGTGTAAGGAATAGGCTAAAAGATAGGAAACAAGTCATAAATGGTATAATCTCTAAATGGGCTATAGTCAGCAGTGGGGTACCACAGGGATCTGTGCTAGGACCGATTCTTTTTAATCTATATATTTATGACCTTGTGGATGGGATTGATAGTAAAGTGTCAGTCTTTGCTGATGACACTAAACTGTGTAGGATACTAAAAACTGACCTTGGTAGTACAATATTACAAAACAATCTGGATAAGATGTTGGAATGGGCAGATACTTGGCAAATGAGATTTAATGTTGATAAATGTAAAGTAATTCACCTAGGACGGAGTAATCTTATAGCTGCATATACATTAAATGGAAGTAAACCTGGGACTACAGAGCAGAAAAAGGACTTGGGTATTCTGGTTACAAATAAGCTGAGCAGCAGCACTCAATGTCAAGCAGCAGCTGCAAAAGCAAAAAAGATTTTAGGGTGTATATGAAAGAACCGACGGGGGCTCTGCTGAAGCTGGGGGTGGTAGTAGTCACAGTACCACTTACCCCCGCTCACTTCATGATAAAGGGGAAGTGTCTGTATGGGTGGTAGGAGGGTGCCAGCTCCAAGGGATGCTGAAGTGGGTTTGCATACAGTACCAGTAAAGGAGAGGCTTACTCCAGTTTTTCTTCAACAACTCCACTTTATTGTTTTTGTAACAGTCTTCCTCCTCTGGGACAGGGCATGTTTTCTTTCCCAGACATGTCCATTTCCTCACTACTACTACTACTAATATTCTGGCTGTCAGACGCTTCCATCGGCCTCCTGGTTTACCGGTCCCTTTCCCTGTGGATACAGGTGCTCTGGCCATACTGATTTGCCACTTCCCAGGGTTCTTCAGCATTCCTACATGGTGGATGTCCCTAGGATTCAGCCCCACGCCTTCTGCATCTGTGTCTTTATCCGCCAGTCCTCAAGCCAACAGGGCGACTTTCTCTACATCAGGATCCGACTAGCCTCCACTCTGCATTACTCTGCAGCCTCCTTCTTCCTTGTCTGCTTCACTCTTCCTGATCTCTTTCCTACTCTCTCTCTCCCGTGCCCTCCACTAACTTTTCTAAACTCTCATAACTATGGGGACGCTGTGCCCTCTAGTGGTGAACTGAGTACTCCACTCGAATCCACCCTTCTATCTGGCTCCTGTCACCCCCTTATATTTCCCCCTCTTTAGCCATAGCCGTCCCTGGCTATGCACCACCTATAAGAAAGCATGACATATAACAAACCCATTTTTTTAATATCAATGCAAAAAATAAAGTTATAGAGTCCACAGGTGGAATGGGGTGAGGCAGGGTGGAATAGGCAGTTGCCAGGGGCAAAAACATAAGAAGAAGGACAGTTCATATTAGGGAAAATGGGGCAAACAGTCCATGGTGTGGGGCAGAAAGGGGTGAAAAGGGGCAAAAACAGGGACAAAAACACTGGGGCAAACACAAGCAATTCAGTAAAAAAATGTCCTTGGCCTAACCGGCCACGAGGGGAATGTCCATCCCTCTTCCACTTTTCTTCTAAACTTCACAGACAACTGTCCTGGCCATTCTGGCCATAAGGGGCATTCAACATACCTCCATCTTTTGATACTCAACAATCAGGCCTCTTCCGGCCAACAGGGAAAACAAACTTAACACAATTCAGTCCTTACGCTTCTTAGCCACTTTATGGTTTCATCTTACCCGCAGCCCACTTCTTCCACCATCTGTCATAGGTGCGAGAAGAAATGAGGCGTCGCCATTTCCAGGGCCTATCCGGGTTTCTCAAGCGGTCCACTTCCTCATCAGTGTCCACACGAGGTTCTGCTTCCCTTGCACCTCTTTCCACAAAAACAGATCCAATTAGATCACCCTGCACCACTACTGCAGAGGCAGCCACTGAGGGAGTTGGAGCTACAGAAGGCCCTACAGCCTCCTAACCACCGCGTAGACCCCTCTGATACTCTTTCCATGCAGTGTATTCAGTTCCGGTCCCCTGGCTTGTCGCTCTTTCAGCCTTAGCTGCCCTCTGCCGACGTTCCCTTCCCTACGCTTTGGCCTCCGCCTCCCATTGTTCCTGATCCCGAAGGGTAGTGGGTCGAGTTACTCCTACTGCATACCACCCCTTGCAGCACCGCAGATTTAGGAAGGTGACTCTTTTGCCAACATAGAGGGTCCGCAGTCTATACGGGAGGGTTGGTCTGGAAACCATAGCCCGGTTCACATAAACTTGATCCTCGGAATGTTCCTCTTCAATAAATCTATAGCCTTTTACTTGATTGAATGTGACAACCAATCTGGAGGAGCACTGGTCATCAAACTCCATGGCTTTAGGACCCTCCATCCACTCGCGGCCAGGGCGTCCGCCTGCATTCTCTCTCTAACCACTTCTTTTTTTAGAGCCTGGAGTGTGCGGATCATCTCCCAGCGATTTATAGGGGGTTCCGCTTTCACCGTGGCCTCCAGTCTATGTTCGCCGCTGGGTAACGGCTGTGCAGCATCTTACGGCAGGCTTCCCAGGGTACTGGGACTTGGTGCGTGCAGAGGCATCCCCCTCCTCTTTACATACTGGGGAGCAGGCACCGGGCCTGACTCTGCACCATGCTGGAACCAGGGCACGATCGCCCCTACTTGCACACGGACCAGTTCTTCCTCATCCTCCTTCTCTGACTCTAGGTCCATTCTCTGCAAAGCTGGCAAGTCAGTATCTTCATCCGGGGCCTACGCCTCCTCTTCCAGAGCACAGCCGGCTGCAGGAGCTTCTGTTTTCCCCGGCTCCACGTTCATTAATCACGACCAACACTGGACCCTAAGTTCAGTGCAGGCCAGACCCAGGGCGAGGTGGGGGTGTTAGAGGCCAAGCTGACGTAGACCAGCATGTCTACTTCGGCACCTGGAGGTCGCTGGGATCGGTTGCTTGCTGCTGCGGTAGTAGTAAGATGAATACACTTCGGCAGCTCAGTACTTTTCCTGGCACCTTCCGTGATACCCCTGGTGCTCAACTGACTGCTCCGCTCTCTCAGAAAATGGCACCGGCCAGAATGGGGACACATACTTCCTACTCACCGGGCCCGCCTCTTCCTTCACCAGCCTCCCACCACATCACCCATCCATCTTCTTAGCCGCACCTGCCACCATGCCTCCGGTCCCCACTGGATCTGGCTTACTGGTAGGCATTTCTGCCACTCACACAGACGCTTACTCCTCCAGGACGGACCTTTCGTTTGGCACCTCCCTTCTTCCCGGTTGTCACTCCTGCGGACCGGGTAAGTTTTTGCGCCACTTAACGCTGGGGCCTCCCAGGGTGGGCCGGGTTTCTCTGCCTCCAGTCATTCACCGCCATCTTGGGGCCCGTAGTGCTGTCCGTCATCTTGGGTTTCAGTATTTTCACGCCACAGTCCTTTATATCACTATACAATTGCAGCGCTCTCTGTGACCGATGTTCTTCCGACGCTCCACTTCCAGCTTCAGGAGTTTCTTTATCCCCACGTCCAATGCGAGGAACTGTAATCCTGCCGACAACGCCAAACTGAAGGAACCGGTGGGGGTTGTAGTAGTCATGGTATCTGTGACGCCCCAGGAGCGCTGATCCTGTTCGGGGATGCCACAGTGCTCCTTCAGCAGAACAAAAGGTAGGTTGGGTTTTACTATCTTAGTCGTGATGCCACTTTCAGTTTTGCAGTCAGGATGAGGGGTGACTGCCACTGCAGTTTAGTGAGCGTCTAGGGCTGATGGTATTTGCAGTTAGATGGTGTGGCCTCCCGAGAGTGAGGCTGGCCCCAGGGGCTCGAGTGTAAGTGCGTAGAACCACAGGTCGCAGAAGAACTCACACACAGTCCAGAATGTCTTTCACGACTTTTACTCACTTTTTGCTGGTTGTTGTGAGGTGCCCGGGCGATGATGAGATAGACCAGGGTGAACCGGGTATCCTTTCAGGCTGGTCCAGGGGTGACTGTCAACTCGCCTTCCTAGCCCTTCTTGTTTGGATGACCCCTGACTTGAAGTACTGCGGGAATCATCCAGGGAAGTCGCAACTGCCTTTTCTCCCCTTTCTGGCCCGTTTGCTGGCAGCGTGGACCAAGTAAAGATGGCGTCTTGCCCTATCTCACTTATGGGCCCGTTTGTTGCTGCTGATGCTGCAGACTCTGTGTTGGTTGGTGAGGCACATCCAGCACCCTCACCGGCAGGTTTAGGAAACCGAGTAAATGGATTTCTGATCTAGGGACCTGTTTCCCTGTGCGGGCCTGGTCTACCCAAACGTCCCTGTACTCAACTGCCTCGCTTCTTCCTGAGGTGTCTTTCAGGCTGACTACTTGATAGCCGTTCTCCCCCGCCGACAGCCATTACACGTGCAGAACTACAGAACAGGAGAATGACTTGGGTATTCTGGTTACAAATAAGCTGAGCAGCCGCATGCAATGTCAGGCAGCAGCTGCAAAAGCAAACGATTTTAGGGTGTATAAAAAGAGAAATTAGATCCCGTGATCCCAACATATTGTTACCCCTCTATAAATCACTTGTAAGGCCACATCTGGAATATAAGATCCAGTTTTAGGCTCCACATTTTAAAAAGGACATTCAGAAGTTAGAGTCAGTTCAAAGGCGGGCAACTAGACTACTACAAGGAATGGAAAGCCTCCCTTATGATGAGAGGATGAAAAAGTTGGATTTGTTTAGCTTAGAAAAAAGACATCTCAGAGAAGCTCCCATTTATATGTATAAATACTTGTATGGTCAACATAAAGGACTGACACATGAC
Source organism: Anomaloglossus baeobatrachus (assembly GCF_048569485.1). NCBI lineage: Eukaryota > Metazoa > Chordata > Amphibia > Anura > Aromobatidae > Anomaloglossus > Anomaloglossus baeobatrachus. Next base: position 90,063,573 of record NC_134360.1, on the reverse strand, counting down.
TTATTCCTTCCAAAGACAATACTAAGGACCAGGGGGGGCACTCACTGCTAGTGGAAGAAAAGAGATTCTGGCAGCTAAATAGGAAAGGGTTCTTTACAGTTAGAGCAGTCAGACTGTGGAATGCCCTACCACAAGAGGTAGTAATGGCAGATACTATAACAGCTTTTAAAAAAGGTCTGGATGATTTCCTCAGTACACACAACATTGTGGGTTATAAATGATTTAGTGACAAAATATATAATTGGTGCTGATCTTGGGTCTTTTTTCAACCTATTTAACTATGTAAAATGGTATTACAGTGATACCTCGGTTTTCGTTGATAATCCATCTGAATACAATCAATGAAAACCGAAACCAATGAAAATCGAAGCAATTATTTCCATAGGAATCAATGTAAATCCAATTAATTTGTTTTAGACACTCTAAAATACATACAAAAAAACACATTTTATAGAGAATAAAGATAGTGATTAATACTAAAAACAATGAGAAATTAATATAAAATGAATAAAAAGGAATATTAAATGAATATAAAACACTAATGTAAAGAATAATACATTTTATCTTACATTTCTTACTTACATTTTGAAACTGACAAGTGGGGTGACACTCACATAATGCCACACATAGCCGGAGAATGCATGGATCACCCTGTGTTGTCTCAAATTTAGCAGCGTAGTGACATGGGCATGCAGACAAAAACAAATGAAAAATAAAGCTAATTTTTACTGCAAAAAATCAACGAAAACTGAAACTAACGATAACCGATGTCAACGAAAACCGAGGTACCACTGTACCAGAGAAAGGTTTAAAGTAAGCGGAAGTACCTATTTTACTATTAACAGTCTCCAATTAAAGATCTAAAAAAAATATTTCTGTGGAATAAAATTTTGAAGTGAAAGTAAAGTTGCAATGGTTGTTATTAAGATATTGAATAAACTTGGGTGGATGGGTCTCATGGGTGGAGGGTCAATGGCCTTAAGAAGGGCAGTGAGCCCCATAGGGGTGAATGGACCCCATGACGATCGGGAGGGTGCAAGGTTAGGAAAGGGTTAATAGGTTTGCATGGGATGGGGGATGTGTGGGAGTACAGGATTGGTAGTAGGGAGCTGTAAGGGGATTGGGGGGGAGCAAGGAAGGGGTGGGGTGTTGGGAGAGGTATAAGAGAGGGGGGTGTGCTGTTTACCTCCCCTTTCGTCGATTGATCTTTGTGTCCCAGGACGTAGTGCTGCTGCTGCTTCCTGCCATGGCTGCCCTTGCTGAACTCCTGGAGATGGTGCGGGGGGCATCCGAGGTCATGGGAGTGGATGCCCTGAGGCAGCAGCTGGCAGCGGTCTGTGGGGCTGGAGCGGCGCCGCCTGCTGTTTCAGCGCCCGGGCCGTGGCTACGTGCTCGGCGGGCGCGACCGCCGGAGCGCTACTCCCCCAGCTGGAGGGGGAGAATCAGATCAAGGAGCCCCTGCGGGGACCCTCCGGAGCAGCGGCGGAGCCCTCCAACTAACCTAGGGGAGCAGCCGGCCACCGGGAGGAATCCGCGACGGAGATCCCGTGGGTCGGGGGTGGGCGGAGCCTCTGCGAGGCCCACTTCCGGTCCGCGGCCTGCGCAGCACCAGACCGGAGCATGGATGACGGCAGCCCCCAGTGATGTGCCGGCTGGGGGTGGCGCTCGGCGTGCCGGATTGCCGGAGGAGACTCCCTGCAGGCCGCAGGGGAGAGCAACAGGACGGGGGACGGGAGCGGATGTGAGCGGCGAGGTCAGATCGGAGGAGGGGTACGGTGGCCCGCAGGCACAGAGGAGATCGGTAGTCACGGTCCCCCCCGGCGAGGAGCGTGCTGGGGGTGGGTCCCGGCGAGGTGCAAGCTCGGCACGGCCTTCCGGCAGTCGGCAGGGAGGGAGCCCACTGAGGACGACAGGAGAAGGGGCGGCGCGGCAGGATATCACGATTACAGCGGGAAGAGACGGCGGCAGGGCGCCACGGCGGGAGAAAAGGAAGAGGTCAAGCAGGAGTCGCCCGGACGAGCGGGGTGCGGTGACCGTGGGGGTCGACGGCCGCCAGGTGCGGGCTGTCCCCTCGCTGGTCCCCCCTGAGGATTTCGGCAGCGCATCAGACTCCAGCGAGGAAGAAGAAGCAGCGGCAGGTCGAACGGAGCGGCAGCTGGAAGATCGTGGCACGGCTGTTCCGGCGTCGACTCAACGGCAGCCTGGTGAGCAGACAACAGAAATGTTACATGCTGTGGGTAGCGCGGGCGAGGGCGGGGGTTCCGTCGCGGGACGCGTTGCGCTGGGGGCGAGTGCGGTCGGGCAGTCTGGTTTACCGGGTCCAGAGTTTTGGGGGCAGCTTTTGGGGGTGTTGCAGGGGTTGTCTGCGGAAAGGGGTAGTCGGACTGGGCCTGGGGCTCCGGTGGGGGCGTGGGTGGGCCCCACGGAGGTGGTGCGGACAGAAGTGCCGGTGCGCGAGGTTGCGGCGGGGGACCCGACCTCGGCGGCAGGTACGGGACAGGAGGCAGGTGGGGCGGCTTCCGTGGGCGCGAGTAAGGAGGCGGAAAAGGAAAAAGAAAAGGAGGATGAGGTAGTGCGTTTGGATGATAGGGCACGGAGTGAAATTTATGTGTGCTTTGAAGGGCAGTTAGGGGTTCATTTAAAAAAGGAGGTGAGGGAAAAGATTTGGAAGGGGGAGTATGTGGAAATTTTTTCCCTGCTTCCCTTGGAAAAGTTTAATTTGGATAAGGTGAAACCTAGTGATACAAAAAAGGAGAAGGAGGATGAGGAAAAACGGCGGTATAGGTTGATCCCGAGGACGTTTACCAATTGGTTGCAGGCCTTTGCTATCTTAGCCAGTGTGATAGGGGAAAAGGAGCCGGAGCATTGTTCCGCCCTATTTGGATATATGGACGCGATAGGGGAAGCGTATAGAGTATACGGCGGTTTGGGGTGGTTGAGATATGATGAGCAGTTCCGGCAGCGGAAGGCTCTGCGGCCGGGAGTCCAGTGGGGCCACAAGGATATTTCTTTGTGGATGCGGTTAATGACGGCGCCGGCTCAGCCCTTGCGAGGGGGTGCCGGGAGCCCGGGTGCGAGTGGCGGGTCCTCGGCTGGACAGAAAAAGGGAGCTTGTTGGCAGTATAACGAGGGACAGTGTAAGTTCGGGGCCTCTTGTCGGTTCAGACACGAGTGTTCCGGATGTGGAGGGTCCCACCCTCTGGCCAGGTGCTTCAAGAAAGGCAAAGGAAAGGCGGGGGAGGGGTCTGGAAAAAGGGAGGACGCCAGTGAGGGTAGAGGCGATGCTTCCCTATTTAAGTAGATACCCGGATGTGCGGGCGGCGGAGTTGTTGGAACGTGGTTTTACAGAGGGCTTTCGGATTCCGTTTGAATCTGAGGCGCCGGTGTTTCGCCCGGGAAACTTGCGGTCCGCAAAAGAACATCCGGCGGTGGTGAAGGAAAAGCTGCAGAAGGAGGTGGAGTTGGGGAGGATGGCGGGCCCATTCCAGGACCCGCCATTCTCTAATTTACGGATTTCCCCCCTTGGGGTGGTACCTAAGAAGGAGCCGAACAAATTTCGGCTCATTCATCATTTATCTTATCCGGCGGGATTGTCGGTGAATGATGGGATATCACCGGAATTGTCGGCGGTATGTTATGTATCGTTCGATAGGGCCTTGGAGCTGGTAAGGGTAGCGGGGCGGGGGGCCCTGATGGCAAAGGCGGATGTGGAAGCAGCTTTTCGTTTACTCCCGGTGCATCCGGAGAGCTTTCATCTCTTAGGGTGTATGTGGGATGGTGAATACTATGTGGATCGTTGCCTGCCGATGGGCTGTTCCATTTCGTGTGCTTATTTTGAGGCATTCAGTACGTTTGTGGAATGGGTAGTCAAGGAGGTGGCAGGAGTCCATTCAGTGATTCACTATCTGGATGACTTCTTTTGCGTGGGTCCGGCGGGCTCTTCGGTTTGCTCCTTGTTGTTGTTTACGTTAGAGCGGATCGCGCGGAGCCTGGGTATTCCGTTGGCAAAAGACAAAACAGAAGGGCCGGTGACGGTATTATGTTTCTTAGGTATCGAAATTGATACACTGGCAATGGAATGCCGGTTGCCGGAGGGAAAGCTGTTGGATTTGAAGGCGTCGGTGCGGTTTTTGTCTCAGGCCAAGAAGGTGCGGTTGCGCGAGTTGTAGTCAGTGCTCGGAAAATTGAATTTCGCTTGTCGCATTATGCCGATGGGGCGGATATTTAATAGGAGACTGGCGAGCGCAACCGCAGGGGTAAAAGCTCCAAATCACTTTGTCAGAGTGACAAAAATGATGAAAGGGGATTTGTTGGTGTGGGAGGAGTTCTTGGACCGGTACAACGGTCGGACCCTTTGGATGAGCTAGGCGGTGTCCAATAGCCAGCTGGAATTGTACACGGATGCGGCTGGGGCGACAGGTTTTGGAGCAATTTTTCAAACGCGCTGGTGTGTGGGAAAGTGGCCGCGGCGGTGGGTGGAAGCAGGTTTGGTGAGGAATTTGGCGCTGTTGGAATTGTTTCCCATTATTGTGGCGGTGGAGTTGTGGGGCCCTGTTTTTGCTGGAAGAAGGGTTTGCATGCATTGTGACAACATGGCGGTGGTGCATTCCATCAACGCACTGTCGGCAAAATCCCCGCCGGTTGTGGGGTATTTAAGGCATCTAGTGTTGCGTTGTTTGGAGTTAAACATTTGCGTGGTGGCTCGGCATGTGCCTGGGATTCGCAACGAGGTGGCTGATGCGCTATCACGGTTTCAGTTTTGCAGGTTCAGGAAGCTGGTGCCGGAAGCGGACGCGGAGGGGGAACCTTGCCCGAACTGGCTGTGGGACCTGGCATCGGTGTAGCTTTTGAGGGAATTCGGAGATCGGTGTCTGAGGCTACTTGGTGCCGATATCAGGCGGTGTGGCAGGAATGGGCAGAGTTGGAAAGTAGGGAGTTCATGGAGTCGGGTTACCAGGGTCGAGTGTTGGGGGTACTGATGTTAATAAATGGGGATTTTTCGGAAGGCAGGTCTGTTTCGGTGATTGGTTGCAAGTTGGCGGCGTTGGCCTTTTTGTTTCAGATGCAAGGGGTTCGGGACGCGACTAAGGATTTTCTGGTGCGACAGGCGATGAAGGGTTTTCGAAAAGGGGCTCAGTCGCGTGACTGTAGGCGGCCGGTGTCATTGCCATTGTTGGTGCGTTTGGTGGGGTGTTTAGGGGAGTTGTGTTCGTCTCCTTATGAGCGGGTGTTGTTCTCGGTAGCTTTTGTACTGGCGTTTTTTGGGGCCTTTCGTATTGGCGAATTGGTCAGCCCGACTAAGCAAGCGATGGGTGGTTTGCTGTTGGGTGATGTGATGCTGGGGGAGGATAGAGTGGAATGTCGGCTTCGTTTTTCTAAGACGGATCAGAGGGGCCGGGGGCGCTTAGTAGTGTTGTACGCTTTACCGGGGCACCAGTTGTGCCCAGTGTTACATGTGTCAGAGTTTTTAAAGGTGCGCGGCGGTTACCCGGGTGTTTTTCTTAGACATACGGACGGATTGGCTTTGTCGCGGTATCAATTCAATGTGGTGCTGAAGATGGCTCTAGCAAGGGTGGGGGAGGAGCCACGTGAGTACGGGTCTCACTCCTTCCGGATTGGGGCGGCAACGGAGGCCGCCAGGTGGGGTTTGAGTGAGGATTGTATCCGGCGGATTGGGAGGTGGGAGTCTTCCAGGTTCCGTTTGTACATTAGGCCTCACTTGGTCAGGTGATGGTCAGGGGTGGGGGATTCAAGGTTGGTGTTAGATGCCGGTTTGTGGGCAATTTCTTGTGCTGTTGCTGTTTTTATTCGTGGTCTTTGTATTTTATAGGTCCATGCCTTGTGTGGATCCTCGGGCACTTCTATGTGTATTGGGGAGCGTTGCGGGCGGATGTGCGGCGTGACGGTCGGCAGCTCGGAGTGTCGGTGTCGGAAGCTCGAGTAAAGTGGCTCGGAATTCGGGGCATGACCTGGGGTAGGGTGCGCCCTGAGGTGGCTTATTATAGCCGTATGGATCGTGTCCCTGATGTGTTAATTTTACATGTGGGAGGGAACGATTTGGGAGTAAGGTCGGCGAGGGAATTGAAAAGGGATATAAAGCTGGACCTGTTACATTTGTGGAGGGCGTTCCCGGGCATAGTTATCGTTTGGTCGGACATTATAGCTCGGACGCAGTGGCGTTTTGGGAGGTCGGTGGACCGTATTAATAGGGCTCGGAGCAAGCTGAACCGGGCTATTGGCAGGTTTGTGGCGAGAAATGGTGGGCTGGTGGTGCGGCATAGAGAATTGGAGGAGTCCACGGAGCAGTATCTAAGGAGAGATGGGGTTCACCTGACTGATGTGGGTCTGGATTTATGGATGTTGGGTTTGAGGGATGGCCTAGAGCAAGCACTGGGGGTGTGGGGGGCCCGGGCCAAGTAAGGGTGTCACTTGGCCGGCCTGTGGCGGGGTGATAGGTCCGTCTGAGAGGTTGGGAGTACCGACAGTCGGCTTGTTGGTACGAAGTCGCTCAAGGGGAGTGGCTTCGGAGTGGATGGGAACTTGTGGGCGGAGGTCCCGCAGGTTCTGGGTAGGGGTAATTAACGATGGAACGTTGTTACCCCTCACCTCGGGCCGGGTGGTCACGGCCGAGGTGGTCCTCTGGGCCGGTTTGGAGGTTACGGCCGGGGGGTTAGGAATGATGGTTTGCCTCTCGGACGGATCTATCGGTGTTTCTGGTTATACGGGTATATATGTATAAGGTTAAGTTGAACAATTGAGTGGCATGTTGGGCCACAAGTTTGGTATACATATATACGGTAAAATAAAACTGTGGCCATTCCTGCAATAAAGTCGTGGTTCTCGTCTTCATTTAGGTAGATATGGTACGGGGGGTGTGTTTTACAGGATAACCTGCTTATCCCTTATAGATGCGTCATGTATTTTTGGGGCGAGGGTGTAGATTATGGGCAACAGAGGATGGTGAAATATTAAATAATCCTTTTGTGTTTTTATAAGAACTTTACGCTCAAATTCCGTCTCAAATATAGTATCCTTCTGAAAGTCTTTGGTTGGATTGTAAGGAAGTTTCATGTACATGCTTGTATCACATAACATGGCAATAATTTGGGATATGTTTGATGAGGAAATCATATCAACCACCACTCCACCTTTGTCCGACATTTTGATGCTAATGTCGGGCATGTCTTTCAATTCTCTCAGTGCACCATATTGTGAGTGTGTATAATTACTCTGCTGTTCTTATGTTTGGTGGAACCATGCAATGTTTACAATTCACTCTCAGCTACTGTATAAAAACAATCCATACAGTCCACCTCTGATTGTACAGTATAGGGTAAAAAATGGATTGTTAGTTTTGATTGAAAAAGCTTGATTGATGGAAGGTTCATGCAAGGGATGGATCTCCTGGAATTCCTTTAGATTAGGCCCGTTTCACACGTCAGTGAAAAACACAGACGTTCTTCACTGACGTGTAAAACACGCCTATGTCCCTCCGTGTGCCGTGATTCACGGCACACGTGGGTTGTCTATGTGCAATCCGGGCTCCATTCTCCGTGGCCCGTGATTGCACTTAGAAATCAACTCACCTGTGCCCGCTCCTGCTGTCCTTGGTGCTGATCGCTCCCGCGACGCAGCATCCGGCCGGAGCTGACCTCCGCAGCAGCTGCTTCCGGGTCGGCAGTGTCGTGCATCATGAATATGCGCGACAGTAATGAGCCGGCTCAGAAGCAGAAGGGAGAACGGGCTGCACAGAGCGTCGCTGGAGCCGGGTGAGTTAAAATGCTTTTTATTTTAGAAGCACGTTTTTTTCTGGCACGTGTTTCACGGACCACACCACTGCGTGGTCCGTGGGACATCAGTGATGCCAGAAAAAAATGGGCATGTCTCCGTGCGGCAATCACGGACACGCGGGTACGTCGCACGGAGACACGTGCAGTGAAAAATCACTGATGGGTGAGCAGACCCATTGATTATAATGGGTCTGCGTATGTCAGTGATTCTGGTACGTTTAAAAAAAAGCACAAACGTACCAGAATCACTGACGTGTGAAAGGGGCCTTAGGCCCGTTTCACACGTCAGTGAAAAACACTGACGTTCTTCACTGACGTGTAAAACACGCACATGTCCCTCCGTGTTCCATGATTCACAGCACACGTGGGTTGTCCATGTGCAATCCATGATCCGTGATCCCGTGATTGCAAATGGACATTACTCACCTGCCTTCACTGCTGCTGTCCATGGTGCTGATCTCCTCGGCTCTCCAGCGTCCGCCCACCGCTCTCAGCACCTACTTCCTGGTCAGCAGTTCCTGCATTCATGAATATTCATGAGCCAGGCAGGAGCTGCCGAAAGCAGAGGCTCCAGAGCGAACTGCAGGCAAGGTAAGTTGAAAATTTTTAATATTTAATATGTCCGTGATTTTCTTGTACGTGTTTCACTGATCACACACGGATCACACCATAGTGTGGTCCGTGGGTCATCAGTGATGCCAGACAAAAACTGACATGTCTCCGTGCAGAATCACGGCCAAGGGTGCACGCTGCACGGAGACACGTTCAGTGAAAAATCACTGATGTGTGAGCAGACCCATTGATTATAATGGCTCTACGTATGTCAGTGATTCTGGTACGTATAAAAAAAGCACAAACGTACCAGAATCACTGACGTGTGAAAGGGGCCTTAACTAGAGACATTTTTCCTTCAAATTAAAGAGCCGATATTCATTTTAAAGAAAAGGATAACCATTATCCTGACTTGATAAATGAAGAAGGTGATCCAGCTGAGTGATCAGGTGATTTATTCAGTGCAGCTCAGACAATGTATAGAGACGTTGTTAACGCGTTTCTGGCTTAGCGCCCTTAATCATAATCATTGGTTATGATTAAGGGCGTTAAACCAGAAACGCGTTAACAATGCTCTATGCATTGTCTGAACTGCACTGAATAAATCACCTGATCACTCAGCTGGATCACCATCTTCATTTATCATTGCTGTGCGGCCGGGGCAGGGCCGGATCCGAGTCTGAGGCACAGTGAGGTCAGGTGTGGGTGAGCTGGATTCCTATACAATTATCCTTATTGACTGTATTTTCATTGAAAAAAGCATTTCTTAACAGTTACATTTCTTATAAACCCATTATTGTCCAGTAGACTACCATACTAGTGTTGCAAAAAGATCGAAATTCCTGTCCAGTACAAATTGAGCCAAAACATTGGTCTGAATTAAAGTCAACTTTCGATAAGAAATTTAAAACATTGATATGCATATTTAATTCCGTAGCATGTTCCTGCATCAGATGGTCATTCCTGGAGCGTTTCCTGTACTTGTGACCACCCCGTCTACTGCATCTTTTTGTGTGGTTTCTGTTTTGCTGGTAATAAGTGGACTCTTGATGTGATTCTATGGTATCCATATCACTAAAATTGTTGACTATTCCAATTTGGAAGAAGTAAAGCTGACATGATCTGGGAAATGAAGTGCTTTGCGGTTTGATCTTGGGTTTCTGGAAGGTTTATCCCACCCACCACATTCATACACTTGTTTCAATGTATAATAACCCGAGTCTCGTTTACATTTTTTCTTTTTTCTATTCATGATGAAATTCTCTAGTTTGGAAATGGATTGTTCAATACGTTAAAATGATGCATCATAGTCTGATTGGGTCTTAAGCAGGCTTTACACGCTACGATATATCTAACGAGATGTCGGCGGGGTCACGTCGTAAGTGACGCACATCCAGCATCGTTAGTGATATCGTAGCGTGTGACAGCTATGAACGAGCAGAAATACTTACCTTCTCGTTCATCGCTGACAAGTCACTCATTTTCTAAAAATCGCACGTCCTGTTGTTCATCGTACCCAGGGCAGCACACATAGCTCCATGTGACACCCCGGGAACGATGAACTGCAGCTTACCTGCGTCCCGCCGGCATTCGTGAAGGAAGGAGGTGGGCGAGATGTTTACGTCCCGCTCATCTCCGCCCCTCCGCTTCTATTGGCCGGCCACTGTGTGACGTCGTTGTGACGCCGAACGTCCCTCCCCCTTCAAGAAGTGGATGTTCATCGCCCACAGTGAGGTCGTTTGGAAGGTAAGTATGTGTGACGGGGGGTTACAGGATTGTGCGATACAGGCAACAAATTACCCGTGCTGCACAAACGATGGGGGTGTGCGATCGCAAATGCGATCGCACAATCAATTGTAGCGGGTAAAGCAGCCTTTATGTTGTTCCAATGCCGGTCTGGTAGATTCAATATCAGACTGTATTTCCAATTATTTAACTACTTCATTTTTGATAATTAGTCTCATCAAATTGACAAAACAGTTGGATAATATTTGGTTCTATTCATCCCCAAAAGAAGAAGAGTAAATGATAGTAAGGAATCATCCTTCTGAATATAATTTTTAAGGGTATTATGACCCCCACTAGATCTTGGTTTCATTAACCATTAATTTATCTTCTTACATGCTGAATTACCGCATTTGGTTACTCGGAATCCCTTGCTTCAAACATGCTATGAGCCATATGGTGAGATAAATCTTTTTTTTCACTTGTCATTATGTTTGGATTGTAGTTTGGTCATGGTAATTTCTTGATGTCTATTGAGTGCCTTTGCAAATTAAATGGAGGAATTAGACTATCTCCTATCCTGGAATCTTATTCTCAAATTGATGCTCTGTCTCTTGAAGGACTGTTCTTTAGAGCATATGCGGTGCATCAACAGAAATTGTTCAATAGGGATTTGACTCGCCCACCGCGGGGCTATGGGACACCCGGTGCCGGGCCGGACTAGTCCGGGGGTCGTCAGTGGTGGCGGGGCCCGGCTCCGTGGCCCTGGTGGGTGTCAGTTAAAGTGGCTGGTGACTTGGGAGTAATTAAAGTTTTTATTTCGTGACGCCACCTGTGGTTTGCGGCTATTAAGCCGCCGCTGCTGTGTGAGGCCTCCGGGGTGATGATATGGCAGCAATGGTGGTACGGCTCCCCACAGGTGGAGCGGTGCCCCGGGGACACTGTTGGTGCTCGTGAGAGTCTATGGTGTTGTGTGGATAACACGGTGCAGGGCCGACAGGCAACAAAAGAAACAGGCACAAACAACAGTCTCTTTACCTTCTCCTCTTTTACTTCACAAACGGTTAGTCCTGGGAGACCGTTACAGGTGGTAGAGGGCTCCGGCCGGCCTGGAAGTAACTGAGATGTCGTTTTGGCCAGCTGAGTATGAGGCCTACTCCTGTTCTTTTCCTTACTGTGATAGGACCCTGTCTCTGAATTTAGCAATGGCCCTCTTGCTGCTGGGACCGGTGGTACGTCCCTTTCCCTCTGTGGTAGGCTGCACAGGCCCTCTCTGGTGCTTCTCTGCTGGAGTCCACACCGGGCCCTGTTGATGCAGCTGTACCTTCGGGCAGTTTATGGGCCAGGTGCTTGCAGCTCTCCTGCCCTTCGGATTCGGCTACCAGGGAGTATTTTAGGCCCTGGTGGCCACAGACTCCGATGTCCGAGTCTCTTCTGTGCCTCTCTGCTCCTCCTGCTTCACTGGGTCAAGCTGCTCCAGCTCTAGGCCCCAGTTCCACAGGACAGCACTACTCTGCGTCTGCTTGCTCTGACTTCTCTCTACAGACTGACCACTAACCCCTCCCTCAGGTCAGGCTTAAGGAATGCTCCCTGGAATTCCAGGTTCAGAGCTCCCCCTGCTGGCCTGAGGGAGGAACTGCGTTGGATGTTAAACTTACTGGCCAATAGACCTCCCAATTACCTCCAGGCTCAGCATTAACCCTTTGGAGGGGCAATGCTGTTGTGGCGACAAGGTCCTGGGGCGCCACACTCCCTCTTAGTTAAACTCAGTTCTCCCGGACTGAAGAAAACAAAACAGGACATAACATGTTACAACCTTAAACAACTATAAGAGTCCAGTGTGGCTCCCTGCCGGGTGTCCATTACACTGCTCCATGGGGGACCCGCCGCGATAAAACCCCCAACGTAGGCTCTGGGCGTGCGTCAGAGCATTGATGACCCCACTCTATGCACGCCGGATGGGTTTTTCTTCAGGGGTGTTGAGCACACTGGTGCTAACTATGTACAGCTATAGTGTTGGCCACCCATAGTCCAGTGGCCCAATTGTCCATTTTCTCAATAAAAAAAACATTTTATACACAACATTTTAAATAACTATATACATTCTAATAGGTACATTTTCTTTTTACTCTCTATACCTTGGAGGGGGCTGTCCCCGAGTGCTACGTTGGGACCTGCGTAGCTCTGGCGTTTGTCCCTGACTGCTTGGAGTGTCTGCTACCTCAGCACTACGGGTAGGCCTAACCCTGATAGGTATGCGTGATGATTGCCTACGTGGTCTGAGAGTCACCAAGGGTACGACAGGTTCACCACTGACAGGGGGTTGATTCTCCTGTTCCACTGCTGGCGTGTCATCTTGTGTTGGGGCGGACAGTTCCTTAGGCGGATCTGGAACCTCTTCTGTCTCTGGCTCGACCAACTGCGGGAACGTCAAGACTGGTACCACTATGGCATTATTTATTCGGGTCCAAGTTTTGGGGAATTTGCCAAGGCTTGTTTGTAACATCTCTTCCTCTTTTTCTTGAATTTCTTCCACTTCTTTTTGGATTTTGCACCGCTCAGGGCACGCTTTCAGGCGGTCTCTGGACACTGTTTGATAAGTCTTGCCTTCATCTTTGCTTATGAGGCATACCTTACTATTGTCAAAGTTGGAGGGAATAATGGTGTAGGGTTCATTCTCCCACTAATCATCTAATTTATGCGCCCTCCGCTTTTTCTTGAGGACCTGTTCTCCAGGTGCTAAGGGAGTTGCTGGGGCTGTTTGATTGTAGTTCTGCTCTTGTCTCGTTCTTGCTTGGGACAGGCTCTTTTCTACGCATTCCTGGACTTTGCGGTACTGCTGTTGTCGCTCTGTATCCCAATCTTCTATCTCTTGAACCGCTTCAGGTGACACAGTTCCCATCTCAAAGTCTACAGGTAACTTGCCAGATCTTGCTCGCATCAAGTAAGCAGGGCTGCAGTTGGTCGAGTTTACTGGGATATGGTTATACAGGTCTACCAGATCTGGTAACTTCTCTGGCCATTGGTTTCTTTCTTCCAGAGGTAGAGTCTTAAGCATATCAATAACCACATGGTTCATCTTCTCGCACAATCCATTGGTTTGGGGGTGGTACGGTATTGTTCTGATTTTCTTACAGCCGTACATGTTACAGAACTCTTGGAACACTTCTGCCTCGAATGCAGGACCTTGATCAGTCAGTACCCTTTCTGGATAACCGTGAGGTCGACAAAAGTATGCCTGAAATGCTCTAGCTGCTGTTCTGGCTGTCTGGTCCTTCACAGGCACTACTACCAGGAAACGAGAGTAATGGTCCACAATGGTGAGGGCGTACACATAGCCTGACCGGCTTGGTGTTAACTTCACGTGGTCCAGGGCCACCAACTCCAGGGGCTGCTTCGTGACAATTGGCTGTAGGGGAGACCTCTGGCTGGCATCATCCTTCCGCCTCAGGTTACACGGACCACAGTCTCGGCACCACTTCTCGACTGTCTTTCTCATGTGCACCCAGTAGAACCGATCGCGGAGTAGGGTCTCCAACTTCTTCCACCCGAAGTGTCCTGCTTTATCATGGTAAGCTGCTAGGACCATTGGAGCATCCCTCTGTGGGACCACTATCTGCCAGACGAGTTCATTCGTTCGCCAGTTGACATATCTCTTGCAGAGCTTGCCTTGGTAGGTGAACAGTCGTCCCCTCTCCTTCCACAACTGCTGGGCTTCTTGTGGAGCGTCTGGACCGAGATGGGTCTCAGCTTGTGCTAGCTTTTCTTTGACCAATCGCACGGCCGGGTCACCGTTCTGTGTCTCTTCCCAATTATGGTGGAGTAATGGGTTGACTGAGACCTCGTGCTGGCTCGAGCGCTTCACTCCTACAGCATGCTCACACTGGGAAACACCTTGGTGATGGAAAGCCGGTAACTCTATCTCTTCGAGTTCATCCAGGTCTTCTCCATACTCGGGTAAGTGAGGCATTCTGGACAGCGCATCAGCATTGTTATTCTTCTTGCCAGCCCGGTACTTGATGGTAAAGTCAAAGTTAGACAGCCGGGCCATCCATCGCTGCTCCAACGCACCTAACTTGGCTGTTGCCAGATGTGTCAACGGGTTGTTGTCCGTGAAGATGGTGAACTTGGCTGATGCTAGATAGTGCTTGAAGCGTTCAGTCACTGCCCAAACAATAGCGAGGAACTCCAGCTTGAAGGAACTGTAGTTTTCTGGATTCCTTTCTGTGGGACGAAGCTTCCTACTGGCATAAGCTATCACCTTCTCCCGGCCTCCCTGCACCTGGGACAGAACTGCTCCCAGTCCCACGTTGCTGGCGTCTGTGTACAGTACAAACGGCTGGCTGTAGTCAGGGTAGGCCAGAATTTCTTCTCCCGTGAGAGCCCCTTTCAGCCGGACAAAAGATGTTTCTATTTGACTGTTCCATTCAAATGGAGGGCTTTGCTTCTTAGCCTTCTTTGGCTGGCCCACCAGGAGATCTTGAAAAGGCGCTGCTATCTTGGTGAAACCATCAATGAACCTTCGGTAGTAGCCCACCAGCCCAAGGAACTGCCGCACCTCCTTTACCATGGTGGGTCTTGGCCAGTCCTTGATTACGGTGACTTTCTCCGGATCAGGTGCCACACCTTCTGCGCTGACCACATGACCCAGGTACTGTACCTTTGGCTTCAAGAGGTGACATTTGGACAGCTTTATCTTCAGGCCATACTCCGACAAGGACTCAAACACTTCTGCTAAGTGCCTCAGGTGGTCTTCGTAGGTCTTGGAGTAGACTATGACGTCATCCAGGTACAATAGCACGGTTTCAAAGTTGTGATGGCCCAAGCAGCACTCCATCAATCTCTGAAATGTCCCTGGGGCATTGCAGAGCCCGAACGGCATACAATTGAACTCGCAGAGACCCATTGGTGTCGTGAATGCAGTCTTCTCCTTGTCCGCCTCTGCCACGGGAACCTGCCAATACCCACTGGTGAGATCCAGGGTGGAGAAATAATTAGCTGATTTTAAGGCTGATAGTGACTCTTCTATTCTGGGTAGTGGATAAGCATCTTTATGTGTAATGCGGTTAATTTGTCTGTAATCTGCGCACATTCTCATTGTACCATGTTTTTTCTTTACGAGCACTAGTGGAGCTGCCCAGGGGCTACAACTATCTCTGATAACCCCAGCCGCCTTCATTTCCCGTAACATTTCTTTGGCACGCTGATACTGTGCTGGGGGTACAGGGCGGTATCTCTCTTTAATGGGATGATGATCACCCATGGGGATTTGATGTTTAACCCCTTTTACCTGCCCAAAATCTAGGGGGTGTTTGCTGAAGACCCGCTCGTACTCCTGTACCACCCGGTAAACCCCATGCTTTTGGTGTGAGGGGGTGGAGTCGGTGCCCACATGTAATTTTTGGCACCAGTCTTCCAGCTGTCCCTTGGAGCCATTGTCTTCCGCCTGGGCAGACGGGATCAAGGGTTCCACTGCTTTGATGGTATTGTTACTGACAGTGTACAGTTTTGCTACAGTGGCGTACCGGGGCAATTTGGCTTCCTCCTCCCCACAATTCAGGACACGGACGGGCACTCTTCCCTTGCGGACGTCTGCTACCCCTCTGGCTATCAGGACTCCAGGCCTGCTGTCTGAATACACTGGTTCTACCAAGGCCTGGTAATCTTGACCCTTGAGGCCTATTGCTGCCCGACACCATATCAACATTTCACTTCTTGGGGGTATTGCAATGGGGAGGGGGTCACTTACCCTCACACTGCCAACTTCTCCTCCGGCCAGCTCTACCTGCTGCCTCCTCATCAGGGCTTGGATTTCCCTCTTTAGGGCACGCTGCTGCCCGGAGCTGGCAGTTTCAGACGCCTGCTGCAACAAAATTATCACTTCGGCAATACAATTTTCCATCACTTTTGTACCAATGGTTAGCAGTGGGTTAGATTCCTTGTGATCAATATGTACAATTATCATCCCCTGACACGGCAATTCTACCCGCCCCACTTTAATGGTTAGTTCCTTGTACCCAATTTGAGGCAAGGGCTGACCATTACTGGCCACAATTGTTAAATCATCATCTGGGCCATGGTCAATGTCTGAATCAGTTCAATATCTTTTGTACAGTTTATAAGGGATGGTTGTTACCTGGGACCCCGTATCCAGGAGGGCATTCAAAGGGATCCCATCCAGCACAATAGGATGGACCGGGCGTCCTCCCACATACTTGCTGCGACTGGGGTTTGAGCCGGGCTTCCTTACACCTGGGGGTTGGCTCCTGGCCCCAGGTTCGGCCCATTTAAAGGACAGTGTCTTGCAATATGGCCCGCCTGGCTGCAGCGGCGGCAGATTGGTTGTCCCGTTGAATCATACCGGTCTGTGTCTTTTCCTCGGGTCGGCGGAATCCTCCTCTGTCGCATCCATGGGACGTCATCTGGGCTGGAGGCCAACTCGATTCTTGCAGGCGATGGGGTCACTTGTAGAGACTGCACGGTCTTGGCCAGGGAAGCTACAGTCTTGGTCAGCTCCTGGACCTGCTGTCAGAGCTCTGCAGTGGGATCCTTATCCAGGGACTGCGCCTCAGCCCCTGCAGCGGCTCGTGTTGCAGGCACCACCCCTGGGTATGTGATAGCAAGAGGCCGGAGGGGTACTGGGTCATTCGGTGTAGATTCTCTCAGTACCCGGATGGCCTGGTCCTTAAACTTTGCAAAGTCCAGAGCAGGGTTCTGCAGGACCATGATACACAGCTGTGTCCTGTGGGCATCTGACAGGAGCCCCTCTATGAACTGCTCAGTTAGGAGTTTGTCTTCTTCACGTACACTCTCTGGGTCCACCTATTTAATTGCTTTCAGAGCCTCCTGCAAGTTTAAAGGGAACCTGTCATGAGAAATGTCCCCTAAAACCTCACAGATTCCCCCTCTGCAGCTCCTGGGCTGCATTCTATAAAGGTCCCTGTTATGATTGTGGCCACTTTCTGACCTAAAAAAAGTGTTTATAAAGTTGTACCTTTTTTGCTTCTGATTCTGTAAATCCGTCACGGGGGCGGGCTGCCTGATGGCCGTTAGTCTGCCCCCTGGTCCTGTATGCCGCCCCCATCGCTGATTACAATAATGCTGGACGCCGCCCCCTGCTCCATCCATCGCCGCGCATGCCCAGTGCCCATCTCTCGGGGATGAGCACTGTGCCTAGCGTCACCGCTGGTGACGTGCACGCAGGGTTAAGATTATGGGCGGTGCTGTGATGTTTATTCCTAAGCAACCGCCCATAATCGCGGGGCCGCGCTTTCCCCCTCGGCCTGCTTCGTTCTGCGCAAGCGCGCTGCTGCAGACCCCCACGTCACCTCCTTCCCATCTTGCCCCGATGGCAAGGAGGTGACGTGGGGGTCTGCAGCAGCGCGCTTGACCCTGCGTGCACGTCACCAGCGGTGACGCTAGGCACAGTGCTCATCCCCGAGAGATGGGCACTGGGCATGCGCGGCGATGGATGGAGCAGGGGGCGGCGTCCAGCATTATTGTAATCAGCGATGGGGGCGGCATACAGGACCAGGGGGCAGACTAACGGCCATCAGGCAGCCCGCCCCCGTGACGGATTTACAGAATCAGAAGCAAAAAAGGTACAACTTTATAAACACTTTTTTTAGGTCAGAAAGTGGCCACAATCATAACAGGGACCTTTATAGAATGCAGCCCAGGAGCTGCAGAGGGGGAATCTGTGAGGTTTTAGGGGACATTTCTCATGACAGGTTCCCTTTAAGGCATAGTCCCTTATGCTGTCTGTGGCCCGTTGTTTGCAGCCAAAGAATCTGATCTTTATTTCTGCTGCGGTGCGGGTGTCAAAAGTACTTTTGACTTCTTGGTCAGTATCTGGGTTGCTGTCCCTTTATCTCTATCAGGCCAGGACTTCACTTCACGCTGGGCCGCGCCGGCTAGCTGCCCCATTAATATGCCCACCTTCTGGCTCTCAGTCAGCGGATACACTCTAAACAAGCTGTGCAGCCTTTCTCTGAAGTCGCTCAGGGTATGTGACTCCCCGGAGTACTGCGGCAGCCATTCTGCTCCCGGGATGTACGGCATTGTGATCGGCATTACCGGCGCTACAGCGGGGGCTGGGGCGACGGCGACTGGGATTACATCGGCCGGTGCTGCTGCGTCTTGAGCTACCACAGCCACCTGCTCTCCCTCTGTGTCGGACATCTTCCTCCCCCTTAGTGGACCTTACCAGGCTCCGCTTTCTTTTCAAAATCTCTTCCGGGTAGCGCGGGGTTAACGACCCTCCGCTCTGCTGGCGCGCTCCCTTCGCGCTCTTTTTCGGGCACGCCCCCCTTCTTCCTGCGCTCAGCGAGGCTAATGGCGGCGGCAGTTTTCAAACAGTAACACAGTCTTTTAAGCACAGTTTCTGCAGGTGCACAGTACCCGGTGGGACCGGGCACGAAATCCTGTTCGTGACGCCAAAATTGACTCGCCCACCCCAGGGCTATGGGACACCCGGTGCCGGGCCGGACTAGTCCGGGGGTCGTCAGTGGTGGCGGGGCCCGGCTCCGTCGCCCTGGTGGGTGTCAGTTAAAGTGGCTGGTGACTTGGGAGTAATTAAAGTTTTTATTTCGTGACGCCACCTGTGGTTTGCGGCTATTAAGCCGCCGCTGCTGTGTGAGGCCTCCGGGGTGATGATATGGCAGCAATGGTGGTACGGCTCCCCACAGGTGGAGCGGTGCCCCGGGGACACTGTTGGTGCTCGTGAGAGTCTATGGTGTTGTGTGGATAACACGGTGCAGGGCCGACAGGCAACAAAAGAAACAGGCACAAACAACAGTCTCTTTACCTTCTCCTCTTTTACTTCACAAACGGTTAGTCCTGGGAGACCGTTACAGGTGGTAGAGGGCTCCGGCCGGCCTGGAAGTAACTGAGATGTCGTTTTGGCCAGCTGAGTATGAGGCCTACTCCTGTTCTTTTCCTTACTGTGATAGGACCCTGTCTCTGAATTTAGCAATGGCCCTCTTGCTGCTGGGACCGGTGGTACGTCCCTTTCCCTCTGTGGTAGGCTGCACAGGCCCTCTCTGGTGCTTCTCTGCTGGAGTCCACACCGGGCCCTGTTGATGCAGCTGTACCTTCGGGCAGTTTATGGGCCAGGTGCTTGCAGCTCTCCTGCCCTTCGGATTCGGCTACCAGGGAGTATTTTAGGCCCTGGTGGCCACAGACTCCGATGTCCGAGTCTCTTCTGTGCCTCTCTGCTCCTCCTGCTTCACTGGGTCAAGCTGCTCCAGCTCTAGGCCCCAGTTCCACAGGACAGCACTACTCTGCGTCTGCTTGCTCTGACTTCTCTCTACAGACTGACCACTAACCCCTCCCTCAGGTCAGGCTTAAGGAATGCTCCCTGGAATTCCAGGTTCAGAGCTCCCCCTGCTGGCCCGAGGGAGGAACTGCGTTGGATGTTAAACTTACTGGCCAATAGACCTCCCAATTACCTCCAGGCTCAGCATTAACCCTTTGGAGGGGGCAATGCTGTTGTGGCGACCAGGTCCTGGGGCGCCACAGATTGCTCTCATAAGACTATGTTTATGTGAAGAAGAGGCATGCATTACAGATTTGGTCGAGGTAGGTTTGTAAAACATAACTGTATGTATCAATGCAGCATCATCAACCTGTAACATGATATCCAGAAACTCCATGTTGGACCTTCCAGCTTTGTAGGTCAGATGTACATTAATTTGATTTCTCTTTATATGTGCCATGATGATATGAAGGTCTTCCATTGAATCCTGCTAGATACAGGGTACATTGTCAATGTATCCCCCCTAGAATTTTACTTTTTAAAACATTTTTCTGGGTTCAGTAAAGAATATTTTTTCTCTCCCACAGCCCCAGGAACAAATTTGCATATGAGAATGTGCAGGACACCCCATTGCTGTACCCTGGAGCTGTAGGTAAAAATAACCGTTGAATAAGAAAAAATTGTGTGTAAGTACAAATTCTAGAAATGATAAGATAAATAGTATGAAACTATCTGAGTTAGATATGGCAAGAAATTGTTTTGTAGCTTCAAGGCCATAGTTGTCTAGTATGGATGTGTATGACTAATGATTCAGCATATACGTAATATCACACATAATAGTTTTAGCTACCAAACGTTCCGCAGGCAGGGTGAGGCTTCGGCTCCTTTCACAATGCAGTTGTCCTCCATTCATTGGTCCATTTGGGTTTACATCCGAACACCTTGCAAAACAGGATTTAGGAGTATATGCCGACAGGGCAATTCAGTATAATGGTGCAGACAGATCCAATGTGTGTTCTGTCGTGCACCATTTTTAGGCATATATGTGAAGCCCTGGCTGGGCCAGGTAGTCACAGATAGGCCCCTGCACAACACCTTTCCCTCACAGGTGACATCAGCCGACCTTAATACCCTAGTCAGCCCCCTCAGGGATAGATGGACACACCAGGGGGCGGAATCAGGCGGTTGGAAGATGCCCACCAAGGAGGCTAGACAGCCCGGGGGCGGGAAAGTAAACAGTTCAGTTTGAGAGTTCAAGGAGAGTGGAGGTCAGGCCTGGGTGTCAGGCCTGAAGTAAACTGACAGGTACCAGGGTAGGAGCCCTGGTGCCTGTGGCTAGGAGGCAGACGGCGGTCTCCGTCTGCAGGAGCCAGGAAGACGGCTCGGTGGAACCAAGGTGGACCGGGACAGGGTAGTGGCCCGCCGGTACTGACCTGGGGAACCGACCCAGAAACCGGAGCACACAGGGGGGTACTCAGATCCTGAAGCTAGGTCCGGAAGCGACTGGAACTGGTTAATTAACTGATTGAGGCCAGGACTAGAGGTCCTGTCCCACTCAAAGTCCCAATTGAAGGCAACAGCCCACCGAGGGGGATAAAAGGCCACTGCCAGGGCTCAGAGATCCTACGGGCCAGCGTTTGCGGGCAAGGGCTCCTTAGGCCACATCCAGCCAGGAGCGGACTCCTGAAGTTGCAAGCACAGGCAGTCCACCATCACACAAAAATGCAGGAGAAAGACAGAGACCACCAGCCGGGTGGGTTACAAGAACGCAGCCGGCTGCGGGCACCGACCACCATCCCCTTGGTTTACCAGAGACTCGTGTGTTTCCTTCACTAGTGAGTACACCAGTACCCTGTGGTCGCCCATCTCCCTGCACCAGCGAATCCCAACGGGTCCCGGGGCCACCATCCCTGCCCACGGAGGGGTTAACAACTTGCTGCACAACATCTCCACCAGGTGCCCCGTAACTGCAGCGGTGGTGTCCAAACTCACCACATACCGTGGGTGGCGTCACGAACCTAGTATAGTCCAGCCCGTACATAATACGTCCTACATCCACCACCCCCAAACCTTTTTCATTCGGAGTGTCAGCGGGATCCCCCGGGTCCGGAGACCCTCGAGCCACCCACCGGAAGGCCCGGACCTGAGCAGCGGCAGGCTGCTGGCACGGGGGCGGCACATATACACCTACATGGAGGCAGACACCCAGATGTTACTATGTCTGGGTGTCCGACTCCAGTAGGTGTCGCGGGCGGAGGAGGGGACGCCGCGCTCTCCCACTGCTCGGGTCCGGCTGCTGCGGCCTGCTGCTGCTGCTGCTCGGTGGCTCAAGCGATGGGCCGGATCCCGGGGACTCGAGCGGCGCTCCTCGCCCGTGAGTGAAAGGGGGTTTTCGGGTGTGGGGATTGTTTATTGTCCGTGACGCCACCCACGGTTGTGGTGATTTGTTGACACCACCGCTGCTCTGTATGGGGATCCCGGGAGGGATGGTATGGAGCAGCCAGTTGTTGTGTTGCCCCTCCGTGGGTAGGGGTTGGTGATCCCGGGGCCCAGTGATGAGGTGGGAGATGCAGGGCTTGGTGGGCGCAGGGACGCGGGGGCAGCGCTGTGCCTTGCGGCACTGTGGTACTCACTCAGCCTGAGACGATGACACAGTTCTCGGTAAAACACACGGCTGGAAAGACGGTTTCCACGGACGGCTGCACTTGCTCTCCCAGTAGGTGACGGTGATGTCCCTTTGTCCTGCACCTAATGTTTCGGTGTTGGTAGCGATGGGTTCCCACCGGTAACCCGCTCCCCGGCTTGGATATTGGCCGGAGGAGCCCTACTTTGCCCGCAGGCGCTGGCCCTGAGAAACTGGTGCCCTGGTGGTGGCGGTGTCTCTCTGTAACGGTCAGACTGTTGCCTTCAATCGGGACTTGGTTGTTTGGAGACAGACGTCCCCTTCACTGACGGATTTGGCAAATTTACGGCGACTCCTAGCCTTGCCGGGGTCCGAGAGCCCCCTGCCCTGGTGCTGACTGTTCTTCGTATACTGCTCCAGACCGCCGGGCCACTACCCGTCCGCTGTACTTCCAGCAACCTCCGAGCAGTCCCCCTCCAGACTGTCACCGCCGTTGCTGACCTTGCTGACACTGTCCTGCACACAGCCGGACCAACTTCAGGCTTTACTACTCTCACTTTTACTCCTTTTCTTCTTTGCTCCACTACTGCTTCACTTTCACTTCACTTAGCTTCTTTACCACTCACTGTTTACTCCTTCTTGTCCAAACCCTATCTTGCTTCCTCACACTTTCACTTCCCTCACTTGACTGCCTGGTTTTCTCCCGCCTCCAGGGCTGTGTACTCCTCGGTGGGCGGAGCCCACCGCCTGGCCCACCCCCTGGTGTGAACATCAGCCCCTGGAGGAAGGCAACAAGGATTTTAGTAGCCTTGGTGTTCCTAACTGGGGTGTAGGGTGTGGTGGTGTGATGACCTGTGACCCCTGGCTTGCCCAGGGCGTCACATAGCCGTATACGTGAATGACAGGCGTATGGTGAACGACAGAGCACACGATGAATCTGTCTGCGCAATTATAGTCAATGGTGCATACTTTCAAATCCTGTTTTGTGGGGGGTTCATATGTAAGCCCCCATGGGACAACTAAACAGAGAAGAAATGCAGTGTGAAACGGGCCATAGATGCAACTTCTCAGCTAACAGGATCACACTCCATAGCAGAATTTCTAATTGCCCCCCCCCAAAGAAAAAAAAAAAATATATATTTTGCTGGCTCACATGAGAGTGTCGCGGGCGGAGGGGCCGCGCTCGCTACGCTCGGGTCCGCAGCTGCTGCTCGATGGCTCGAGCGGTGGCCCGGACCCGGGGACTCGAGCAGCGCTCCTCACCCACGAGTGAAAAGGGGGTGGTTTGTTTGGGGAGATAGTTCGTGACGCCACTCACGGGTCGTGGTGATAATGGGCACCACCGCTGCTGGTGACCAGGATCCCGGGAGCGATGGCAGGGAGCAGCTAAGATGTTGTCCCCTCCGTGGGTAGGGGTTGGAGATCCCGGGGCCCGGTGGCGGTACGGGGAGGCAGAATGGCCGGGGTGCAGGGTTGCAGGGGCAGCGCGGCGTGGTGCCGGATGGCACTGCTATACTCACTCAGGCACAAATTCACAGAGTCTCTGGTAAACCAAACGGCTGGATGGACGGGTCCCGCAGCCGGCTGCAGTGTCTTTGCTCTCCCCGGACAGGTGATGGCAGTAATAGAAGAAGCTGTGGAAAAATAAAGCGCAATAGGGTCTTACCCTTGTATGTAGGGGTATAGGATGGGTGAGCAATACTACTCACCAAATGTGGTTGTGAGAGTCACAACCACTGCAATCGCACGTAAAATTTGACCACGGCAGCAGCAACCCAAAGCGGCAGATAACAGAGAGAGGTAGAAACCGGGTTCTTCAAAGCCGCGCCAATGATCACCAGCCAAAGGATCAGATCAATGAAGCTTTATTGTTGCATCGGTCTACGCGTTTCAGGAGCCCTGCTCCCTTCCTCAGGACCATCAAATACAAGCATACATCAAATCTACTGTGACAGATACAAGTGTACATTTAAATAGACCCTGTGTTGTCAAAGCACCGCCCCAAAAAAGAAAAAAACGGGCGGGAAAGGGTGCAAGATGACCCATGTGTGACGTAATCAAGAGAATTACAAGAAAGAAAAAAAAAAAAAAAAAACACCCAAAACATACATTCACATCTACTTCGGACATTCGCGGTGAAATCTGGATATAATGATTAGTGTGAAAAATGAAAAAACAAAAAAATTTATATGTATATTATACCAAGGAAATTGTACAGAAAAATAAAATAAACATGTGTATTTCATGGCAACCATAGTTTTATATACGTATCAAAACCTATTTGTGCGCATGTATATATATGTATATATATATATATATATATATATATATATATAAAAAAAAAGAGTAGAGGTCAAAATGTACCTATCCTTCAGCGAAATGTTTTTTACCTGTTGGTTCTCCCCCTTCCCTGTCAACGCATGCGCACATCTGTTTTCCCACGGGTCTGAACTCTGTTCACCTTTTTCCCCTTCTGACACTTGCTTCCTTTGCGCAGCTGCTCTGCAGTTTTTTCCCACGGTGTTGAACCTTATTGAACTTGCTTTCTATATGCAAGTTAGGAGCGGTTTCTAGCTCCTCTGAAATTACTGCAACACTTTGATGTGGACCTGTGTTTATATGTTTATAATTTTTTCTTTTTATATAATTTTCATGAATATCCTATCTGTCTCTACTCATATATAGGGCGATGACATTGTTAAAAAATCACATACACGGTGTGTCCCCCTCTTTCTTTCTTTCTCTTGCGGTCCTGGTGGAAACCTATATATTATGGGTTTACTCTTTTCTCCTTTAAGGTCCAGTCACACTAAGCAACTTACCAGCGATCCCAACAACGATAGGGATCGCTGGAAAGTTGCTAGGAGGTTGCTGGTGAGATGTCACATTGCGACGCTCCAGCGATCCCACCAGCAACCTGACCTGGCAGGGATCGCTGGAGCGTGGCTACACAAGTTGCTGGTGAGCTCACCAGCAACCAGTGACCAGCCCCCAGCGCCGCGTGGAAGATGCTGCGCTTGGTAACTAAGGTCAATATCGGGTAACCAACCCGATATTTACCTTGGTTACCAGCGCACGGAGCTACACGTGCAGAGAGCAGGGAGCAGCGCACACTGAGCGCTGGCTCCCTGCTCTCCTAGTTACAGCACATATCGGGTTAATTACTCGATGTGTGCTGCAACTACATGTGCACAGAGCAGGGAGCAGCGCACACCGCTTAGCGCTGGCTCCCTGCTCTCCTAGTTACAGCACACATCGGGTTAATTACCCGATGTGTGCTGCAGCTAAATGTGCACAGAGCAGGGAGCAGCGCACAATGCTTAGCGCTGGCTCCCTGCTCTCCTAGCTACAGCACACATCGGGTTAATTAACCCGATGTGTCCTGCAGCTACATGTGCACAGAGCAGGAGCCGGCACTGACAGTGAGAGCGGCAGAGGCTGGTAACAAAGGTAAATATCGGGTAACCAAGGACAGGGCTTCTTGGTTACCCGATGTTTACATTGGTTACCAGCCTCCGCAGAAGCCGGCTCCTGCTGCCTGCACATTTAGTTGTTGCTTTCTCGCTGTCACACACAGCGATCTGTGATTCACAGCGGGACAGCAACAACTAAAAAATGGCCCAGGACATTCAGCAACAACCAACGACCTCACAGCAGGGGCCAGGTTGTTGCTGGATGTCACACACAGCAACATCGCTAGCAACGTCACAAAAGTTGTTCATTAGCAGCGATGTTGCTAGCGATGTTGCTTAGTGTGATGGGGCCTTTAAGGCCCCGTCACACTAAGCAACATCGCTAGCAACATCGCTAGCAACATCGCTGCTAACGAACAACTTTTGTGACGTTGCTAGCGATGTTGCTGTGTGTGACATCCAGCAACAACCTGGCCCCTGCTGTGAGGTCGTTGGTTGTTGCTGAATGTCCTGGGCCATTTTTTAGTTGTTGCTGTCCCGCTGTGAAGCACAGATCGCTGTGTGTGACAGCGAGACAGCAACAACTAAATGTGCAGGCAGCAGGAGCCGGCTTCTGCGGAGGCTGGTAACCACAGTAAACATCGGGTAACCAAGAAGCCCTGTCCTTGGTTACCCGATATTTACCTTCGTTACCAGCCTCCGCCGCTCTCACTGCCTGTGCTGCCGGCTCCTGCTCTGTGCACATGTAGCTACAGGACACATCGGGTAATTAACCCGATGTGTGCTGTAACTAGGAGAGCAGGGAGCCAGCGCTCAGTGTGCGCTGCTCCCTGCTCTCTGCACGTGTAGCTCCGTGCGCTGGTAACCAAGGTAAATATCGGGTTGGTTACCCGATATTTACCTTAGTTACCAAGCGCAGCATCTTCCACGCGTCGCTGGGGGCTGGTCACTGGTTGCTGGTGAGCTCACCAGCAACTCGTGTAGCCACGCTCCAGCGATCCCTGCCAGGTAAGGTTGCTGGTGGGATCGCTGGAGCGTCGCAGTGTGACATCTCACCAGCAACCTCCTAGCAACTTACCAGCGATCCCTATCGTTGTTGGGATCGCTGGTAAGTTGCTTAGTGTGACTGGACAGTCTCAAAGAGTTTTTCCTCACCATTGTGTCCTCTCTGGGTCCCTCCTATCTTTTGTTCCCCTCCGATGTCTCTATGAACCACACTTCCTACTCGTGTGGTGGTCTTGTGCTTTCACTAATCCTATCCAGACCTAACCGGATTTTCTGCCTACAATTCTGGTAGAGTTCTAGGTAAACTCTGTACCTGACCGAACAAATAGGTTTTGATAAGTATATAAAACTATGGTTGCCATGAAATACACATGTTTATTTTATTTTTCTGTACAATTTCCTTGGTATAATGTATATATAAATTTTTTTGTTTTTTCATTTCTCACACTAATCATTATATCCAGATTTCACCGCGAATGTCCGAAGTAGATGTGAATGTATGTTTTGGGTGTTTTTTTTTTTTTTCTTTCTTGCAATTCTCTTGATTACGTCACACATGGGTCATCTTGCACCCTTTCCCGCCCGTTTTTTTCTTTTTTGGGGTGGTGCCTTGACAACACATGGTCTATTTAAATGTACACTTGTATCTGTCACAGTAGATTTGATGTATGCTTGTATCTGATGGTCCTGAGGAAGGGAGCAGGGCTCCTGAAACGCGTAGACCGATGCAACAATAAAGCTTCATTGATCTGATCCTTTGGCTGGTGATCATTAGCGCGGCTTTGAAGAACCCGGTTTCTACCTCTCTCTGTTATCGGACAGGTGATGGCGGCTGTCTTTCCCTGCACCTGTGTAGAATGTGTTGACTCCGATGGTTTCCCAACGGTAGTCCCCTCCCCGGCGTATAGGTACCAAAGGAGGCCATTTTGCCCGCAGGCGCTGGCCCTTGGATCTCTAGCCTATGGCGGAGGCTTTTTATCCTCACTGGTTGGACTGTTGCCTTCTGTTGGGTCTTTAGTGTTAGGAAACCCCTGGGGTTCCGGTCACTCTCGGAATTGACCATTGTCGGTGGCTCCTAGCCTAGTCGGGGTCCGATGGTCCTGCCTTTGTGCTTAGCTTCATTCTGCTTCCTGGTTCGGTAGCGGCGGGCCAATGCCCGACCCTGGTCCTACGGTTCCGCAGAGGTCCACTAACTCCTGCAGACGGCCACCACTGTCTGCCGACCTTGCTGACAGTGCCTGGGCTCCTACCCAGACACTAGCAGTTTCTCCACTCCAACCTCAACTCCTCACTCCACTTCCTCTGAACTCCAAACTCAACTCTCCTGAACTCACTGCTCCGCCCCACCTGGTGTGGACATCAGACCCTGGAGGGAGGCAACAAGGATTTTGTATGACTGATGTAAACTATCCAGGGGAGGGGGTGTGTGTGATGTTATGTCTGTGACTACCTGGCTAGTCCAGGGCGTCACAAGAGCATATCAGACAGCTTTGAAAGACTTACAAAGTAATTTTCCTCCTATTGAGCTCCTAGATTCACCTTTCATTTCACCCATAAAGTATGATGCTAACAAAAATGACCCGCAAACACTGCACAATACCCCCACAGTGAATTCCACAGTAACCTTCGCATGCACAGTTTGATGACCCTACTGTACCCCCCTACAACTACCCGGATAATAAATGGTGACCCTGACTCAGTATAATCAAAAACTGTGAGCCCCACACAGCCCTCCATGCATGGTAATGGACCTACATACTGTATAATGCACCTTCACACTGTATAATGGTCCCCACTGGCCCTCCAAACAGTAGAATGATCCCCACACAGCCCTCCGCACAGTATGATGCATCCCACACAAACTTTAACAATGTATAATTGCTTGCATGCAGTATAACGGCCCTCAAATCTCTTATAGTATAATGCACCCCCCATAGTCCTCCATATAGTAAAATAGACCCACCATAGTCCTTCATATAGAATAATGAACCCCCATAGTCTTCCATATATTATAAAGCACCCCCATAGCCCTCCATGTATTACTATGCTACTGAGATAGTAGCTGACTGTTGGTGCTGATGAGATTCTATGTAGATAGAAGAGGGAGGAGGTGTTGAGCTCTGCCTCTAGCTTCTCCCATTGCATCTAGCCCCTCACCCTATCTCTAGCTCCTCCCTTCTGTCATCATAGAATGTCATAAGTAAAAACTGCCATCTCCTATCTCAGTAATGGGAACGTTTTCACCGAATACAGATTTTACCTCAGAATTGAGAATTTTGATAATGACTGATCAAGTCTGGCAGGAAAAGAATCACATTTATCTGATAAAATACAAGTGCATCTCAATAAATTAGAATATCATCAAAAAGTTCATTTATTTCAGTAACTCAATACAAAAACTGAAACACATGTATTAGAATGTAAGCCCGCAAGGGCAGGACCCTCTTCCCTCTGTCTATTGTAACTTGTATATGTATTCTGTATGTAACCCCCCTCTCATGTACAGCACCATGGAATCAATGGTGCTCTTTAAATAAATAATAATAATAATAATAATAATAATAATAATAATAATAATAATATAGAGTCATTACACACAGAGGGATATATTTCATGTGTTTATTTCTGGTAATATTGATGATTATGGCTTACAGCCAAAGAAAACCCAAAAGTCATTATTAGGGATGATTGAATACCCTATTATTCGATTTGACGAATATCTGGCGAATACCTCGCCGATATTCGACTATTCGCGAATATTCGACCCCCAATGTAAGTCTATGGGAAACCAGAATAATTTTATGTTGGACCCAACGATGACCTGTGGTGACTGAGGAAAAGGCTGAAATCGATGAGAAAAGGCTGAAACAGTATGGGCACAGCCTGTAGAAGGTGCCTGACTGCATTTCTGGTGTCTTTGAATAACGTGGTCAGTGCAGCACGCGGCGTTTACGTAGTCGCCAGAACAGCTCTCAAACCAAAGTAAAAGAGGGGAAATTGCTAAGAAACAGTTTCTAGTGCCTAATCACTGTGATAAAACGTCAAATCAAGCCCCAACCTCCAAAAAAAACACTTTAGCATATGTTCACACGTTTTGTTTTTTACATTTTTCCTTTTTTTTCAATTAGAAAGGTCTGTATCTTATACATTATATTGGTGTCTGTCTCACACTTCCTTTTTTGAGACATATTTGACAGCACTTTAAAAGGTCAGCTACAATGTGCCCGTTGGGATGTTGACCTTGCCCTCCTCCTCCTCCACCAGCACCACTGGCTCCAGTGGCCCTCTACTCAAATGCAGGAAGGGCTGTCGTCAAATCTCAGACTTTTTAGGGCTCTCAGGTGGGCCCTGTAACATACATTGGGGAGGGATGGCAGTCATTTGTAGTTTTCTGCGTCCCCTATATCACGTACTCCATAACACTTTGCAGTGCTATTGCCAATGTGGCCATTTGGGTGTTGGCCTTGCCCTTCTCCTCCTCCACCAACACCACCAGCTAAAGTGGCCCTCTATTCAAATGATTCAGTAATGTATGTTTTATGGACAAATGAATGCCACGCTGGGACATCGAAGCTGATGTCGTTGATGATGATTACATCTGACCAAAAGCAGGTTGGGAGCAGGAGGCATCATCGCCTACTTCCTAGACCGCAGTTTGTGAAGCACGCAGCACCGTGGAAGTGGCAGTTGTTTCACTCTGGAACTCAAGCTTTATTCCACTAGCTAACACTGAGGATTTAAAAAAAGTCAGTTTCCCCAGAGGTGAATGGCTCAAACACCATGGAGCACCGCATCAGAAGGTACTCCCAATAGCTCTCAACAGCTTTTTTTTAAAAATGGTAGGATTTGCAACAGAGCATAACATGCCAAGGAGTTTAATACATTCAGTTCCCCTAGGGTGTAATGGTTCAGACACCATGTAGCACTGCATCACAGGGTACTCCCAACAGCTTTTTTTTTTTTTTTTTTTAAATTAAAAAATTGGTAGGATTTGCAACAGAGCATAACATGCCAAGGAGCATAATACATTCAGTTCCCCTAGGGTGTGATGGTTCAGACACCATGTAGCAAAGCATCAGAAGGTACTCCCAATAGCATTTTTGTTAAAATTGGTAGGATAAGCAACAGGGCATAACATGCCAAGGAGCTAAAAAAATTCTGATTCTGCAGGGGACCATGTGAAACACACCGGGGAGCACAGCAGCAATAAAGAACACACATAGAGACTGCCTGACCAATTGTTATAGACAGTGTAGCCTCAACAGTGGTTGTGCCAGTGCATAATGTACATAGTGTCAAGCTGCCGCCAGGGGGAGCCGGAGCTCTGCAGCAGAAGACACTATACAGAGCAACGAGAACCAGGAAGTAAATACACAGTGTTCTCGTACACTGCCTCACAGCACAGCTGGGAAGCAGAACTGCGGGGTGTGTGAGGAATAGTCAGGCAGGCTGGGTCAAACACAGTATGGGCAGAAGCAGGACCGGAGGAACGAGCAGAAGCAGAGTCAAAGTCAGGCCGAGGTCAGTACCAGAGGAAGCAACCAAGTGGGGAGGTAGGAGAAGGGACAGAGGACTGGAGGGACGACCAGGGGACGGAACACAGAAAAGGGCACAGGGGCACAGGAACAGACAGATCAGGATATAACTCACAGGACCAGCAATCGCAGGCAAAGCAGTGCTAAGCTTATAGCCGGCGCTGGTTCACTGAAAATGTCATCTTTTAGGGCATCCAGGCTCTAGAAGTGAGGCCCGGGAGAAGGCTCCGCCCCCTAGCCATGTGGACGGGGAGGCGAACCATGACACATAGGCTTGAAAAATATTGCCCTGGGTGATTGGGCCAAACAATTACATCGCAGCAGCATAACAAGTTGCGGTCTCATTAGATGATAGAAGACAAAATAGTCTTGAATGAGAAACAATGGAACTTATTTGAAATTAAGAAATACAAATTTTGGGTCTACACTTATTATTGGGTCTTGTTAACAGGCGGCCTGAGATACTCTGGGGCAATCCATCTATGGTTCATTTTGATCATCATTAAACTGTCTGCACTTTCCGTGGATTGTCGTGTGCGAGTATCTGTTAATATTGACCCCGCTGAGCTGAAAACACGCACAGACAACACACTCGCAGCAGGGCAAGCTAGCACTTCCAAAGCGTATAAGGCGAGGTCTGGCTAAGTGTTGAGCTTGGAAACCCAATAGTTAAAGGGAACAGTAGACTCGGAAAGAACGCTGATACGGTCACCTACATAGTTCCTCACCATCTTACTTAACTGTTCCCTCCTTGTCATAGTTCCCCCAACTGGTATCTGATTGGAAGTTGATGGTTTGTGGAAAATGGACCAGTTTTGGCACATTACTCCCCTGCCTGTGCTGTTCCTACTATGCGTAGCCCTCTCTTGTAATCCTGTTGCGTGAGATGACATGCTACCTCTGACGCCAGCATGATCTGAGGGTAATCTATTCATCAACTGCTCCAATACAGCCCTCTTGAATGTTTCCGTAGTACAATCCTTATTTGCCTCGACAAGTATCGAACCAAATTTGTCTTTGTAGCATGGGTCAAGGAAGGTACATAACCAGTATTTGTTGTCTGCCAAAATGTGGACTAGCCGACAGTCATGAGAAAGGCAGTGTGACATGAACTGTGCCATGTGTCCCAGACTCCGAACTGGAAACCTTTGTGTGTCACTGCTAAGAATACATTCCCTAAACCCCCCTCCTCCTCAGTCTCTCTCTCCTTCTCCTCAAGCCATCCATGCTGGACAGCCCTGACGTTTGGGTTGTCAATCCCTTGGTTACCAACTTCAAAGCATTCCTGTTCTTCATCAACATCCTCCTTATCCTCATCCTCATGATGCTGATCAAAGGTGGCCTGAGCCTGTTGGCTGAGGCTGTGCGAATTACTAGCAACCATTGTGAAGTCTGGATCCACAGACACCTCGGGTACATTAACACTTTGGTCAGTCAGACCATCTAGAGAGCATTTCAATAAACAAATCAGTGAAAAGGTAATGCTGATAAGAGCATCATCACTGCTCACAATGTTGGTACAGTAATCAAAATTCTCTAGGACCTGACAAATGTCTGCAATCCACACCCACTCTGCAGTACTTATGTCTGGCAGCTGCGTCTGACTGGCATGTTCCAGCTGGAATTGGGATACTGCCCTCTGCTACTCATGGATTCTGGCCAACATATGATATCTTGAATTCAATCTCGTAGGGAGGTCACATATTAGTCTGTGACGAGGCAAGTGTAAGCGCTGCTGCAGCACTGCCAGGCCAGCAAAAGAGGGACATGACTTGCGGAAATGGGCGCTAATACGTCGTACCTTGGTAAGTAAGTCTGGTATCCCAGGGTATTTTTTGAGAAAGTGCTGAACTACTAAATTTACAGCATGGGCCATACAAGGAACATGTACAAGCTTTCCAAGCTTTAAAGCCACCACCAGATTACGACCATTATCGCAGACTACCATCCCTGGATGGAGGTCCAATGGCGCAAGCCACTCATCTGTCTGCTCAGTTATTGCATTCAAAATCTCAGTTGCCGTGTGCAATTTGTCACCGATTCAGATGAGCTTTAGTAGAGCGTGTTGCCGCTTAACCGAGGCAGTGCTGTAGATGTGACGCCCTGGACTATTCAGGTCTTCATAGTGTTCTGCACAATCTTTCTCTCCCCGTGCAGGGCTCAACCCCCCATGGTTCTGGGTCCACATCTTGCACTACTGCCTCCACCAGCATTCACAAATCCTAGATACACCTTGCACCACACCTGTCAGGCACACCAGTGGGCTGCTTAAGCAGGAATATGGCAGCCCACCTAGGGGTCAGGCAGGGAGGTGGGAGGGGTCAAGTCAGAGCAGTGGTAGCCTTCGAGCTGTGAAGAGCTCTGAGGAAGTTGGGAGTAGTAGCTCCCAGGGGAGAAGCAGACTAGGTTGCAGACGGTGGTCTGGACCTAGAGGAGTCTGATCTCCGGTCACAGGGGATTGAGGCTAGGTGCCTGGGACCTGTCTTGGAGGACGGTCAGCGGCCTGGGCCTAATCACCGGTCCGGGACTGAAGACATGACGGGGTACACGGACCTTAGGTCGGGGAGAAGCTTCAGGCAACCCAGCAATTATCCTGCGGAGGACAGGATCTCTATAAACTGTTCCCACGAAGCTCAGAGAATGGGAGCACTAGCGCAACGAGGGGGATAGGGCTTTCTAAACAAGCGGCGCACTGAAATCCCAAGCGTGAGCCCCTGAGAGCAGGCTCCTTCACTTAGCCACAGTGGGGAGCGGGGACCGGAAACCTCCAAGCTGGCCACAAAGGGCACTCTAAATTCTGTGCCAGGAGGCAGGTCACGGACCACCAGGCAGTGCTGCAGGGGACAGGACCCGGACGAGCTCCCATCAGGAGACAGCCGCAGTCAGAGACTTTGTTTACCCTGTTGTCAGCGTTTGCTTATTTGCTGAGTGAGTACCAGATTAACTCCTGCAACCAGTAAGCCTGCGCGCCCCTTGCACCCCACACCACCATCCAGAGTTCCAGGGTATTCCCCTATCCGTGGAGGGTCACGTCACCTATCTGCCCCACTCCATCACCCTGGGTACTCCCAACGGCAGCGGCGGTACTCCCAATTACCGTACAGCACGGGTGACGTCACAAACTATATCAAATCCCCTGTAAATACATTCATTTGAATGTGGCCCCTAGCCCCCGGGTCCAGAGACCCTCGAGCCATGAGTAATCATCACCCCCGGATCCGAGCAGTTCGACCGCTGCAGGGGCAGCATATAGAGATTCCAGCTGGGGAATGATGTCGACGGTTGGACACGGCGGATGTTGAGGAGGATGCACAGGAGCCAGATGAAGAGTAGGAGGAGGAGGGAGTTGTTGCTGTATAGGAGGCTACTGAATATGTGATTGAAGTGGAGCCCGTTATTCTGAGTGTGGGAACTATATGGGATGTTGCCGCCTCAGACTCTGTACCAGCCACCACCAGGTTAACCCAGTGTGCTGTCAGTGAGATGTAGCGTCCCTGTCCACTTCCACTTGTCCACGTGTCTGTGGTTAAGTGCACCTTCCCTGTTATGGCGTTGGTGAGAGCCCATTTGATGTTTACGGGCACGTGATTGTGGAGCGTGGGGACGGCACAACGAGAAAAATAGTGGCGGCAAGGCACAGAGTACCGATGTTCTAACACCGCCAAAAGGTTGCGGAAAGCCTCTGTTTCCACAGGCCGATACGGCAACATCTCAAGGGCTATCAATCGTGCAATGTGTGCAGTTATGGTTTCTGCCCTTGGGTGTGTAATGGGGTATTTTCGCTTCTTTTCGAAGGTCTGCGGTATGTACAACTGAACGGAACACTGGGAAACCGAAGTGGATGTGGTCATTGATGATTGAATTTGGCCAACATCAGATTGGGAGAAGGAGGCATCAGCACCACCTTCTTGCACACCAGTTTAGGAAGCAGGCAGCCCAGGGGAAGTGGCAGTGTTTTGAGTCTGGAAATCATGTTTTTCACCTAGAGCTTTCAACCACCTAGTGGTGTGCTTGGCTAACATATGGTTTCTCATGCTGGAGGTGCCCAAGCTGAAAGTATTTCTGCCTCTGCTAAGCTTGGTCTGACAGATTTGACAAATGGCAACCGTTTGGTCCGAAGGACTCTTGGAAAAAACTCCCACACAATCGCAGCACGGACCCTTGGACTCTGAGATGGCACAGGTGGTGCACGGACCCTTGGACTCTGAGATGCCACAGGTGGTGGTGTCATGTGCACAGTTGGTTGACCTCTGGCATTAGTCAAAACCCTATCTCTTATTATAGCCTTTTTGTGGACTATGGGCACTTGCACCTCTGCACTGCTGCTCTCGCAATCCATGCCACCCGTCCATGTTGGATCAGTCACCTCATCATCGACCAGGTCATCTTTAAATTCCCGAAGGTCAACATCTTCGGTAATGGAGGCTTCAGGCTGACTTGAGGGCAACTGTGTCTCATCATCCTCCAACACTTCCACCTGATTGCCCAGCATGTCAAGGCCAAGAACATGGCATTCTTGTGGCCTTGGGTGATCAAAGATCTGTGCATCACTGCACACCACGGCCTCACCTGCGTTGGTGGTGTTGCGCAGGGAGAGGCAAGAAAGGTCAAAGGGTCCCGTAAACAGTTCCTCAGAGTAACCTGCTTTGGGGTCATATGTTTCCTTAGAGTACTGATGCTGTGAGGAAGGAGGACCAGGCTGAGGATTCGATGGCCCATCTTCTGGGCTACTCAAGTTTGTCTGTGTGGACCCTTGGGATTTGCTACTTGATAAGTAACTGGAGGCATTTTCTGCTAGCCAACTCGTTCCCTGTTCGCACTGTTCAGGGTGCAAGAGTGGTTTCCCACATGGACAAGAAAATTGGGATAGGAAGGTAGAGGTAGATAAAGCAGGAACCTTTTTCATTGGCTCGGTCACACTGCTTGAGCGACCACCACTGTCATTACCAACTCATCCACGGCCCTTACCGCCTCTTTTTCCCATATTTTTTTGTTTGATTATTTGAAGGTGAATACTGTAATGTGACCTTTTGTACAGGCAGTGGAACAACACTGATGTCAGGTTGTTAAACTTATATTAATAGTTTCCCACGATAGCTATTTTTATAAGTCTAAAAATCGCAAGGTACCTTTATTAGACAAAGTACCACTTGGAGGAGTTGACAAAGATGTTGTGAATGTCTTTCAGCCCTAAAAGAAAACAGAGTTTGACACCACTTTTATTTTAGTATTGGTTTTTGGCACTCAGAATGTGTTTTAGTACGAGCAGGACACTTTGTAGGTTTTGTAAGATAGGAAGACACCACCACCAGGATACTAATTTGGTGCTATGAAGGTATTTTGCTTCAGGCAGAAGTACAGCCACTAACACCAAGTATTACTTAAAAATTTGGTAACACTGACACTGTTTTTTAGAAAGAGCAGGACACTATGTACGTTCTGTAAGTTATGACGCCGACACCAGTATGCTAGGTTGCTGCTAGTAAGGTATTGGACTTCTGACAGATGTAGAGCCACTGACACTGAGTATTAATTAGAATTTGGTAACACTGACACTGTTTTTTATTAAGAGCAGGTGTACCACCCCGTGGGCTCGGCTGCGACCGTCGAGCCGCTAGGATCCGTGGCTCGAGCCTCTCACGGACCCGGGGGTCACGTCGCTCTGCAAGGGAGTTGGTGCTACACGCAGGGACTTGACGGGGAGTTCCACGACCGGGGCGCGGTGGTTTGGTTTGGGATGTAAGTTCGTGACGCCACCCACGGGTTGTGGTGAATAGATGGACACCACCGCTGCCGTTAACTAGGCCTCCCGGGGACGGTGTTGCGCAGCTTGGTGTTGACCCCTTTGTGTGTAGGGGAGCGATGGTCCCGGGGGCCTGAGGGAGGTGCTGAGGCGTGGGAGCGGGTGCGTGCTGGGTGCTGATGCTGTGTGGCGCGGTGCGCGGCCCGAGGGCACTGGTGTATTCACTATGACACAATACACTGGAATCTCCGGTAAACCAAACGGGGTGATGAACGGGGCCTGCAGCTTCTCCCAGAATAGGTTGGTGGTTTCCGCCTTTCTCCTGCACCTCTTTGTAAGAATGTTTGACTCCTATGCCTAAGCAACGGTAGTCCGCTCCCCAACTGGTATATGCCGAAGGAGCCCATTTGCCCGCAGATGCTGGCCCTTTGGGTCTCTATGCCTTGGCGGTGGCTTTACCCTGTATGGTTGGGCTGTTGTCTTCTAACAGGTCCTGTGTGGGATAGGTCCCCAAGTCCAGTCCTCAATTGTTGTTGATTTGACTAAGCCCTGTCGGTTCAGGGCTTTGTACTGGGTCTGAGTACCCCTCCTGGTGCTCCGGTTTCCAATCAATTCCCCGGTTTGGTACCGGTGGGCCACCGCCCAACCCCAGTCCCTACGGTTCCACCGGCTGTAATCCCAGCTCCTGCAGGCGGTCATCACCGTCTGCTTCCTTGCCAAAGGTGACTGGGTTCCAACCCAGCCACTGGAGTAGTCTGTTTGCAGGCCTGGTCACAGGTCTGCCCTTGATTTCGTCCTCCTTCCTTCACTGTCAATCTTACTTCTCACACTGCTCTAGAACTTCTGTCTGAACTTGTGTCTTTCCCACCTCCAAGCCTGTGAACTCCTCGGTGGGCAGAGCCAACTGCCTGGCTCCGCCCCCCCTGGTGTGGACATCAAACCTGGAGGGTGGTGACAAGGGTTTCTTGGTTGGCTGCTGTCACCTACTCGGGGAGGGGGTGGTGTGTGTGTGTGACTACCTGGGACGACCTGACTAGTCCAGGGCGTCACACAGGACACTATGTAAGTTCTGTAAGATAGGAAGATGCCACCACCAGGATGCTAGTTTGGTGCTATGAAGGTATTTTGCTTCAGGCAGAAGTACAGCCACTAACACCGAGTATTAATTAAAAATTTGGTAACACTGATACTGTTTTAGTAAGAGCAGGACAATATGTAAGTTCTGTAAGATATGAAGCCGCCACCAGTATGCTAGGTTGCTGCTAGTAAGGTATTGGCCTTCAGGCAGAAATAGAGCCACTGACACCGAGCAGTAATTAAAATTTGGTAACACTGACACTGTGTTTTATTAAGAGCAGTACACTATGTAAGTTCTGTAAGATAGGAAGACGCCACCACCAGTATGCTAGTTTGGTGCTATGAAGGTATTTTGCTTCAGGCAGAAGTACAGCTACTAACACCGAGTATTAATTAAAAATTTGGTAACACTGACACTGTGTTTTAGTAAGAGCAGGACAATATGTAAGTTCTGTAAGATATGAAGCCGCCACCAGGATGCTATGTTGCTGCTAGTAAGGTATTGGCCTTCAGGCATAAATAGAGCCACCGACACCGAGTATTAATTAAAATTTGGTAACACTGACACTGTGTTTTAGTAAGAGTAAGACACTATGTAGTTTCTGTAATATATGAAGCCGCCACCAGTACGCAAGGTTGCTGCTAGTAAGGTATTGGCCTTCAGGCAGAAGTAGAGCCACTGACACTGAGTATTAATTAAAATTTGGTAACACTGACACTGTGTTTTAGTGAGAGCAGGACACTATGTAGGTTCTGTAAGATAGGAAGACGCCACCACCAGGATGCTAGTTTGGTGCTATGAAGGTATTTTGCTTCAGGCAGAAGTACAGCCACTTATGTGCCACCCCCGTGCCAGCAGCCGCCGCTGCTCGGATCCGGACTTCAGGGGTGGTGGCTTGAGGGTCTCCGGACTCGGGGGTCTCGCGGACACGCCAAATAAAATGGGAGAAGTAGATGTACGGGGTAGGCCGTAATAGGTTTGTGACGCCACCCACGGTGTGTGGTGAGGTGGGACACCACCGCTGATGTTACAGGGCACCCGGGGGAAATGTTGTGCAGCAAGATGTTAACCCCTCCATGGGCAGGGATGGTGGCCCCGGGACTCAATGGCTCTGGTGCAGGGGAAATGACGACCGCAGGGGGTGTTGGTGTACTCACTTTCAGTAAAACACACGAGTCTCTGGTAAACCAAGGTGGTTGTGGCCGGTGCTGCGGCCGGTTGCGTTCGGGATCCCCCACCTGGCTGGTGGTCTCTATCCTTTTCCTGCACTGTTTAAGTAGAAAATACTTCCTTGTATGAAACGTAGGAGTCCGCTCCCGGCTGGGTGTGGCCTAAGGAGCCGTGCCCGCAGACGCTGGCCCGTGGGATCTATGGGCCCTGGCGGTGACATCTTATCCCTAATCAGTGGGCTGTTGTCTTCTATGAGGGACTTTGGGTGGGACAGGACCTCTAGTCCTGGCCTCAATCGGTTAATTAACCAGTTCCAGTAGGTTCTGGTTCCTGGCTTCAGGGTCCGAGTACTCCCCTTTGTGCTACGCTTTCCGGGTCGGTTCCCCGTGTCGGTACTGGCGGGCTACAACCCTGGCCCGGTCCACCTCGGTTCCACCGAGCCGTCTTCCCATCTCCTGTTGATGGAGACCACCGTCTGCCTCCTAGCCAAGACACCAGGGCTCCTACCCTGGTACCTGTCAGTTTGCCTTAGGCCTGACACACAGGCCTGACCTCCACTCTCATTGAACTCTAAAACTGATCTGCTGCTTTTCCCGACCAGGGCAGTCTAAACCCCTGGGTGGGCGTGCACCAACCGCCTGGCCACGCCCACTGGAGTGTCTATCTGTCCCTAAGGGGGGTGACTAGGGTTAAATGGTTAGCTGTATGTTTCCTAGTGAGGGAAGGTGTTATGCAGGGGCCTGTCTGTGACTACCTGGTTTTGCCAGGGCATCACACTAACACCGAGTATTAATAAAAAATTTGGTAAGACTGACACTGTGTTTTAGTAAGAACAGGACACGATGTCGGTTCTGTAAGATATAAAGCCGCCACCAGTATGCTAGTTTGGTGCTATGAAGGTATTTTGCTTCAGGCAGAAGTACAGCCTCTAACACCGAGTATTAATTAAAAATGTGGTAACACTGACACTGTGTTTTAGGAAGAGCAGGACACTATGTAGGTTATGTAAGATATGAAGCCGCCACCACCAGTATGCTAGGTTGCTGCTAGTAGAGTATTGGCCTTCAGGCAGTAGAGCCACTGACACTGAGTATTAATTAAAAATTTGGTGACACTGTGTTTTAGTAAGAGCAGGACACTATGTAGGATCTGTAAGATATAAAGCCGCCACCAGTATGCTAAATTGCTGCTAGTAAGGTATTTTGCTTCAGAAGTACAGCCACTAAAACCGAGTATTAATTAAAATTTTGTAACACTGACACTATGTGTTAGTTTCAGCAAGCCAGTATCTA
This sequence comes from Anomaloglossus baeobatrachus, assembly GCF_048569485.1. Classification (NCBI taxonomy): domain Eukaryota; kingdom Metazoa; phylum Chordata; class Amphibia; order Anura; family Aromobatidae; genus Anomaloglossus; species Anomaloglossus baeobatrachus. The sequence goes on along the minus strand of NC_134360.1, from coordinate 90,023,391 downwards.
AGGTCTGTAAGATATGAAGCCACCACCAGGATGCTATATATTATGGTGTTTGGCTTCAGGCAAAACTACAGGCTGTAAAATCAATTTTTTTTTTTTTTTTTTTTTAAACTTACACTATTTTTTTTAGCAGTAGGGTACTATGGCGTTTATGTACACTATGAAGCCAAAAAAAGGATGCATCTGTGCTGGTATAAATTGAGATGGTGGCTGACAGCCACTACACTATACCTGAAGCCGTTGTTTTGTCAATTTTGGGACCTTTTTTAGGAAGTTGTAATACCTATTCCTAGTAGAACACACACAATGAATGTAGCAGTGCTGGGATTGATGGTTATTAGCAGCAGATGTCAGGACAGCTTTAAATCTCTCCCTGCCTGTGAAAAAGTTCTTGCTATATCACACGCTGCAGTAACAGACCATATGCAGCACTAATAAGAGGATTTTTTTTTTTTGGGTGGTTTAAAACAGGAACGGATTTCACAGAAAAAAGCAATGCACTACCACTGACCCTATAGCTATTTCTGTGATTTCTTCACCTGCTAGCACCTCATGCACACTATCTTCAGCCCTTAAAAGGACTATTTTGGATTTTGCAGCAGGAACGCTATATCAAACAACGCACTGCACTGTCCCTATACCTGTTTCTATGATTTACACATTCGCTAGCAGCTAATGGAAAATATCTTCAGCCCTTAGAAGGACTATTATTAGTTGGCTGTAGAAACGCTCTCCCGCACACAGTACAGTCTATCTACACCGCCAGCTCAGGAATGAATGCGTGCACAAAATGGCGGCAGCCTTATATAGCCCCTATAACGCTGTGTGGGTAAGCCAATCACAGTAAGGCTATGTGCACACGTGTGCGCTCTGCACCGCACCTAAAAGGTGCGCTTCAGAGCGCAGCTGAAAAGCTCCGTTCTGAAGCGCATGGTGCCGGCAGAGAACGTGCGCTCTGCCTGCAGCTCCTGCCATAGACAGAGCAGGAGCTGCCAGCAAAGCGCACGGAAGAAGTGACATGTCACTTCTTAGAACGCGCGCTTCGGGCAGCAGCCGAAGCGCTGCGCTCTAAGACGCCACGTGCGCACGGCTCCTGCACAATCTCCATAGATTGTGCAGGGGACGCAGGACGCATGCAGTTACGCTGCGCTACAAAGCGCAGCGTAACTGCATGAATTACGCACACGTGCGCACATAGCCTAAGACCACAACAAAGATGGCTGCGGCATTACTGTGAGGGCAAGCAACATCAGATGTGTTCATTGGCTAGAAAAATGCGCCAGGAAGTCAGAAATGAAAATGAAAGTATCGGAGCGAATACCATATTAGCCGTCGGATAGCGAATACCTCGAATACCCCATTATCCGCTGGATACCGAATAGTGGCGAATACATTCGCTCATCCCTAGTCATTATGTCAGAAAATTAGAATATTATATAAGACCAACTAAATAAATGATTTTACACTCAGAAATGATGAAAAGTCTGTACAGTAAATGCACTCAATACTTGGTCGAGGCTCCTTTTGCATGAATTACTGCATCAATGCGGCGTGGCATGGAGGAGATCAGCCTGTGGCACTGCTGAGGTGTTATGGAAGCCCAGGTTGCTTTGATAGCAGCCTTCAGCTTGTCTGCATTGTTGGGTCTGGTGTCTCTAATAGATCACTCTGTGTGTAATGACTCTATATAACATATATGTTTTCCTTTTTGTATGAAATTACTGAAATAAATTAACTTTTTGATGATATTCTAATTTCTTGAGAAGCACTTGTATGTTATAAAGTTACTGATTTTCATGTGTACTATTGATTTGTGAAATAAAAATTAAAATGACGGTTACGCTTTAAAGGGATTGTCAAGTAGTTAGATGTTGATGGTGTCGCGGGCGGAGGAGGGGATGCTGCGCTCTCCCACTGCTCGGGTCCGGCTGCTGCTGCCGCTGCTCGGTGGTGGCTCGAGCGGTGGGCCGGATCCCGGGACTCGAGCGGCGTTCCTCGCCCGTGAGTGAAAAGGGGATTGGATTGGATGGTGGGGACTTGGTGATTGTCCGTGACGCCACCCACGGTTGTGGTGAAGTTGGTGACACCACCGCTGCTCTGAACTGGGATCCTGGGAGCGATGACAGGGAGCAGCCTGGATGTTAGTTCTCCCCTCCGTGGGTAGGGGGTTGGTTGTCCCGGGGCCCGGTGATGGGGTAGGGATGGATGGCAGGCGGGTTACGGGGCCTGGTGAGGTGCAGGGTCGCGGGGGCAGTGCTGTGCCGCACGGCACGGTGGTACTCACTCAGCCAATGATGAGGACACAGTTCTCGGTAAAACACACGGCTGGATGGACGGGTCCCACAGACGGCTGCGGTGTTTTGTTTCTCCCGGCAGGTTGATGGTGACTGCCTTTCCCTGCACCTATATACTGTAAACGGTTCCAATGGGTTCCCACCGGTAACCCACTCCCCGGTTTGGATGTGGGCCGGAGGAGCCCCTTTTGCCCGCAGGCTCTGGCCCTGGGAACGGTAGCCTTGGCGGTGGCTGTGTTTTCCTCTCACGGTTGGACTGTTGCCTTCTGTCGGGACTTGGCTGCTGGGAAACCCAGGAGGTTCCCTTCGCTGACGTATTTGGCAAATTCACGGCGACTCCTAGCCTTGCCGGGGTCCGTAAGCCCCTGCCAGATGGTGCTGACTTCTCTTTGTGTACCGGTCCGGTACCGCCGGGCCACCGCCCGTCCACGGTCCTTACGGTAGACTCCGATAGGCCACTCCTGCAGACGGTCACCACCGTCTGCCAACCTTGCTGATCTCTCCGGGCCACACACCCGGACCAACTTCTGTCTGCTCCTTTACCACTTTCCTTCCTCTCACTTTCACTTCCCTCACTGAACTCTCTCCACTCCTCAACTCATCTGCCTGCTTTTCCCGCCTCCAGCACTGTGTACTCCTCGGTGGGCGAGACCAACCACCTGGCCCACCCCCTGGTGTGAACATCAGCCCCTGGAGGAAGGCAACAAGGGTTTGTGTCTGACTTCGGTGTGCCTGACCGGGAGTGTGGGGTGTGTGGGTGTTGTTCTCTGTGGCCCCTGGCTTGTCCAGGGCGCCACATTCCCCCTTAGTAAAATGTAGACCGTCCGCGGGTTGCCCGTCCATCACCGGTTTTATTTTCACAACTGAAAAGATAAACGGTAAAACAGGGATTACAATTAAAATAACATCTTCCCACATCGGGAGGTACTCTTACTTTAAACATTGCAAACGGTTACGGCTTCCGCTCTCTCCCACCCAAGCAACCTGGCCCTGATGCTGCCCCTAAGTAAACAGACAGCACCCCTTGACCCCAGTCCAGCACAAGTTGCCCGAGCAGGTTCTGTCCTTTTCAGGGGACCCACGTCCATGGGGAACCCCTGAAACCCCCAGAGGATCGCCACCGGTTCCGGTGGTGGCTGGGCCCCAGCCTGCTCCACTGCGGGCCCTTCCTCCAATCTGCCTCTCTGGAGGCGGCAACGGTGAAAGCCACAAAACAATATTTTTATTTACAAGCCACAAGTTCGTGGTTGCCCTGCAAGTTCTCAGGCTTGTCCATAAGGAGTTCCTTATGCAAAACTTGTAGACAGTCCCCACGGGGACAACGGTGCCGGCAACGACCGGTGCTAATCAAGGCTTTGTCAGTCAGGTGAACTTCACGGTAATCATTCTTTTTCATTCACAACTTGTAAACGGTACTTTTAACACACACACAGAATTTTTCCCCCTTTAAAGAACAGTTTCCCTGTACCTAAGTGGGGGTCTACCTAGGTTGGGCCGAGTGGACCTCCGGGGTCCAGTGTCAGTGGGAACAGGCGGTGGGGCAGAGGAAACAATCAGTTCCTCTTCCCTGCTATCGTGTGGGGCAGGCGGAGGCATAGGGGAGCTGGGTACAGGTTCATCCCTGGGCACTGGCTCATGGTCGACCACTTCCATCACTTCTTCATCCACAGGTTGTGGGAACAGTATCACTGGAAGGATCACCGCACCATTCTGTGTAGGCCAGTCTGCTGGACAGTCACCCATCACGGTGTGGATTACCTCTTTTGCCTTCTCCGCCAGTCTAGGAACCGGAGCTTCAGCCGCTGCCCTCAATGCTGGTGGGCACCTCTTCAGATGGTCCCGGGAAACCGTGGCCAAAGTGCCTCCTTGGTCACGACTGATCTGGTAGGCCTTCCCATCTTCCCATCCTGTGGGCTGTATGACATATGGGGTTTGTTCCCATTGATCATCCAGCTTGTGGGTCCTCCTTTTTCGCTTCAGCACTACATCTCCAGGCTGGAAAGAACCAGCAGACGCCTTCTGGTTGAAGCGCTGCTCCTGTTGTTCCCGACTCCGACTCAAATTCTTCTCGACATACTCCTGAATTTGTCGGTACTGCACCCTCCGCCGAGTGTCCCATTCAGCTGTCGAAGGGAGTGCTTCTGAGGCTTCCAATCCCATGTCCAGATCCACCGGTAGTCGGCCGGGGCGAGCCCTCATCAGGTATGCTGGGGTGCATTTCGTTGAGCTGGAAGGGATATTGTTGTACATGTTGACTAAGTCAGGTAGCTTCTCCGGCCACAGGTTCCGCTCTTCTAGCGGCAACGTCTTGAGGAGGCCCAGGACCAGGTGGTTCATCTTTTCACACATGCCGTTGGTTTGGGCATGGTAAGGCGTGGTCCAGATTTCTTGCAGCCGTACAACTGGCAAAATTCATGGAATACTTCCGCTTCAAAGGCCGGGCCTTGGTCAGTAAGCACCTTCTCAGGGTATCCATGTGGCCTACAAAAATAAGCCTGGAACGCTCTAGCGGCGGTACGGCCGGTTAGGTCTTTGACTGGGACAACCACCATGAACCTTGAATAGTGGTCGACAATGGTTAGAGCGTAGGTGTACCCACTTCGGCTGGGGGTGAGCTTTACATGGTCCAGGGCGACCAGCTCCAGCAGTTGATGGGTAACGATCGGGTGTAGGGGCGCCTTCTGGCTGGCCTCGTCCTTCCTTCTCAGCGTGCAAGGGCCACACTCTCGGCACCAGGCCTCTACAGATTCCCGCATTCCACTCCAATAGAACCGCTCTCTCAACAGCATTTCTAGTTTCTTCCATCCGAAGTGTCCAGCACCATCATGGTACGCTTGCAGGACGGTGGACACGTTAGCTTGGGGAATCACCACCTGCGGATTTTCTCATGGGTCTTCGAGTTAATCAGCTCACGGTACAACTTCCCCTGGTGTAGATACAACCGGGTCCGTTCTCACCACAGGCGTTGGGCTTCAGCTGGGGCGGCAGGGTCTATTCCAGCAGCGCCTTGTTTCACCAAGATCTTGACTAAGCGGACAGCGGGTGCCTGGTCCTGAGCTTCTTGCCACTCCTGGCTGGGCAGTGGGTCCAGGTTTACCCGTTGTTGATAGACATGCACCTTCTCATTCGGTGGCTGATGAAACGCGGGCAGCTCAATCTCTTCGAGGTCGTCATCCTCAGGCCCTTCTTCCAACAAGTGGGGCATCCGAGAGAGTGCATCGGCATTAACGTTGGCACGGCCGACCCTGTACTTGATGGTGAAATCGTAGTTGCCTAGCCTAGCCACCCACCGCTGTTCAAACGCGCCCAGCTTGGCGGTGTCCAGGTGGGTCAGCGTGTTATTATCCGTGAAAGCGGTGAACTTAGCTGCTGCCAGGTAATGGCGGAACCGCTCAGTGATAGCCCACACCAGTGCCAGGAGTTCAAGCTTGAAAGAGCTGTAGTTCTCGGGGTTCCTCTCAGTCGGTCGAAGCCGTCGGCTAGCATAAGCAATCACTTTTTCTTTTCCGCCTTGGACCTGGGATAGGACTGCCCCTAAGCCTACATTGCTGGCATCGGTGTAAAGGATGAAGGGGTGGTTGTAATCAGAGTATGCTAGGATTTCTTCTCCGGTCAGGGCCGCTCTAAGCTGATGGAAGGATTCCTCATGCCTTTCTTCCCACACCAATGAGGCTCCTAGGGGTCTACCACCTTTGGTCTGTCCCACGAGGAGGTCTTGCATAGGAGCAGCCATCTTCGTGTACCCCTTGATGAAGTGACGGTAATACCCCACCAGGCCCAGGAACTGCCTCACCTCCTTCACCGTGGTCGGCCTCGGCCAGTCCTGAATGGCGGTGATTTTATCAGGGTCAGGGGCGACTTTGGGTTTCAGCAGATGACACTTTGAGGGCTTCAACTTCATCCCATATTTGGCAACGGATGCGAACACCTCGGCTAGGTGCTCCAGGTGGGCTTCATATGTCTGGGAGTACACAATCACATCATCCAGGTACAGCAGGACGGTCTCAAAGTTTAGATGCCCACAAAAAAGTGGGGAGGGCACCACCTACAGGGAGTAGTTTTAACCCCTATAGTAGTCAATGGGTTCACCTCAGCACACTTAGAGGAAGATTAAGGCAAAGGAAAAGAAGTGTGCATATTAGAGGGAGACACCAAATTATATGGAAAGATGTACTTTATTATAAATAGAACACAGGGTCACACACATTTCAAACCACTTAAAAAGGCATAAAGCCACATATCAAAGAAGTGTCCAAACCTCCGTTAAGGTTGGACTATCCTCTGCTACCCAGAAGGGAAAAGTGCTATGGAAATACAGCAATATATAATTCATGCAGGTATAATAGAATACAGGGGGTATAACAATTTCACAATAAATGGTATACAAAACAAAGTCATACCCAAAAGCATATAGTGGTACATACAAGGCACATGAATTAAATATGCAGTTTCAATTGGTCAACAATACCACTATAGACCTTGCAAAGAGAAAATATCCCCCAAAGGTAAAGGAAAAACCTGCAGATGTACTGCATAGCATAAATCCTAATAACCAGCCATAGCCAATTTTACCCAACAGCAGGGGAGCGGAGGATACTGATCCCCACGCGTATCGTCACCAACTAGGATGACTTCATCAGGGGTGGGTTCCCTGTGCCCAAAACGGCAGGTTTAAATACCTGAAGGTCCTGGGAATCAGCCATAATGGCGTTTCAAATAGCGCGCTCCTGAAGCACCCGGCGTCCCGGAAATAGCAACTGCGCATGCGCTAGATCATTTAAAGGAGGAAAGGTGTATACTGGAGTACTGCGCATGCGCGGGACTCCGAAAATATGGCGGCCGTCATAGGGAGAGACATATTTATTTCCCTGAGGATAAGAACGCGAATATATCGAGTATATATGCCAATATACGGTGGAAAGATGGTAAAGATCCCAGGGAATAGATATACAAGAAACCTGTTATCCATTAAATTAGCATATAGGATCATGTAGTTCCTAAAGAACTCCATATAGGGACACACACATATATGCACATGTAATCCATTAATTTCCAGTTGGGACCTATACACATTATGTATATAATTGGTGTGTATTGACAAGGACTCCCACAGTTAATACACAAATTTAGTCAATGTATAAGAGAGACCCATCAGGAAGCAAAAAGCATGTCACATATTATGCATAGGGTCATCTATTTCCTGAGGGAATCCATATGAAGACCCGTCCACATATACATATAGAAGCACACCTGTGTTATAACTTATGCATAGTATTCCTCTCCTCTCCCCGCTCAACATCAGGGAGAAGAGAAGAAACAAGTATGCACATATACACAATATTGAGGAGGGCCCAAGTACATAGGGTCAGGCAAAGTAGGCCTGGCCATATATACCAGCCCTACCTCTGTTTATAGAAACCTGTGAACAGTAATTCCTCGTTTAACCCCCCCTGGTGCCAAACTATTCAAGTTGTAGATCCAGGCAGATTCACGTCTGAGTAGATCCAATGTGGGGTTCCCCCCTCTGATGTTAGTTTTAAGGCTTTCCAATCCCAAGATCCTTATGCCCGATGTTCTTCCATTGTGCTGCTGTAAAAAATGTGTTGCCACTGAAGAGAGAGTCCTGCCTTTTTCAAGGTCTGTTTTGGCCGTGTTTATAGTAGAGATGTGCTGTTGGGTTCTTCTCCTCAATTCCTGTCCAGTCTGTCCTACGTATATCTTGGGACAACTGCAAATTAGGCCATATATTAGATTCTTTGTCCGGCAATTGAAATATCCTTTTGGTTTCTGCAAAGAGGAAAACATGTTGTAAAAAGTGGGATCCTTCGCCAACATCAAAGGGCAAACATTGCAGTTACCGCAAGGGAAAGACCCCTCCAAGGAGGAGCCCCCCTCCGTTTTTCTAGATGGTCTACAAAAATGGCTGGAAGAGAGTACATCTCTAAGATTTCTAGCCCGTCTAGCAATCACTCGTGGGGTTTCTGCAATGTGTGGCAGAAGAGCCACCTCACTACGTAGAATCCCCCAGTTTTTCTTCAATATCCCTCGTAGATCAGACCATTGGTTATTGAAAGTAGTAACCACCCCAATATCACTATAAGGGGTCTTCTCATCTCTTTTGTTGGCCAAGATCTCCTTTCTCCCCTTCATCATTGAGGATTGGAAAGCCTGTGAAATTACCTTTTTAGGGTATCCCCTTGCTTGGAAACGTCTCGTCAGTTCCCTGGATTGTGCGCGAAAGTCCACGTCGTTACTACAATTTCTGCGTAAACGCAGGAATTGGCCTTTCGGGATCCCATTTCGAAGGTGTTCCGGATGGAAACTGCTGTAGTGCAGGAAGCTGTTTGTCGAGGTTGGTTTTCTGAATAGATCTGTGACGATCCTTAATGTCTCCAGGGAGAGTTTTAAGTCCAAGAAATCTACCGTAAGTGACAGGTGTGATGTTAGATAGATGTTAAACATATTATTATTTAGTTCGGAGATAAACTCCTCACACTCCTCCCACGAACCCGTCCATAGCATCAAAACATCGTCAAGGTAACGAAACCAACGAAAGACATGTTTGTCATAGATGGTCATGCTCCTCACTACAGTCTCCTCCCACCAACCTAAGTAAATGTTGGCATAAGATGGGGCACAACGTGCCCCCATTGCAGTACCTGAAACTTGTTTATAGAAAATTCTATCGAATACAAAATAGTTCAGGTTAAGGATAAGTGAGAGCATATTTAAAAGGAATTCATCGTGTTCCCTAGTACCCGTACTCTGTCCGGACAAAAAATAAGAGACCGCCCCCATACCCAGATCATGTGATATGTTAGTATAGAGCAATTCTATGTCCATAGTGACTAGAATGGTACCTTCTGGAATGTCCAATTCCTCCAATCGTGAGATTAGATCGGCAGAATCTCTGACATATGATTCAAAACGGAGGGCAAAGGGCTGCAAATAGAAATCCAAATAAGAACAAAGCTGTTCAAATATGCTTCCGATCCCGGCCACAATGGGTCTCCCAGGTGGTTTAAGAAGGGACTTATGTACCTTCGGGAGCATATAAAATGTAGGTACCACAGGGCTTCGCACCGAAAGGAAATCCAGTTCTTTCTTGGAAATAATCCCCTTCTGGTGTGCATCCAACAATAAGCGATCCACCTTAGATTTAAAAACATTAGTTGGATCGGAGGGGAGCGGTTGATAAACATTCCTGTTGGACAACTGACATTGTGCCTCCTCTAGATACAGTTTCACAGGCTATAGAACAATGTTCCCCCCCTTATCTGCCTCTTTTATTACAAGGTCGCCATTCTCCCTCAGATGCTGTAACGCCCTCCTTTCCTCAATAGAGATATTATCCTGTTTGTTGTTGTCCAGTTTCAGAGACTGGATATCCCTGCAAACAGCATCAAAAAAGACCTGAACCACTGGGAATAGTGAGAGGCTGGGGGTAGCCTGTGAGGGTAATCTACCCGGAAATTTCTGCTTACCAAGAGGGGCAGTCTGTTCGTCCATCAGATCCAACAGGGTTTGAAAGGCCAATCTCTCATCCTGGGGGAGGGTATGAATCAATTGGGGTTTATGGTACAAAAGCTTGAAGGTAATCTGTCTACAAAACAAATAGACATCTTTAACAAATGTAAATTTATTCAGATTGTTCATGGGGGAGAAAGACAGACCCCAGGAGAGGACTCTCCTCTCCACCTCATTAAGCTCATAGTCAGAAAGATTAATGATGCTCAAATTACCTCCAGCCTCATGACCTCCATCTATTTCTTCCTCTGATTGTCCCCCTTGTGATAGGGAGACCATCCCGTTTTCCTTAGACCACTTCTCAGGTAACGGCCGTTTCCTTCTGCCCCTCCTACATCGCTTTCTTGCTCGCTTGGATCTGATGACAAAAAATCCTCACTAGAGGATGCCTGATTTTCCCTATTGGATTTAGTTGGTGAGGACACTTGGGGTCTATTTTTCAAACTTTGTTTTGATCTTGAATTACCCCTGTGATTCCATTTAAAGATTTCACCCATCTGAAAATCCTTTTTGTCTCTGAGGAGTTTATTACGTTTACGTTTGATCACCTCCTTTTCAAAGAGATCAACAATTCCCTTCAGTTTAGTCTGAAATGGTGCCACCACCAAAGATTGGTCAAAATTCTTCAATTTGGATTCCCTATCCATTATTTCTTCTCTAATGGTAATAAGTAGTTCCCGATCATGTGTTAACAACATATCCAAAATAATGGATGAGCATTTCAAAAGCCCGGATTCCCAAGTTTTTTTGAAGGTTGGGTTTGCCTCCCATGCAGGGAAGATTTGGACCCTTAATCCTCTTGATACAATACCCAGTTTTTTATAATGCTCTAGACTTTTTATGTTGTACCAAACTTTAGTTAGGTTTTTATGCAATTTAATTAAATCTGTGCCAATTTTTTCAAAGCCAGTACTCTCCTCAACACCTTCAGCAGCTTGAACAGTTATGGGAAGATCAAAAACATCCACCACCTGGTTAAACCAGGCATTCTCCCTTTCCTCTAAATTCATCCCGGTTAATAAAAGGAACTTAAATACAATACAATCAAAGTACAACAATTCACCGACAGTAAGCTAAATGCCTATTAAATAAGGAGGTGTGCCACAACTCCAGAAAAATATCCCATAAGGGGGATACTAAAGACAAATGATTAACAAAAAAGTGGGGAGGGCACCACCTACAGGGAGTAGTTTTAACCCCTATAGAAGTCAATTGGTTCACCTCAGCACAATTAGAGGAAGATTAAGGCAAAGGAAAGAAGTGTGCATATTAGAGGGAGACACCAAATTATATTGAAAGATGTACTTTATTATAAATAGAACACAGGGTCACACACATTTCAAACCACTTAAAAAGGCATAAAGCCACATATCAAAGAAGTGTCCAAACCTCCGTTAAGGTTGGACTATCCTCTGCTACCCAGAAGGGAAAAGTGCTATGGAAAAACAGCAATATATAATTCATGCAGGTATAATAGAATACAGGGGGTATAACAATTTCACAATAAATGGTATACAAAACAAAGTCATACCCAAAAGCATATAGTGGTACATACAAGGCACATGAATTAAATATGCAGTTTCAATTGGTCAACAATACCACTATAGACCTTGCAAAGAGAAAATATCCCCCAAAGGTAAAGGAAAAACCTGCAGATGTACTGCATAGCATAAATCCTAATATCCAGCCATAGCCAATTTTACCCAACAGCAGGGGAGCGGAGGATACTGATCCCCACGCGTATCGTCACCAACTAGGATGACTTCATCAGGGGTGGGTTCCCTGTGCCCAAAACGGCAGGTTTAAATACCTGAAGGTCCTGGGAATCAGCCATAATGGCGTTTCAAATAGCGCGCTCCTGAAGCACCCGGCGTCCCGGAAATAGCAACTGCGCATGCGCTAGATCATTTAAAGGAGGAAAGGTGTAGACCGGAGTACCGCGCATGCGCGGGACTCCGAAAATATGGCGGCCGCCATAGGAAGAGACATATTTATTTCCCTGAGGATAAGAACGCGAGTATATCGAGTATATATGCCAATATACGGTGGAAAGATGGTAAAGATCCCAGGGAATAGATATACAAGAAACCTGTTATCCATTAAATTAGCATATAGGATCATGTAGTTCCTAAAGAACTCCATATAGGGACACACACATATATGCACATGTAATCCATTAATTCCCAGTTGGGACCTATACACAATATGTATATAATTGGTGTGTATTGACAAGGACTCCCACAGTTAATACACAAATTTAGTCAATGTATAAGAGAGACCCATCAGGAAGCAAAAAGCATGTCACATATTATGCATACATGCATAGGGTCATCTATTTCCTGAGGGAATCCATATAAAGACCCGTCCACATATACATATAGAAGCACACCTGTGTTATAACTTATGCATAGTATTCCTCTCCTCTCCCCGCTCAACATCAGGGAGAAGAGAAGAAACAAGTATGCACATATACACAATATTGAGGAGGGCCCAAGTACATAGGGTCAGGCAAAGTAGGCCTGGCCATATATACCAGCCCTACCTCTGTTTACAAGCTTGAGCGGGGAGAGGAGAGGAATACTATGCATAAGTTATAACACAGGTGTGCTTCTATATGTATATGTGGACGGGTCTTTATATGGATTCCCTCAGGAAATAGATGACTCTATGCATGTATGCATAATATGTGACATGCTTTTTGCTTCCTGATGGGTCTCTCTTATACATTGACTAAATTTGTGTATTAACTGTAGGAGTCCTTGTCAATACACACCAATTATATACATATTGTGTATAGGTCCCAACTGGGAATTAATGGATTACATGTGCATATATGTGTGTGTCCCTATATGGAGTTCTTTAGGAACTACATGATCCTATATGCTAATTTAATGGATAACAGGTTTCTTGTATATCTATTACCTGGGATCTTTACCATCTTTCCACCGTATATTGGTATATATACTCGATATATTCGCGTTCTTATCCTCAGGGAAATAAATATGATGTCTCTTCCTATGGCGGCCGCCATATTTTCGGAGTCCCGCGCATGCGCGGTACTCCAGTATACACCTTTCCTCCTTTAAATGATCTAGCGCATGCGCAGTTGCTATTTCCGGGACGCCGGGTGCTTCAGGAGCGCGCTATTTGAAACGCCATTATGGCTGATTCCCAGGACCATCAGGTATTTAAACCTGCCGTTTTGGGCACAGGGAACCCACCCCTGATGAAGTCATCCTAGTTGGTGACGATACGCGTGGGGATCAGTATCCTCCGCTCCCCTGCTGTTGGGTAAAATTGGATATGGCTGGTTATTAGGATTTATGCTATGCAGTACATCTGCAGGTTTTTCCTTTACCTTTGGGGGATATTTTCTCTTTGCAAGGTCTATAGTGGTATTGTTGACCAATTGAAACTGCATATTTATTTCATGTGCCTTGTATGTACCACTATATGCTTTTGGGTATGACTTTGTTTTGTATACCATTTATTGTGAAATTGTTATACCCCCTGTATTCTATTATACCTGCATGAATTATATATTGCTGTATTTCCATAGCACTTTTCCCTTCTGGGTAGCAGAGAATAGTCCAACCTTAACGGAGGTTTGGACACTTCTTTGATATGTGGCTTTATGCCTTTTTAAGTGGTTTTAAATGTGTGTGACCCTGTGTTCTATTTATAATAAAGAACATCTTTCCATATAATTTGGTGTCTCCCTTTAATATGCACACTTCTTTTCCTTTGCCTTAAAGTTTAGATGCCCCAGACAGCATTCCATCAGCCGTTGGAAAGTTCCAGGGGCATTGCACAGCCCGACCGGCATGCTGTTAAACTCGCAGAGTCCCATAGGGGTAGCAAATGCAGTCTTCTTTCGGTCTTCTGGTGCCACAGCCACCTGCCAGTACCCACTGGTGAGGTCAAGGGTGGAAAAGTAATTAGCGGTTCTCAGCGCAGCCAGATATTCCTCAATGTGGGGCAGAGGGTAAGCATCCTTATGTGTTATCTGGTTAATTTTTCGGTAATCCACACACATCCGCATGGTGCCATCCTTCTTCTTAACCAGTACCAACGGGGCGGCCCAGGGACTAGAGCTGTCCCTAATAACCCCTGCCTCCTTCATGTTCCTCAACATGTCCTTGACACATTGGTAGTGTGCAGGGGGAATAGGCCTGTACCTCTCTTTGATAGGGGGGTGCTCACCGGTGGGGATATGATGTTGGACCCCTTTAATCTGCCCAAAGTCTAGGGGATGTTTGCTAAAAACTCGCTCATACTCCCGTACCACCCGGTATACCCCTTCTTTGTGATGTGTAGGGGTATCGTCAGTGCCTACGTGTAGCTGTCGACACCACTCGTCTAACTCCCCTTGGGATGGGTGAGTGCTGGCAGTGGGTGGTGAGGTTGGGGGAGTGGCCTCGTGGATGGTGTGGGGATCCAGGGTGAACAGCTTGGCAAGGGTAGCGTACCGAGGAAGCCTGACTTCTTCCTCCCCGCAGTTCAGCACCCTCACGGGCACTCTCCCCTTCTTTACATCTACCACCCCTCGGGCGGCCATTACTGTGGGCCAGTGTTCAGAGGGCATGGGCTCTATCATGGCAGGGTAGTCATGCCCCTGGGGTCCTACCGCACCGCTGCCCTACACCAAATCATCATCTCGCTCCTGGGAGGTACAATCAAAGGGGCAACATCCATCACTCTCACCCCACCAATCTCTCCTCCTGTCGAGTTCACATGTTGGCGGTACATCAAGGCTCGGATCTCACGCTGCACAGCTCTCTGTCGGCTCCCCGCCGCCGTGGCGGCCAGCTGCTGCAGTAGGGTCAGCACGTCACTCATACAGTGCTCCATCACGTTGGTCCCTAGCACTACCTTCGGGTTATGATCACTGGGTTCATTCATTATCACAATCATACCCTGGTGTTGCAGTTCAGCTCGCCCCACAGTCATGGCCACTTGTTTGTATCCCACTTGGGTCAATGGGAGTCCATCAGCAGCAATCAGTGTCATACTGGCATCTGGGGGAGCCAGTTCGTCTTTTCCCCAATACCGTTGATACAGTGTGTATGGTATGGTGGTTACCTGTGATCCAGTGTCCAGGAGAGCCATCACCGGTATGCCATCCACAGCCACGGGGATGATGGGCCGGGCCCCGATGTACCGGTCCCGCCAGTCTGGGGGGTCATGGGGTTCTACTCCTGAGGATTGGCCCTTGGCCCCAGGGGTTGCTCGTTTAACGGACACCGTCGGGAGTAGTGGCCGGGTTTGCTGCACCTGTAACAGATTGGGGGTCCATTCCGTGAGTCATTGGTCCTCCTTCGCTGCATCCAGGGGACGTCCTCAGGGCTGTCGGCGAGCTGCATCTTCACCGGGGCCTGGGATCTGGTCGGAGGCTGGAGCGCGGCAAGGATCTTAGCGAGGTCCCCATCCACGCGGCGAACTTGAGCAGCGAGCTCTTCCATCGTTCCGCTTGGGGCTGCAGGCACTGGAGGTGCTGGTGGGGTAGAGGCCACCACGACAGGAGCAGTCTCAACCAGCCACGGGGCTGGCTCAGGAGCTTCAAATGCGGGGGGTTGCAGAGCTATGATGGCCCGTTCCTTTAATACGGCAAAGTCCACATCAGGGTGTTCTAGGGCCCACAGCCGAAGCTGTTTGCGGTCCTCTGAGGACCTCATCCCTTGCACAAACTGCTCACTTAACATTTTGTTACTGTCCACACTGTTGATGGTGTCCACCCGCTTCAGTGTGCGGAGTTCGGTTTGCAGGCGCAAGGCATAGTCCCGAATGCTATCTGCCGGCCGTTGTCGGCATTGATAGAACTGCATCCGCAACTCTGCCTCGGTACGGGTCTCAAAGGCAGTCTGCAGCTTTTCAAAGATGGTGGCTACAGAGGACCGGTCCCCCTCGCTGCACGTTGCTTATCCGTCAGGGGGTACAGTTCTAGTAGCGGACTAAGTTTTTTTCGGAAAACCTGCAAGGCATCAGGTTTCCCATCGTACTGCGGTAGCCAGGCAGCTCCGGGCACATAGGACAAAGAGAACGGCATCACCTGAGCGAGAGCCGGGGCCGCGGCATCCCCCGCCAGCGCGGCCGGGACCTGGGCAGGCCCATTCCCATCTACGGGTGCTCCCACGGCTGCGTCCGCCGCTCTTCCAACGGCTCCGTCGGGCGCAGACATCTTGTTTCCGTCCCCCTTAGTCTCTTTCCGGCTCCTCCTCTACAGGGGCGGGGTTTTGGCTTTCGCGCCTACACTACTCGAGGAGGCGCTCGAGCGGGAATTCTTCGCGCCCAAGATGGCGGCTTCACAAATTTTTCGGCCGGACACCTCCGGCGGTTACACAAGGCGCACTTCCACCAGTTGGTAGAATGGTAGGATCATGTTCGTGATGCCAAGTTGTCGCGGGCGGAGGAGGGGACGCTGCGCTCTCCCACTGCTCGGGTCCGGCTGCTGCCGCTGCTCGGTGGTTGCTCGAGCGGTGGGCCGGATCCCGGGGACTCGAGCGGCGTTCCTCGCCCGTGAGTGAAAAGGGGATTTGGATTGGATGGTGGGGATTTGGTGATTGTCCGTGACGCCACCCACAGTTGTGGTGAAGTTGGTGACACCACCGCTGCTCTGGACGGGGATCTCGGGAGCGATGACAGGGAGCAGCCTGGATGTTAGTTCTCCCCTCCGTGGGTAGGGGGTTGGTTGTCCCGGGGCCCGGTGATGGGGTAGGGATGGATGGCAGGCGGGTTACGGGGCCTGGTGAGGTGCAGGGTCGCAGGGGCAGCGCTGTGCCGCACGGCACGGTGGTACTCACTCAGCCAATGATGAGGACACAGTTCTCGGTAAAACACACGGCTGAATGGACGGGTCCCACAGACGGCTGCGGTGTTGTTTCTCCCGGCAGGTTGATGGTGACTGCCTTTCCCTGCACCTATGTACTGTAAACGGTTCCAATGGGTTCCCACCGGTAACCCGCTCCCCGGCTTAGATGTGGGCCGGAGGAGCCCCTTTTGCCCGCAGGCTCTGGCCCTGGGAACGGTAGCCTTGGCGGTGGCTGTGTTTCCCTCTCACGGTTGGACTGTTGCCTTCTGTCGGGACTTGGCTGCTGGGAAACCCAGGAGGTTCCCTTCGCTGACGTATTTGGCAAATTCACGGCGACTCCTAGCCTTGCCGGGGTCCGTAAGCCCCTGCCAGATGGTGCTGACTTCTCTTTGTGTACCGGTCCGGTACCGCCGGGCCACCGCCCGTCCACGGTCCTTACGGTAGACTCCGATAGGCCACTCCTGCAGACGGTCACCACCGTCTGCAAACCTTGCTGATCTGTCCACAAAAAATCGTTTAATGCTTATTAGCGATGTTGTTCCTCGTTCCTGCGGCACCACACGTTGCTATGTGTGACACCGCAGGAGCAACTAACATCTCCTTACCTGCCTCCACCAGCAATGCGGAAGGAAAGAGGTGGGTGGGATGTTACGTTCCGCTCATCTCCGCCCCTCCGCCTCTATTGGACGCCTGCCGTGTGACGTCGCTGTGACGCCGCACAAACTGCCCCGTTAGAAAGGAGGCAGTTCGCCGGCCAGAGCAACGTTGCAGGGCAGGTAAGTCTGTGTGACGCTGCCGTAGCGATAATGTTCACTACGGCAGCGATTACACGATATCGCACGTACGATGGGGGCGGGTGCCATCGCGCTCGACATCGCTAGCCAATGCTAGCGATGTCGCAGCGTGTAAAGCCCGCTTTATTGTTTAGCTAAGTCATCAATATCAGATTGTTCTTTTGTCTGACACCTGTCACCCCCATATTCTACTGCATGCAGGTCTCACTCCATACACTGTGCGCTGTTTTTCTCCGTTACTAACATGCCCGCTCATCTGTACCAATAACGTGAGGTCAACAAATGGCAAATTTGCACTATGCACCATTCAGACTAAGGCCGGCCCTACCATGCACTATCAATGCCCTTCCATGCCCTGCCTGTATGCAAGATGGGCAATGAGCCCCATAGGGGTGAATGAGCCCCATGACTATCGGGAGGGTATAGGGTAGGAAGGGGTTAATCTTGGTGGGTAATAGGGCTGTGTAAGGGATTAGGGGATTGGTGGTTTGGTGAGCAGCGAGGATTGGGCCAGAGGTCTTAAGGGGTGGGGAGAAAGGGGGTTTATAAGGGGCAGTTAGTTACAGTACCTCCTCTTTGCCGTTGGTGCCATTCTAGTGTGGTCAGCATCGCCAGTTCCAGAATGGCTGACCTAGTGGCGCTGCTGGAGTGGGTCCGTGGAGCTTCTGAAGTCCTGGGAGCGGATGTGGTGCGGGAGCAGCTGCGTGCGGCCTGTGGGGACGGAGCGATGGTGCCTGCTGCTGTGGCTGCTGCTGCAGCACCCGGACCTGAGCTGCGCGCTCGGCGGTCACAGCCGCCGGAGCGTTACTCCCCCCCAGCGGGGGGAGGGGAGCAAGATCCAGGAGCCCCTTAGGGGACCCTCCGGGGCAGGGGAGCCCTTACCAGCCAGCAGGAGCTTCACCGGCCTCCGGGAGGAATCCTCATCGGAGATCCCACGGGTCGGAGGTGGGCGGAGCTTGTGTGAGGCCTACTTCCGGTCCGCGGCCGGCAAGGCCCCAGACCAGATTAACAGCAGCCTCCGGTGATGTGCCGGCCGGGGGCAGAGCTCTGCAGGATAATGTGGCGGTGGAGACTCCCTGCAGACGGCAGGGGAGGCGCACAGATAGTGCAACACAGGAGCAGCAGATCACCAGCCAAAGGGCTGCAGAGGATGGGTCCAGCAACCGGCAGGGCCACAGCGGGCGGTCAGTGGTGACGGTCCCCCCCAGCGTGGATCGTGCTGGGTGGTGGACTCAGCGTCTATCAGAGGGCGGACGGCCTTCCTGCAGTCGGCAGGGAGGGAGACCAGTGGGGATGGCAGGTGGAGCCGCAGTGCAGCAGTCGGCCTCGGGATCATCGTTGGTGGACGGCGGCAGGACGCCGCGTCGGGCGACACGAAAAAGGTCCAGCAGGAGGCGTTTGGAGGAGCAGGGTGCGGTGACCGTGGGGGTTGACGGCCGCCAATTGCAGGCTGTCCCCTTGCTGGTCCCCCCTGAGGTCCTCAGCGGCGATTCGGACTCCGGCGACGAGGATGGAAGCGACAATGCGGCAAGACGGATGGAGCATTAGGGGAATCATGATACGGCTGTTCCGGATCCAATTCAGAGGCAGCCCGGTGAGCGAACGACGAGTATGCTTAATGTTGCGGGTAGTGCGGGGGGGTGTCTTCTGTGTCTGTGAGTGCGCAGGGCTCTGGGGTTGGTGAGCCGTCGGCGTTACCGGGGTCAGAGTTTTGGGGCCAGTTATTGGGGGTGCTGCGGGGGCTGTCGGCTGAGCGAGCAGGTACGAGTGGGTCTGGTTCTCCGGCGGGGGCTTGGGTGGGACCCTCGGGTGGCGTGCTGCCGGTGGTGGCGGTGCAGAGTGTTGCTACGCAGGGAGCTGCAGTGACGGCAGAAGCAGGGCAGGTGGCAGGAGTTGCGGCCGGGTCGGACGCGGTAAAGGACAGGGAAAAAGAGAAGGAGAAAGAGGATGAGGTGGTGCGGCTAGATGATAGGGCGCGGAGCGAGGTATACGTTTGCTTCGAGAGTCCGCTGGGGGTGCATTTAAAAAAGGAGGTGAGGGAGAAGATATGGAAAGGGGAGTATGTGGAAATTTTTTCCCTGCTTCCCCTTGAGAAGTTGAACTTGGATAAGGTGAAGCCAAGCAAAAAGGAGAAGGAGGATGAGGAAAAGAGGAGGTATAGGCTTATTCCCAGGACATTTACCAACTGGTTGCAGGCCTTTGCGATCCTAGCCAGTGTCATTGGGGAAAAGGAGCCGGAACATTGTTCCGCACTTTTCGGGTACATGGATTCGATTGGGGAGGCGTATAGAGTGTACGGGGGTTTAGGGTGGTTGAGGTACGATGAACAGTTTCGGCAACGCAAGGCTCTGCGGGCCGGAATTAAATGGGACCACAAGGACATCTCCTTGTGGATGAGGTTAATGTCAGCCCCGGCCCAGCCCTTTCGGGGGGTTGCCGGAGGTTCGGGTACAAGCAACGAGTCCCCGGCGGGTCAGAGAAAAGGACCCTGCTGGCAATTCAATGAGGGACAGTGTAAATTCGGGGCCTCGTGCCGTTTCAAGCATGAGTGATGTGGAGGTTCCCATCCTTTGTCCCGGTGCTTTAAGAAAGGAAAGGGTAAGCCCGGGGAGGGGGCTGGAAAAAGGGAGGACGCCGGTGAAGGTAGAGGCGATGCTTCCCTATTTAAGTAGGTATCCGGATGTTCGGGCGGCCGAGTTATTGAGGAAGGGTTTTATTGAGGGTTTTCGGATTCCGTTTGAATCTGGGGCCCCAGTGTTTCGCCCGGGTAACTTGAGGTCCGCAAGGGAACACCCAGAGGTTGTGAAAGAGAAGCTTGATAAGGAGGTTGAATTAGGGAGGATGGCGGACCCGTTTCGGGACCCACCATTTTCCAATTTTAGGATTTCGCCATTGGGGGTGGTTCCCAAAAAAGAGCCGAAGAAATTTCGGCTCATACATCATTTATCTTACCCGGCCGGGTTGTCGGTGAATGATGGGATATCCCCTGAGCTGTCAGCGGTTTGTTATGTTTCTTTTGACAGAGCTTTGGATTTGGTGCGGGCGGCCGGGCGTGGGGCCCTGATGGCGAAAGCGGATGTGGAAGCAGCTTTTCGCTTGCTCCCAGTGCATCCAGACAGTCAGCATCTGTTGGGATGTATGTGGGAGGGAGAGTATTATGTGGACCGTTGCCTGCCCATGGGATGTTCTATTTCTTGTGCTTATTTCGAGGCATTTAGTTCTTTTGTGGAATGGGTAGTCCGAGACATGGCGGGGGTTCACTCCGTGATCCATTACTTGGACGATTTCCTATGTGTTGGGCCGGCAAGGTCTTCGGTTTGTTCGTTGTTGTTGTTTACGTTACAGCGGATAGCGCAGAGTTTGGGTATTCCTTTGGCAGAAGAGAAAACTGAAGGGCCAGCGACGGCCTTATGTTTTTTAGGCATAGAAATTGACACGATGGCAATGGAATGCCGCTTGCCGGAAGGGAAGTTGGTGGATTTAAAAGCGTCAGTGCGTTCATTATACCAGGCTAAAAAGGTGAGGCTGAGAGAGTTGCAGTCAGTTTTGGGTAAATTGAATTTCGCCTGTCGCATCATGCCGATGGGGCGCATATTTAATAGGAGATTGGCGAGTGCGACTGCTGGGGTGACAGCGCCGAATCATTTTGTCAGAGTGACGAGGGTGATGAAAGGGGATCTGCTGGTTTGGGATTCCTTTTTAGACAGGTATAATGGTAGGACACTGTGGATGAGCAAGGCAATGCCCAATAGTCAGATTGAGCTGTTTACGGATGCGGCAGGGGCGACGGGTTTTGGAGCGTTTTTCCAGACCCATTGGTGCGTGGAACAGTGGCCACAAGCATGGAAGGAGAAGGGGCTGGTAAAGAATCTGGCGTTGCTCGAATTGTTCCCGATCATAGTGGCGCTCGAGCTGTGGGGCTCTGAATTTTCAGGAAAAAAGGTTTGCATGCATTGTGATAATATGGCGGTGGTTCATTCTATCAATTCGTTGTCAGCAAAATCTCGCCCGGTGGTGGGGTATCTGAGGCATCTGGTGCTTCGTTGCTTGGCGCTGAACATTTGTGTTGTGGCGAGGCATGTGCCGGGGGTTCAGAATGAGGTGGCTGATGCGCTGTCTCGGTTTCAGTTTCGCAGGTTCAGAAGGCTGGTGCCGGGAGCAGACGACGATGGAGCACAATGTCCGGGATGGTTGTGGGATCTAGCATTGGTGTAGCTTGGGAGGGCATTAGGAGATCGGTGTCTGAGGCTACTTGGTGCCGATACCAGGCAGTGTGGAACGAGTGGGAAGAGTTAGGCAAGTTGGATTTCATGGAGCCGGGTTATAATGGCCGAGTGGTGGGGGTTTTGGCGGTGATTAGTGGCGATTTTTCAGCGGGACGGTCCGTATCGGTAATAAGGTACCGGTTGTCAGCCTTGGCCTTTTTATTCAAGCTGCAAGGGGTACGGGATGCCACGAAGGATTTTCTGGTGCGGCAGGCCATGAAGGGTTTTAGAAGAGGGGTGCGGTCGCGGGACACTAGGCCTATATCGCTTCCATTGTTAGTGCGTTTAGTGGGGTGCTTGGGGGAAGTGTGTGCGTCCCCTTACGAACGGAGGTTGTTTGCAGTGGCATTTGTATTGGCCTTTTTCGGGGCCTTTCGGATTGGTGAGTTGGTTAGTCCGGCGAAGCAGGTAGTAGGAGGGCTGTTATTGGGAGACGTAACGCTTGGAGTAGATCGAGTGGAATGTCGATTACGTTTTTCCAAAACGGATCAGGTGGGACGCGGGCGCCTGGTGTGGTGGTTTTGTACGGGATACCTGGCCACCAATTGTGCCCGGTTGTGCAGGTGACAGAGTTTTTGAAGATAAGGGGAGGTTATCCTGGGGTTTTCTTGAGGCATGTGGATGGATCTGCACTGTCCAGATTCCAGTTTATTGCGGTTTTAAAAACGGTGTTGGCACGAGTGGGGGAGGTGCCAGGTGACTATGGGTCACACTCCTTTCAGATTGGGGCAGCAACAGAGGCGGCTAGGTGGGGTTTGAGCGATGATTGTATCCGGCGCATTGGGAGATGGGAGTCGTCCAGGTTCCGTTTGTACATAAGGCCGCACCTGATGAGGGGTGACAGGGAGTGATTCGGCTGGTTTGGAATTACGGGGGTTAATAGGTGTTTACTTTGAGACCTGGTTTCTTAGTTCAGTTGCTGTTTATTCTTGGTGTTATATTTTTTAGGTGTGTGCCTGGTGTGGATTCTCGGGCATTCCTTTGTTCACTGGGGAGCGTTGCGGGCGGATGTGCGTCCCGACGGTCGGCAACTTGGAGTGGCGAGAACGGATGCGCGGGTCAAATTGATCGGGATTCGGGGCATGACCTGGGGGAGAGTTCGGCCAGAGGTGGCTTACTATAGCAGGATCTACCAGGATCCCAATGTTCTCATTTTGCATGTGGGGGGAAATGATTTAGGGGTGAGAGCAGCGAGAGAATTGAAAAGGGATATTAAGCTGGATCTTCTTCACTTGTGGAGAGCATTCCCGGGTATTATTATAGTATGGTCGGATATTGTGGCTAGGGAGAACTGGCGTTTTGGGAGGTCGGTCGACCGTATTAACAAGTCACGTATTAAATTGAATAGGGCGATTGGCCGGTTTGTGGCGCGGAATGGGGGCTTGGTGGTGCGACATAGGGAATTGGAGGAGTCGGCAGGTCAATATTTGCGGAGAGATGGGGTGCATCTCACAGATATCGGCTTGGACTTGTGGATGCTTGGTTTGCGGGATGGTCTGGAGCAAGCCATGGGGGTGTGGAGGGCCCGGGCCACGTAAGGGGTCACGTGGCCGGTCTGTGGCGGGGGGATAGGTCCATTCCTAGAGGCAGGGAGTACCGATAGTCGGTTGGGAGTATGAAGTCACTCAGGGGTAGTGGCTTCAGACAGGATTGGGAACTTGTGGGCGTAGGTCCTGCAAGTTCTGGGGAGGGGTATTTTAACGATGGAACATTATTACCCCACACCTTGGGTCGGTTGGTCATGGCCGAGGTGGTCCTCTGGGCCGGTTGTATGTTACGGCCGGGGGATAAGGATGATTGTTGGCTTCTTGGACGGACCTATCGGTTGTTTGTCGGTTGGGAGGGTATACATGTATCGGTTTATGTTAAAAGAGGGTGGCATGTTGAGCCACAAGTTTTGATACATGTATACTGTTTAAATAAAAGCTGTGGCCATTCGCCCATAAAAAGTTGTCTTTATTTCAAGTAGAGTGGTTAAGAGGTGTCTTGTACATTGGAGACCCAATTATCCCTTTTAGATACGTCAAGATGGGCAATGAGCCCCATAGGGGTGAATGAGTCCCATGACTATCGGGAGGGTATAGGGTAGGAAGGGGTTAATCTTGGTGGGTAATAGGGCTGCGTAAGGGATTAGGGGATTGGTGGTTTGGTGAGCAGCGAGGATTGGGCCAGAGGTCATAAGGGGTGGGGAGAAAGGGGGGTTTATAAGGGGCAGTTAGTTACAGTACCTCCTCTTTGCCGTTGGTGCCATTCTAGTGTGGCCCGCCCACCCGCCCTTAATGTGTATTAAAAAAAAAAAAAATTAAAAAAGAAAAAGAAATAAAACAAATGGTTTTATATGGTGGCTCTTTGTCTGTCGCAGCGGGGGGATAGGTCCGTTCCTAGAGGCCGGGAGTGTGACGCCCTGGGCAACCAGGGGTCACAGGTCACAACATCACATGCACCCCACATTCCCTGCAGGAACACCAAGGCTAACCCAAAATCCTTGTTGCCTTCCTCCAGGGGCTGATGTCCACACCAGGGGGTGGGCCAGGCGGTTGGCTCCGCCCACCGAGGAGTTCACAGCCCTGGAGGCGGGAGAACCAGGCAGATAGAGTTTGGAGGAGAAAGTAGAAGGAAGTGAAGTGGTAAAGGAGGACAGTAGAGTGGTGACAGAAAAGGAACAGTTAAGTAAAGCCTGAAGTTGGTCCGGGTGTGTGCCCCGGACTGAGACAGCAAGGTCAGCAGACGGCGGTGATAGTCTGCAGGGGGACTGTTTGGAGGTTGCTGGAAGGACCGCGGACGGGTAGTGACCCGGCGGTACCGGAGCAGTATACAAAGAACAGTCAGCACCAGGGCAGGGGCCTTTTGGATCCCGGCAAGGCTTGGAGTCGCCATAATTTGCCAAATCCGTCAGTGAAGGGGACCTCTGTCTCCTAACAACCAAGTCCCGATTGAAGGCAACAGTCCGACCATTAAGGGGAGACACCGCCACCGCCAAGGCACCAGTTTCCCAGGGCCAGCGCCTGCGGGCAAGAGAGAGGCTCCTCCGGCACATATCCAAGCCGGGGAGCGGGTAACCGGTGGGGACCCATCGCTACCAAAGAGACTTTACATAGGTGCAGGGAAGAGACCGTCACCGCTAACTGCAGGGAACCGCAGCACCGTAACCGTCCGAGGGACCCGTCCAACCAGCCGTTTGTTTACCGAGAACTGTGTCGTGTTTACTGGCTGAGTGAGTACCTCCGTGCCATGCGGCACAGCGCTGCCCCTGCGCCCCTGCACCTCCACGGGCCCCAGACCCGCCTGTCCACCATCCCAATCCCATCACTGGGCCCCGGGAGCACCAAGCCCCCTACCCACGGAGGGGCAAATCAACAACTGGCTGCTCCATACCATCCCTCCCGGGCTCCCCATACAGAGCAGCGGTGGTGTCCACTAAATCACCACAATCGTGGGTGGCGTCACGGACAATAAACTATCCTAAAACACCCAATCCCCTTTTCACTCACGGGCGAGGAGCGCCGCTCGAGTCCCCGGGATCCGGCCCATCGCTCGAGCCACGGAGCAGCGGCCGCAGCAGCCGCAGCGGCAGCCGGACCCGAGCAGAGGGAGAGCGCGGCGTCCCCTCCTCCGCCCGCGACAACTTTGCGTCACGAACTGGATCTTACCGCTCTGCCGTTGGGTAGAGGTGCGCCTTGTCACCGCCGGAGGTATCCGGCCGAAAAATTTCAGAAGTCGCCATCTTTGGCGCGAAAAGTTCCCGCTCGAGCGTCTTCTCGAGCAGCAGAGGCGCGAAGGCCAAAACCCCGCCCCGATAGAGGAGGGGCCGGAAAGAAGCTAAGGGAGACGGAATGGCGGCTAGCTGCATGTGAGCGCGGCTATAAAAGCAGGGACGCCAGGACTCTGCAGCCATACTGGGATCCTGGAAGGCACGATTGCCAAGATGTACAACCCAACTCCCAACGAGGAAGCCCCCACGCCCGGCACAGCGACGTGGTTGAGGGATCGGACCGTCTCGCTGAGGAACCGTCTGCAGGCCCATATGCAACTCCTCCTGGAGGAGTGGGAGACCGACATGGCGGACGTGGTGGCTGCTATGCGGAGACGCGAGGTGGAAGAGGATTTGGAGGAGCGGGTAAGAGACCCATGCCCCTGTATTCCCGAGGGATTGGCCATTGAAGCTGAGGGGCCCGGCCTGCCTCCGCTCACCCTGCCTCTCGCCCCGCTACCCGCGTTAGCTGCTGCCGCCCCACCACTAGGCCCGCTACCTGTCCAACCGGTAGCGATACCCTGTCAATCCGCTCCGGCGGACCAACTGGCTGCAGACACTCGGGACGTCCCTGAATCGTTCCTGGGGGAACCGCTGGAACCGCGGCCCTGCAATGAAAATGTGCCAGAAGCCCCGGCAGTGATTGCGCCAGACCCCGAGCCCGGGACCGTGGCATGGATGAAAGCCCGGGTGATTCAATTCCACCAACGTCAGCAGGATCAGATCTTCAGGATGATGGAGCAGTGGACCAACGAGGTGGAGATGCTGATTGCAACTGCCCCGGTGTACGCAGGGGGAACAGATGTAGCAGAACCGACTTGTGACCCACGTCCCTATGTCCTACCAGGACCGGCCGCTGTGGCTGAGGGGCCCGGCCTAGTCTCGACCTATGCATCATCCTTGCCGTTACTTCTGGGGCGCCTCAGTGTAAACTCGCCTGACCTGCTGCCCCGTGCTGCTGCAGAGGGGTCTGATGTGCTGGATGCTGGAGGTCAGGAGGTTGCGGCAGCTGGCGGTAACCCGCCTGGCGCAGGAACAAGAAATGATGACTCCGGCCCCAGCCCCGGGTCTGCTGCTGAGTTTGAAGAGGCAAGTGAGCGTTCCCGCTATGTAGGAGACCCCGTGGTTTTTCATACCCCGCGTGCCGGTGGAAATGGGTACCGGGTATCCCTGTCACAGCAGGCATGTCAGTGCATGTTTGATATGCTGGTGGCAGAGGATGGGTCCACCTCAGCAGAAAAGTATGAATAACAGCAGCGGAGCACCGTTGCACCGTCCCCGTTGGGACCACCAGTCAGCATGTTTACGAGTTTGAAAGTTTTTGCAAAAATGATAAGTAAATGGAACCGAAGCTTCACCTGATTGCACCGTGATTTGGAAACCGGCTGTTGCCGGCACCGTTGTCCCCGTGGGGACCGTTTGAAAAGACTGCATAAGGGACTCCTTATGGACAAGCCCGTGAACTTGCAGGGCAACCACAAACGTTAAGTGGCTTGTAAATAAGTTGTGTTACCGTTACCGTTTCCGCATTTACCGCCTCCAAAGAGGCAGGTTGGAAGGAGGGCCCACAGCAAAGCAGGCTGGGGCCCAGCAACCACAGGAACCGGTGGCTACCCTCTGGAGGGGAAGGACAGATCCCGCTCGGGTAACTTGTGCTGGACTAGGGTCAAGGGGTGCTGCCTGGGCTTTAGGGGCAGCATCAGGGCCAGGTTACTTGGGTGGGAGAGAGCGGAGACCGTAACCGTTAACCGTTTTAATGTTTGCAACGTTTAAGCACTGAACCTCCCGATGTGGGATGATGTCATAATTTGTATATATGTTACCGTTTTACCTTTTATATATTTTCAGAAAAAGAAAAGGAAAATAAAACTGGTGTTGGACGGGCAGCCCGAGTACAGTCTGCGTTTTGCTAAGGGGGAATGTGACGCCCTGGGCAAGCCAGGGGTCACAGGTCACAACATCACATGCACCCCACATTCCCTGCAGGAACACCAAGGCTAACCCAAAATCCTTGTTGCCTTCCTCCAGGGGCTGATGTCCACACCAGGGGGTGGGCCAGGCGGTTGGCTCCGCCCACCGAGGAGTTCACAGCCCTGGAGGCGGGAGAACCAGGCAGATAGAGTTTGGAGGAGAAAGTAGAAGGAAGTGAAGTGGTAAAGGAGGACAGTAGAGTGGTGACAGAAAAGGAACAGTTAAGTAAAGCCTGAAGTTGGTCCGGGTGTGTGCCCCGGACTGAGACAGCAAGGTCAGCAGACGGCGGTGATAGTCTGCAGGGGGACTGTTTGGAGGTTGCTGGAAGGACCGCGGACGAGTAGTGACCCGGCGGTACCGGAGCAGTATACAAAGAACAGTCAGCACCAGGCCAGGGGCCTTTCGGATCCCGGCAAGGCTAGGAGTCGCCATAATTTGCCAAATCCTTCAGTGAAGGGGACCTCTGTCTCCTAACAACCAAGTGCCGATTGAAGGCAACAGTCCGACCATTAAGGGGAGACACCGCCACCGCCAAGGCACCAGTTTCCCAGGGCCAGCGCCTGCGGGCAAGAGAGAGGCTCCTCCAGCACATATCCAAGCCGGGGAGCGGGTAACCGGTGGGGACCCATCGCTACCAAAGAGACTTTACATAGGTGCAGGGAAGAGACCGTCACCGCTAACTGCAGGGAACCGCAGCACCGTAACCGTCCGAGGGACCCGTCCAACCAGCCGTTTGTTTACCGAGAACTGTGTCATGCTTACTGGCTGAGTGAGTACCTCCGTGCCTTGCGGCACAGCGCTGCCCCTGCGCCCCTGCACCTCCACGGGCCCCAGACCCGCCTGTCCACCATTCCAATCCCATCACTGGGCCCCGGGAGCACCACAACCCCTGCCCACGGAGGGGCACATCAACAACTGGCTGCTCCATACCATCACTCCCGGGCTCCCCATACAGAGCAGCGGTGGTGTTAACAAATCACCACAACCGTGGGTGGCGTCACGGACAATAAACTATCCCAAAACACCCAATCTCCTTTTCACTCACGGGCGAGGAGCGCCGCTCGAGTCTCCGGGATCCGGCCCATCGCTCGAGCCACCGAGCAGCGGCCGCAGCAGCCGCAGCGGCAGCCGGACCCGAGCAGAGGGAGAGCGCGGCGTCCCCTCCTCCGCCCGCGACAGGGAGTACCGATAGTCGGTTGGGAGTGTGAAGTCACTCAGGGGTAGTGGCTTCAGATAGGATTGGGAACTTGTGGGCGTAGGTCCTGCAGGTTCTGGGGAGGGGTATTTTAA
Source organism: Anomaloglossus baeobatrachus (assembly GCF_048569485.1). Classification (NCBI taxonomy): domain Eukaryota; kingdom Metazoa; phylum Chordata; class Amphibia; order Anura; family Aromobatidae; genus Anomaloglossus; species Anomaloglossus baeobatrachus. The sequence continues at coordinate 89,994,694 of NC_134360.1, read as the reverse complement.
CGATGGAACGTTATTACCCCACACCTTGGGTCGGTTGGTCACGGCCGAGGTGGTCCTCTGGGCCGGTTGTATGTTACGGCCGGGGGATAAGGATGATTGTTGGCTTCTTGGACGGACCTATCGGTTGTTTGTCGGTTGGGAGGGTATACATGTATCGGTTTATGTTAAAAGAGGATGGCATGTTGAGCCACAAGTTTTGATACATGTATACTGTTTAAATTAAAGCTGTGGCCATTCGCCCATAAAAAATTGTTATGTCTTTATTTCAAGTAGAGTGGTAAGGCTGTGTGCACACGTTGCGTTTTTTACCGCGGAAACGCTGCGTTTTGAACCGCAGCGTTTCAGTGGCAAATTGCATGCGTTCAGCTTTCCCAGCAAAGTGTATGGGAAAGCTGAAAAATCAGTGCACACGCTGCGTTTCTTTCCGCAGCGTTTTGGATGCCAAAAATCGGTGCGGAAAGAAAAGCAGCATGTCACTTCTTTTGTGCGTTGTGGCTGCGTTCTCTCCCCCATTGAAATCAATGATGCGGGGTCAGAACGCAGCTACAACGCATGGACCTGCTTTTTTGTTGCGGTCCGCGGCCTTTGTCGGCACGCCAGAACGCAGGCATTTACCTGGAAGTGAGGTCAAGAGGCTTCCTGTTGACCTCACTTCCTGGCAAAAGTCCTGGAAAGCCGGTTAGCTGTTGTCCCGACTCCCGAGGAATCGCCATTCCTGAGTAATCTGTGGGCCATGGCGTGGTACAACAGAAAGAAGATGGATGTCCCTAAGCTCATTAGTCTGGTGAGTATATAGTGTTTTTTGTTTTCTTTTAACCCCTTAACTACCGCCGATCTGCCTTTGAACGGCGGTAAGGTACTTTTTCCGATCCGCCGCTTTTTTACGGCGGTCGGGAAAAATGGTAGAGCGCCCCCAAGATTTAGAAAATCACCGGGATTTCAGCTACCGGGGGTAGCTGAGACCCTGGAGATTATGATTCCCGGTCCCCGCTCACCAGATCTCCAGTATACACCGTATACGGATGATCAATGACAGCGCCGGTAAAAAAAAATGATTTATCTCCCATCTGGCATGATCAAACATGCCAGATGGGAGATAAATCTCCTCCCCGGTTTCCTCCGGTCCCCCGGTGTCCCGCAACCCCCTCACCTACGACCCCCAACCCCCTCCCGAAAGTCCAACATGGCCGCGCGCACAGTAGCGCACCGGCCGCCATACTCCTATGTTTTCTGTCGCATGTGCCTTGAGAGACATGCGACAGAAAAATGCACCCAGGCCCTGCCCGGTCACCCCAATTCCCCCCGGTGTCATACATACCTGTCCGGTTGCAGCGCTGATCCCCCGCGGCCTCCCCCTCCTCCTTCATAGCAGACGCCGGCCGGTCACATGAGCAGAGCAGCTGACAGCCAGCACTGTGTTCAATGTGAGCTGTGCTGCTGCTCGGCAGTCTGCAGCTGTGACCCGGGGAGAGTGGGTGCAGATTTTTGCACCCACTCTCCTCAAATGGAGGGTCTGCCCTCCTAGAAAATGGGGGATACGTTCCCTGAACGTGCCCCCATATTCTAGAAGGTCCAGAGGCGACGTGGGACATCCAAATGGATTTCTGCGGACCCATTTTTTTGATTAAATTGGAGAACAAGGGAATGATTTGGGGAGTGTTTTTTCTAATAAAAAATTTTTTGTTGTCTTTTTTTGCTTTTGTTTACTGTCAATTAGTTATGTCGGGTGTCTGATAGACGCCGTGACATCACTAATTGCTGGGCTTGATGCCAGGTGACATTACACATCTGGTATCAACCCCATTTATTACCCCGTTAGCCAACGCACCAGGGCGCGGGATGAGTTGGGGCGAAGCGCCAGGATTGGCGCATCTAATGGATGCGCCACTTCTGGGGCAGCTGTGGCCTGCTATTTTTAGGCTGGGAAGAGTCCAATAACCATGGCTCTTCCCACCCTGAGAATACCAGACCTCAGCTGTCAGCTTCACCTTGGCTGGTGATCTAATTTGGGGGGACCCCACGTTATTTTTTTTTTTTATTATTTTTATTTATAAATAAAAAAAAAAAACCTGGGGAGCCCTCCAAATTGATCACCAGACAAGATGAAGCTGCCAGCTGTGGTTTGCAGGCTACAGCTGTCTGCTTTACCCTGACTGGCTATCAAAAATAGGGGGGACCCCACGCCATTTTTTTTTTGTTTATGTGATAAAAACTAGGTTAGGCACCCTTTAGTGCCACATGAAAGGTACTAAAGGTGCCAGCGTAGAATATGCAGGGGGGGGGGGTGGGACGTTGTATATATATTTGACCTCCATTGACGCTTTTTAGGCTGGATGCCCACAATCGGGGTTTGCAGCGTTTTGGGCGCAGAGTGTTTTCCCTGCGTCCATGACGCTGCGTTGTGCAGTAGAAGCACAGTGGAAGGAGTTTTAGAACTCTCATGCCCACTGTGCTTCTTTTCTCCGCAGCATAAACTGACCGGTGGCGCAGCTTCCTGAGCCCTCAGCATGTCAATTTATGCTGCGTAGATGAGTGTTCTCTGCAGGTAGAATAGAGCTAAAGTCCACAGCAGCCTGAACCCAAATCGTGGGCATGGCCAGCTGCGTTCTCCCGTTGGCAACACTCACATCTCTGCATGAAGGCTGACACTGGGTACTAGACGCCGTGTCGCTGGATCATGGCCACATAGCCCAACAGTGAGAATATTGTTGCTACAGCTACATTTTGGGGGAAGTAGCTGTGGATTCAAAATGCTTAATATACTGAATAAAATCCTTGAGGGGTGCTGATTCCAAAATGGGGTCACTTGTGGGGGTTTTCTGACGTATAGGTACCCAAGAGGCCCTGCTAATGTGACATGGTGCGCAAAGTTTATTTCAACTTTTCCAAAATTAAAATGGTGCTCCTTCCATTCCAAGCCCTCCCATTTATCCAAACAGTTTTTTGGCCACATGTGGGGTATCCCTGCGCTCACAAGAAATTGGAAAACAACCTGTGGGGTCCACATTTTGTTGTTGCCTCTCAGTTCTTATCTATCTTTTATTTCCATCTCTCTATTTATCAATCCTTCTAGGCTGTTCTTTTCTTTCAGTTTATCCATCCATCCTTCTATGCTTTTCTTTCTGTTTATCCATCCATCCTTCTATGCTTTTCTTTCTGTTTATCCATCCATCCTTCTATGCTTTTCTATTTATCCATCCTTTTTATAATAGTATCCCCTTCTTTTTTTTTTATTTTCAAGCACATGGATGTTATGATTTCATGTCAGTCACTATTTTCTGTTTATTAGGTGGAGTCTATGCCATGCTTATGGGATATGGCTTCACCAGACTACAGCAAGAAGCAGCTGAGGGAAAATAGCTGGATTACGGTCTGCCGGGAGCTGTACCCACGTTGGCATGAGGCCGATGCCAATCTTCAGAATAACATTGGTAATGTGCAATGATGCTTCCTACCATGGGAAACTATATTTGTAACAAATGTGTTGTATGTATTTATATATATATTTTTATTTTATTTTTTTTTTAAAGAAAGTGACATCCGCAAAAGATGGAGATCGGTGAAGGACCGCTTCTTCAAGTGTCTCTCCGAATGCAACAAAAGTGGTGCTTCGCCTTCCAAAACACATATTGCATACCAGGAGGAGTTGCAGTTCTTGTGCAGCGGAAGAGTGTTACGCCAGTAAGTTTAAAAAAAAAAAAAAAAAAAAAAAAAAGTTGGTAAATTCATGATTACATCCATTTTGTTATGTATTCACAGGACAGAAGGAAATATTGGTGAGCCAGAGGAGCCTGCGCTTGAGAGCACCATCAACAATGAAGACCAGTCAAGCCATGCCTCAGAAGAATTGGTGGTGCCGCCGCCAATAATTGTAGACCCTCTCTGTCCCACCACAAGTGGGTCTTCTACAGTTGCGCCCATTTCTGGCACTGGTGGTCATGAGATCCAGAGAGCCAAAAAAAGAAAAAACCCCACAACACTGGCTAGTACCAAACCAAATGACCCCCTGACCACCCAAACATTGGAATTCCTTAAAAACACATCCACGGAGGATGAGTTTGATACTTTTGCTTCAAGCATGGCCAAGCGTTTGAGGCAACTGAACAACAAAGCCAAACAATCGGCCTGTATGACGGCCTTTTGTGGCTTGCTTGCTGGGTTTGAGGAAGAAGGGCCGTTCCCCACTGCGGGTGAATTAGTGTGTGGTGTCGAAAAAATGTTTACCTTGAAAAGACAGCCACCACAAAATGTCACTATCCCGCAACGATCAGCTGTCACACATGCTACCTGTACCACACCCTTCCAACAGTATCCTGCTTCACATGTGAGACCTAGCAACACATATTTGCAACATGTCAGCCAATCAACAGTTGACCCTACTGACCACCCGATTTCAGGGCCATCCCAAGGCTCGGAAGCCATGGGCGGGTATTTCTCTCGAGATTTTTTTAATCTTTAAATTATTTCATTAAATAACAAACTTATTTGTTTAGTAATAAAAAGTTTAATAAATATATTGTTATACACTATTTGCTGTCTGTGTGTTATTTAAATGCAAGGTTTTGAAAACATTCAAGGTTTTAAATATAAAAACAACATTCTTTAAAAACACATTTTTAATTCAAAAAACACAAACATGTCAGACCACAGTGTAGCATGCTAATGACTGGTGAAAAAAACTTGTAACATCTTGTCTTTCAAGCGGGTTCCTGTCTTCTCTGCTGATCAGGCTGCACAACACCGACACTGGAGTATTGCCAGTGCACGGCACCTTCCGGACTCATAAAGTAGTCAGTGAAGGTATCTCGCACAGAGACACCAGAGTTACTTGGCCGACCAGAAACGGTTAATACTGGCATAAAGCTTCGTGCCTGTGCTTCTTCAAATACATCACTGGTGTACTGACGACCAAAATTGTGGAGCACACAGCACGCTTTTATGACAGCATCAACCGTGCTTGGTTGTAACTGGATGGCTGTGTGAAAGATCCTCCACTGACTACTCATGATTCCAAAGGTGCACTCCACATATCTACGTGCACGACTCAGCCGATAGTTAAAAATCCTCCGCCGGTCATCCAGTCCTCTCCGTGGGTATGGGCGCAGCAGGTTTGTTAGTAAAGGGAAGGCCTCATCCGATACCATCACAAAGGGGACTGGATCTGTGGAGCCCGGCAAAGGTTGAGGGGCTGGGAGTGTTCCGCAATCTCGAAGAATTTGCAGTCCAATCTGTGATGTTCTCAACACCCGAGAATCTCCCGTACTGCCATAAGCACCAACATCAATGGCCACAAAGTTGTAATGGGCATCAGCCACCGCCATGAGGACCACAGAAAAATATTTTTTGTAATTAAAAAAATGTGATCCTGATCGCGGTGGCTTCTGAACCCTAACATGTTTGCCATCAACTGCACCTATGCAGTTGGGGAAGTTGGCCACAGTCTGAAAGCCTGCCGCAACCTGTAGCCAAGTTTCCTCGGTTGGGGAAGGCATCACTATGGGCTGCAACTTCTGCCAGATCACGTTGCATGTGCACCTCACAATTTTGGAAATGGTAGATTTACCAACCCGAAATTGAAGATGCAGGGATGCAAAACTCTCTCCAGTGGCCAGAAATCTGGAAAAGAAAAGAAAATGAAATTAAAACCAGTTTTTCACATTTTTCAAAAATTACATACTTTGCAATTGAATTCACCCATTTTGTTTAGACATGTCAAGTAGGTTCACTACACTGTGTTGAACGTGACATTTCTTTTGTTTTCACTCCCACTATTTCGATGTCTCCCTCTCTCTTTCTATCTCTGTGTGTATTTCTTTGTGTCTTTTATTGCTGGCTGTGTTGTGACAAGAAAACATTACATACAAAAGGTGGTGGCTGCGCATTCTCCTCAAGTGCAGGCTGCATTGTGTAACAGCTATATTGACTTTAATGGAGCCAGGTTTTTTGTGAAATTAATTTAAGTGCGACGTTAACATTTTTACAATCAAAGCATAGTCTACGTCATTCCCTGTGTCACATGAGTGTGGCCAAAATGTCGAGAATAAACATGCAAGGGTGCAGATTCCTGTAGCAGACACACAATCAACAAAAAACAGTGTTTTGTATATAGTACATTACAACTTACCGCAAGGTGATGAGCAGCCTTTCCTCAGCAGAGATAGATTGTCGCATCACACTGTCCTTATATGTTAGCTCAGTTTTGACCATTGATAGTAGCCGATCAAAAGCGTGGATGGGTAGCCGACAAAAAGAAATGAATTTGTCTGGATAGCTTTTTTAAAAAAAATAAAATAATAATAATTAGAAAAAAAACCTGGGCAGTAACAACCAGAAGCAGAGATTACAGAGCTCAAACAAACACTTTTTTGTGTGTTATTTAAAATAAAGTATTTTTCGGTGTGTGTGTTTATTCACTTTACTTTCGGGTTGATCATGTCAGCTGTCACATAGACGCTGCCATGTTCAAGCCTGGACTTGGTTGCGGCGATGCGCAGCCATTAACTACTTATATTACCCTGATTGCCACTGCATCACGGCAACAGGAAGAGCCGGGGACACTCCGGTACTGCTGCATAATGGATGCGACAGTCCCGGGGCAGCTGCAGCTGATATTCTTGGCTGCAGGAGGAGGGGGGGCATTAACCTTGCCCCCCGCCCTCCACAGCCTGAGAATACCGGGCCACCGCTGTGTGTTTACCTGGCTGTACGGTAAAAAAAGGCGGAGCACACGTTTTTTTTTTTTTATTAAATTTGTCCGTTTGATTTGTATGTGTATTCTATATGTCTGTTTGTGAATGGTGTGTGTGTGTTCTATGCCTGGGTCTGTGATCTGTGTGTTTACTCCCTGCTCCGCTTCCTCTTCCTGTCATAATAACATCACTTCCCTGCAAATCGTAGGGCAGCAATGTACAGTACCGCAGGTAAACCGCGAAATACCGTAGTGAATTACGCATGAAAATGCAATGAACTAACAGAATTTGCTGCCTGCATTATTCCCTGCGGGATTTCACGATTACATTGCAGTCAATGGAGTGAAATCACACAGCGACATGCGTAAAAGAAGTGACATGCAATTGTTTTAGTAGCGGGAATCCCGTTGCAAAACATGCAGCTATCAAATTCTGCATAGGGCGCACAGCATTTTTTTTTTTCACATAGGTTTTGCTGGTGATTCACTGCAGAGATGTTATGAACATAACATGCAGCGAAACATGCAGCAAAACCGCAGGAAATCCGCGGCAAAAACCGTTAAGTGCGCACAGGCCCTTAGATCCAGATAGTATATGTCAACAAAAAAAGGAAAATAACCTATAGAGACCCATATAGAAATATGGTATTACATAAAGATATACATATGTAGCAAAATAAAAAGACTAGGTTTTGCTCACCGCCTTAAATCGCTGTAAAGTAAGGTGAAATGGCCTTTCTCCTCACGTGCCATAACGAGAGGATGCACCCACATCCTTTTGGTCATTGCCTGCAACATATCGTATTGGTTAATAGAGAACAATAAAGAAAACAGAAACGTTATACAATTTTGGGCAAAAAATTACCTGGCGTCTACGACGACAAAGTAATAACAGTAGAATAAGCAGCCGACTTCGTTGGGCCCTGCGTAGACGTATCTGTCCTGTGGTTTGTGGCATTTTTTATAACAGCCAAGATCACTCTCTTTCCACAATGGAGAATGTAGAGAATGTGGAGAAGAAGGAAATGACATCACAGGTTTTTTTTCCCAAAGGTCTGTGTTCAACCAACTTTATTAACACTGACTAGTCTAAAAAACGCACCTAAAAAAACGCATGAAAAACGCATGAAAAACGCATGAAAAACGCATGCGTTTTCGATGCGTTGTTTCTCAAAAAGCATTGTTTACAATTCTCCCCTCTGCCAGAGGGTGCGTTTTTTTCCGCGCGGAAAAAAAAGCAACGTGTGCACATACCCAAGAGGTGTCTTGTACATTGGAGACCCAATTATCCCTTTTAGATACGTCATGGAGTTTGTCAGTGCTTGCACTGTGTATTTCTGCTGTGGACTGAGCACATATCTTTCTCTGTGCTCTATCCATGTAAGTGAATCTGTGAGAGTTTACAATACAATAGTTGCCAGCTCCACCCCTGGCCATTCTGTGAACACAAACTACAGAACACCCCTGCCCGCCCTGGATTGCCCACTTTATGCTGTGGTTTGCATAGACCCAACCTCTTTTGGCTCAGGAATGCTGGGTCAATCTGCGTCCTTTGGCAGCTATCCAGAGGAGCTGTTTACTGTATATTACTGCACAGTAGATACAGACTTCCTTGATTCCATATGAAGAAGTAATATATACTTTTGTACAAGCTTTGTGAGCGAATACTAGTAGGATTTAGACGTAGCACAGAGAGGGGATGGCGGAGTTTATCTCCCTATTGTTTTCCAATGTATTTTTATTGGGCATTACATTCATTGTTTGCCTTTTCATCTTGGACTTTATGAAGAGTAGGAAGAATGGATCACACTTTCCTCCAGGTCCGAGAGGTCTTCCATTTCTTGGTAACATTCTGCAGGTAGACTACAGAAATCCTGCAGAAACCTTTTACCAGGTACAGTATATGTATATTACTGTATGTGTTATTATTGGGCAAATACGTAACCTGCAGACGTCTGTGCATGCACAATAGTATACAATGACAAAAGACTTCTAAAATACATGTGTTGTGTTGTTACCTTCCTTCTTGGCTTACATAACCCTACATGAGTGGCGTGAGATAATCAGCTTTGAAAAATAGCTTGATGTAGGATACTGTGTTGTGTGTCTATCTGGGTCGCCCAGAGGTTCTGTTGTGGATTGAAGCCTGTGAGTAGACAACGTCTCGATATATTCAATATACTGAATGGTTAGATTTTAGTCTCAATATACTGAATTGAAAGACTTAAACATTACTTAAACTTTAAGTAAACCTGTCCACAATCAGCAGACTGCCCCCTATTTAACAATTCTTATTTGTGTGAGCTGAAACTCGTAGACTTTGTCCAGCTACATATAAGGTATCGTTCCATAAATGTGGAATTCAGACCAGGATAGCTGGAGACACCCTTACGCTGCCGGAGGAGCTGCAGGTGAGCAGCAGGCAGGTGTTGAGGGAACTGAGAGCCCAGGAGAAGCTGGTCTTCACGTGGCCACAGGATCTGGATGTCTATAGACAGCTTTTGTGGAAAACCATAATACATCATAAAGATTGTAAATTTAAGTTGTCTACAGTTTAGAGTAGCAATATGAATACACTATCATCAGTCATTATAAACTGTAAAATAATCATATTAATCTGTCCAAGCTACTCGAGCTTTATAAAACATCACAAAAACTTTAAATTCTTGTTTTCTTCTTCCATGGATGTATTACTAGTTGCCATCCACATAAAGACACTGAAAAGACAAAAGGCGCTAATAGGGTATGAACGTTGAGAGAACGTTACAGAGAACATCAGATGGGCTCACCTGATACAGTTGTGAATTAGTCACAACTGCTGTTGAAGGTGTATAAGTTATGGCTGCAGCAGACACCACGAGGAGGTTAGCATCAAACGATCAAATAGAAGTGGACTCCCGGCGCTGTCATAAGGAAGCAGTCAGCTGTGCAGTTTAATTTGTGATTTTTAGTATTACGCGTTTCAGAGATCGCATCTCCTTCTTCAGATAAAACACACATGAAAGAGACATGATCTCTGAAACGTGTAATAATAAAAATCACGAATTAACCAGCACTGCTGATTGCGTCCTTATGACAGCGCGGGAGTCCACTTCTATTTTATTGTTTGACGCTAGTTGCCATCCATGATTGTGATTTCACTGCGATGGCTAGCAGTTACAAGTACACAATTATGACATGTAAGATCATCACTTTGTGCACAATTAAAAGGAACCTATCAGCAGTTTTTTGCACTATAAACTAGTAACAGTGCCCTAATGACGCCATGATACTGATTAAAGCATACCTTTAGATAAGAAATCCAAGGCTGGCTTGCCGAGTAATCAGTGTTCAAAGGTTCCAAAATTATGTCATTGCGGAAGGGCTTGAGCATCGGGGTGGGACTTTGTGGGTCAAAATCTCCTGTAATAATAATAATAATAATAATCTTTATTTCTATAGCGCCAACATATTCCGCAGCGCTTTACAATTCAGGAGGAACATATACATATCATATACATAAACATATACAAACAAGTAACAATTATAGAGGATACAATATTTAAAAGGAAAAATGGCAACCCTGCTCGTGAGAGCTTACAATCTACAATGAGATGGGGGGAGGGGCAAGGTACAAGTGTTTATTTAAAATGACAATCCAGCCAGCTCATGGGGGATAGATGATGGCTTCCTGGACCAGTTGGCCAAAGCCTTGAGATGCATTTGGGTGCCATGGAGTTTGACGTGGGGTTATGTTCTGAGAAGTTGTAGAGGGATTAGGTGAAATTAGTTTGGCTAGGGAGTGTGATAGGCCACCCTAAAAAGATGCGTTTTTAGGGAGCGTCTGAAGCTGAGTAAGTTGTGATTTGTCCTAACTTCTTGGGGTAGAGCGTTCCAGAGGTTTGGTGCAGCTCGGAAGAAGTCTTGGATTCGGGAGTGGGAGGTTCGAATTAGTGTGGATGTTAGTCGAAAGTCATTTGCAGAGCGTAGAGAACGGGTGGGATGATAGACAGAGAGGAGGGTGGAAATGTAGGGGGGTGCCGCACTGTGGAGAGATTTGTGGGTGAGAACAAGCAGTTTGAATTGGATCCTGTGATATATGGGCAGCCAGTGCAATGACTGGCACAGAGCAGAGGCATCCGAGTAGCGGTTAGCCAGATAGGTGACCCTGGCTGCTGCATTAAGGATGGACTGTAGAGGGGAGAGTCTAGTTAGGGGGAGACCAATTAATAGAGAGTTACAGTAGTCAAGGCGAGAGTGGATCAGGGCCACGGTGAGGGTTTTTGTCGTTTCCATTGTGAGAAAGGGGCGGATTCTAGCGATGTTCTTGAGGTGCAAGCGGCAGGTGCGGGCAAGAGATTGTATGTGGGAGGTGAAGGAGAGATCAGTGTCAAGTATAACCCCCAGGCAGCGGGCTTGCGGCCTAGGACTTATCGTTGTGCCACACACAGAGAGGGAGATGTCAGGTTTAGGAAGGTTGGGAGATGGAGGGAAAAGCAGAAGTTCAGTTTTGGAAAGGTTAAGTTTCAGATAGAGAGCAGACATGATGTTGCAAACTGCAGTCAGGCAGTCACTTGTGTTCTGTAGTACAGCGGGGGTGAGCTCAGGGAATGAGGTGTATAGCTGTGTGTCATCAGCATAAAGATGGTACTGAAAGCCAAATCTGCTGATGGTCTGTCCAATTGGGGCAGTGTAGAGGGAGAACAGAAGAGGGCCAAGGACTGAACCTTGACGGACCCCAACAGTGAGAGGGAGAGGAGAAGATGTGGAGCCAGCAAATGATACACTGAACGAGCGGCCAGAAAGATAGGAAGAGAACCAGGAAAGCACAGTGTCCTTTAGGCCAATAGAATGGAGCATAGAGAGAAGGAGATGGTGGTCAACAGTGTCGAAGGCTGCAGAAAGGTCAAGAAGAATAAGCAGCGAGTGGTCACTGTTACGTTTTGCTGTCAATAGGTCATTGGTCACTTTGACAAGGGCAGTTTCTGTTGAGTGTAAAGGGCGGAAGCCAGACTGTAAAGGATCTAGAAGAGAGTGAGAGGAGAGGTAGCGGGTGAGACGAGAGTAGACCAGGCGCTACAAGAGTTTAGAGATGAAGGAGAGATTGGAGACTGGTCTGTAGTTGCTTGTGCAGGACGGATCAAGGGAAGGTTTTTTTAATAATGGAGTAATAATAGAGTGTTTGAGGGAGGAAGGGAAGATACCAGAAGAGAGAGAGAGATTGAAGATTTTAGTTAGGTGAGTGGTGAGAACCGGAGAGAGTGTCTGGAGTAGGCGTGAGGGGAAGGGATCAGTAGAGCAAGTGGTAGGACGAGAAGAAGCGAGGAGCCTGGAGACTTCCTCCTCTGTGACTGGGTCAAATGTGGAAAGTGAGCTGGATGGGATGTGGCGAGGGATGGGATTCACAACGCTTGGTGACTGGGAGCTGATCTCTTGGCGGATGTTTTCTATTTTCTCTGTGAAATACGAGGCCAGGTCATCAGCATGAAGGTCTGTGATAGGGGTCTGTGCTTTGGGACTGAGGAGGGAGTGTAAGGTGTCAAAGAGCTTTTTTGGATTGTTGGCTAGTGAGGAGATAAGGGTGGTGAAGTAGGTCTGTTTGGCGAGGTGAAGGGAAGAGTTGTAGGTCCTTAACATGAACTTGTAGAGGATGAAGTTTTCTGGTGTGCGGGATTTCCTCCATAGGCGCTCGGCACTCCTAGAGCATCGCTGGAGAAATCGAGTTTGTGATGTGAGCCAAGGTTGTTTTACTCGGTGTTTGGAGGTTCTGAGGGTGAGTGGTGCTACTTGGTCCAGGGTGCTTCTGAGTGTGTCATTGTAGTGCTTTACAGCCAGATTAGGGCATGAAAGTGAGGAGATAGGGGATAGTGATAAGTGTAGAGAGTCTGTAAGTGTTTGAGAGTCAATGGCCTGTAGGTTTCTGAATGTGTGATAGGTGGGAGTGTGCTGGGGCGGACGAGGGTTTGTGAGCTTGAAGGAGAGGATGTTGTGGTCAGAGAGGGGAAGAGGTGAGTTGTCAAAGTGAGAGATTGAGCAGAGGCGGAAAAAGACCAGGTCAAGGGTGTTACCATCTTCATGTGTCTCTGAGGATGAGAGTTGTGAGAGGCCAAGGGAGGTGGTGAGAGATAGAAGCTGGGATGCAGAATGGGAGGAGGGGCTGTTCATGGGGATGTTAAAGTCTCCTAGGATCAGGGTTGGCAATTCAGAGGACATGAAGTGTGGCAGCCAGGCTGAAAAGTGGTCAAGGAACTGGGTGGGTGAGCCTGGGGGACGGTATATGACAGCTACTCTGAGGGGAAGGGGATGGAAGAGCCTAATGGTGTGAACCTCAAAGGATGGGAATGAGAGTAATGGAGCTGGGGGGATGATCTGGAAAGTGCACTGTGGGTCAGTAGTAAGCCTACTCCACCACCATGTCTGTTTCCAGGTCTTGGTGAATGGGTAAAGTGTAAACCACCATGAGAGATGGCAGCAGGGGAAGTAGTATCAGAATCCTGAATCCAGGTTTCAGTTAGGCCTAGCAGGTTAAGAGAGTAATTGAGAAAGAGGTTGTGGATGTAAGGAAGCTTGTTACATACAGACCGTGGATTCCATAGAGCACAATTAAAAGAGGGAAGTGAGGGTGTACAGGGAATGTTAATAATATTATCAGGGTTTCTATGGGAGGTGGGGGAGGGGGTAAAGTTAGCATGGGGTGGACCGGGATTAGGAGAGATATCACCTGATAGAAGTAGGAGTAGAAGGAGAAGGGTCAGATGGTTTTTGGACGTGTTTTTGTGTGATACCCTGGAGCATGAAGGATTGAGGTTAATCAGATAGGTGAAAAGGGCCTGGGAACTGTACATAGGAGAGGAGAGGAGAGAGGGACTAATGTGGATGAGTGGTGATGGAGGGGGGACAGGGCGGTGAAAGTGGACAGTAAAGGCACATAGGATGATAGTGTTACGGGGGGACCGGCAGATTAGGACCAGGGGGTATATATCCTAATCGCCAGTCGGGGCCCACCGTGCTCCAGATGACAAAGGAGCTGCTGGCACCTGAGGGTTAGGCGGAGACTATAGAGCTGGATGGCTCTGAGATAACCCAGGAACTCTGGGAACCAGTCACGTGTGTTGGGACACGTCAGACCGGACGACAACCCGATTAGCGTTTTGGTGCACCTAGCGCTACACCAACCACGTGTGCAGGAAACACGTCAGGCCAGGTGGTAACCAGGTAGCGTTGACCGGAAGACCGCCACGAAAGCGCCCTGTCGGCCACGTGTGTAGGACACGTCAGGCCGAGCGGTCCTCCGATTAGCGTTTCTGGCCCCCTCTCGACTGGCCACGTGTGTGTAGGACACGTCAGGCCAGATGGGTACACCAGTAGCATTGACCGGGAAGCCGAGGAGGATAAGGAACACCCTGTTAACTCCACAGGGGTCCTGGGGTACGCTGTCCGTGCGCGTAGGGGGCACAACCGGACAGGTGGCGCAGCAGGTGCGTTGTCCGTGTGCGTAGGGGGCACAATCGGACAGGTGGCGCAGCAGGTGCGTTGTCCGTGTGCGTAGGAGGCACAATCGGACAGGTGGCGCAACAGGTGCGTTGTCCGTGTGCGTAGGGGGCACAATCGGACAGGAAGCACAGCAGCCGCAGCCCAGTTAACGCCACTGGGCTGCTATAGCAAGACTGGAACGGCAGGAGGGAAGCACGGCGCCTGACCCTGATGTGCCGAGCCACGAATCTTGGCGTGACAGGCACCGTTCGCCTAGCCCTACCTACCGCTTCCCAACATAGGCTTATGCCGCAATGAGGCTCTAACATGGAGGTGTGCTCTGACTGAGCAAAAGTGAAGACTGCGCACCTCCATGTTGTCTCCAGCCCCTTTTATAACCTGGGTCCGCCCCAAACCCAGGGTGGAACCACCAAGGTCCAATAGCAGAGTGCCATGTCATCAGTGACGTCACATGCGACCTATCCGGAACCGCCACGTCATTGATGACCTCATGGCAGCCACGCCCCAAACACTTCACCAGTCATCGTCTGACGACCAATACTGAGGTGCCAGATCATAGGGGTGGGCCTCTGCGAGCCAGTCCGGAGTTGCCACGTCATCAGGACACCTGACACCCTCTGCCCTATCAGGGCCTGCCACCTCACGGACATGCTCAGTGAGGTCCTTACCGGACCTAGCCTCTGGTGCACTAAGTGCCTGAGCATGCCCAGTAGCCTGAGCAACAGGCTCAGAAAGCAGACTATCAGTTTGAGCATGCTCAGTAGGCACATCCCAGAACTTAGACACAGCACGAAGTCCAAGTACCTGTGCAAAGAGGCTGTTAGGGTTAATTGTGGGGGCATGCTCAGTAGCCTGAACTGAGGACTTAGTCTCAGACATAACACAATCAGGCTGAGCATGCTCACTAGGCAAAACACCGGGCTTAAACTCTGGCTGGGGTAAATCGGCGCACGCATGCGCACTAGCCGCCTCTCCACACTTAGACGTGGTGGAAGGAACAGCCAACTGGATGACCCGAGGCACGGCCAAGAACGGCAGCCGGCGCCTGGGTGCAACAGGAACCGCAGCAGGCTGCTTGCGGCTATGGCGGCACCGGTTCGTAACAGTACCCCCCCCTCTAGCGGCCCTCCCACTCGAATGGTCTATAGTCGCCACAGATACCACTGGGCGACGGGCGGAAGATGGAGACATGCAGTGGGAGCAACAAGACTCGCTCCACCGCGTAATCACCCCAGACGACCAGTCGATATGTGAGGAATGTTGCTTCAACCAAGGAATACCCAGCAGAACATCATCTGCACCCTTAGGGAGAACCAGAAATGAAATGGTCTCCCTATGCCCAGATGACATGGCAAGGGTAATGGGCACTGTCCGCTGGTGAATTACCTTGGGCAACAAGGACCCATCCAATACACGGACTCTCACTGGCCTTGGCATTTGCACCAGTGGGATGGCATGCCGCCGGGCAAAGGAGGAGGAGATGAAACTATCCCCAGCACCTGTGTCCACACTTGCCCTTGTGGACCATGTTGACCCCTTAAAGGAAATGGACGCGGGAAACGTCACCCTAATGGATGACACAGAGTCCAGTCTACCTTCAGCTATGGTCACCAATCGCGGTCGCTTACCCTGACGCTTTGGGCAACGGTTGGCATAATGACCATACTGCCCACAAGCGAAACAGGAAATGCCCTTGCGACTCGAAGACCTAGCAACACCAACCCTAGCGATGTCCATAGGGACAGAGATGTCCTCTAAGGGAGGTGACGTAGGAGAGACCACTACAGTGGCTTAACGACCCTCTGACCTGCGCTCCAGCTGACGTTCGGAGGTCCGCAGGTCAATGCGGGTAGCCAGAGTCATGAGGCCCTCAAGGGTAGTTGGTACCTCACGCGACGCTAATGCGTCCTTCACGTGGGAGGCTAATCCCCTCCAGAACAGTGGAATGAGAGTCCTCTCTGACCACCCCAGTTCTGCAGCAAGTGTCCTGAAACTCACAGCATATTGACTTGAGGAGGTACGCCCCTGCTCCAAAGTCAGTAGCTGTAGGGCCGAGTCGTGAGTGACCTGAGGCCCCAGGAACACTTGTCGCAAGGACTCCAAAAACTCCTTAGAGTCCTGTACTACGGGGTCATTCCTCTCCCACAATGGTGTAGCCCACTCCAGTGCTCTATCAGAGAGCAAGGAGATGATAAACCCCACCTTCGACCTCTCTGTAGGAAACCGTGCAGCCAACAGCTCTAGATGGACTGAGCACTGGTTCACGAATCCCCTACATGCCTTGCTGTTCCCCGTAAACTTGTTGGGCAGCGAGAGGTGAGGGAGGGTTGGAGGAGGCTTGGTGACTGACACCATTGCAGCCGCTTGAGCCACCACATCATCCATATCAGCAGCAAGAGCAGACTTCTCCAGAGACCTCACTCTGGCATCAAGCTGCAGCATGAACTGACGTAGCTGCTCCATCTCCGCCATGCCAGCCAGACCCTGGCGCAGTCTTACTGTTACGGGGGGACCGGCAGATTAGGACCAGGGGGTATATATCCTAATCGCCAGTCGGGGCCCACCGTGCTCCAGATGACAAAGGAGCTGCTGGAACCTGAGGGTTAGGCGGAGACTATAGAGCTGGATGGCTCTGAGATAACCCAGGAACTCTGGGAACCAGTCACGTGTGTTGGGACACGTCAGACCGGACGACAACCCGATTAGCGTTTTGGTGCACCTAGCGCTACACCAACCACGTGTGCAGGAAACACGTCAGGCCGGGTGGTAACCAGGTAGCGTTGACCGGAAGACCGCCACGAAAGCGCCCTGTCGGCCACGTGTGTAGGACACGTCAGGCCGAGCGGTCCTCCGATTAGCGTTTCTGGCCCCCTCTCGACTGGCCACGTGTGTGTAGGACACGTCAGGCCAGATGGGTACACCAGTAGCGTTGACCGGGAAGCCGAGGAGGATAAGGAACACCCTGTTAACTCCACAGGGGTCCTGGGGTACGCTGTCCGTGCGCGTAGGGGGCACAACCGGACAGGTGGCGCAGCAGGTGCGTTGTCCGTGTGCGTAGGGGGCACAATCGGACAGGTGGCGCAGCAGGTGCGTTGTCCGTGTGCGTAGGAGGCACAATCGGACAGGTGGCGCAACAGGTGCGTTGTCCGTGTGCGTAGGGGGCACAATCGGACAGGAAGCACAGCAGCCGCAGCCCAGTTAACGCCACTGGGCTGCTATAGCAAGACTGGAACGGCAGGAGGGAAGCACGGCGCCTGACCCTGATGTGCCGAGCCACGAATCTTGGCGTGACAGGCACCGTTCGCCTAGCCCTACCTACCGCTTCCCAACATAGGCTTATGCCGCAATGAGGCTCTAACATGGAGGTGTGCTCTGACTGAGCAAAAGTGAAGACTGCGCACCTCCATGTTGTCTCCAGCCCCTTTTATAACCTGGGTCCGCCCCAAACCCAGGGTGGAACCACCAAGGTCCAATAGCAGAGTGCCATGTCATCAGTGACGTCACATGCGACCTATCCGGAACCGCCACGTCATTGATGACCTCATGGCAGCCACGCCCCAAACACTTCACCAGTCATCGTCTGACGACCAATACTGAGGTGCCAGATCATAGGGGTGGGCCTCTGCGAGCCAGTCCGGAGTTGCCACGTCATCAGGACACCTGACACCCTCTGCCCTATCAGGGCCTGCCACCTCACGGACATGCTCAGTGAGGTCCTTACCGGACCTAGCCTCTGGTGCACTAAGTGCCTGAGCATGCCCAGTAGCCTGAGCAACAGGCTCAGAAAGCAGACTATCAGTTTGAGCATGCTCAGTAGGCACATCCCAGAACTTAGACACAGCACGAAGTCCAAGTACCTGTGCAAAGAGGCTGTTAGGGTTAATTGTGGGGGCATGCTCAGTAGCCTGAACTGAGGACTTAGTCTCAGACATAACACAATCAGGCTGAGCATGCTCACTAGGCAAAACACCGGGCTTAAACTCTGGCTGGGGTAAATCGGCGCACGCATGCGCACTAGCCGCCTCTCCACACTTAGACGTGGTGGAAGGAACAGCCAACTGGATGACCCGAGGCACGGCCAAGAACGGCAGCCGGTGCCTGGGTGCAACAGGAACCACAGCAGGCTGCTTGCGGCTATGGCGGCACCGGTTCGTAACAGATAGAGAGAGAAATAATAGTCATGGTGGAAACAGAGTGTCAAGGATTAGTTTACCTGCCTCCTGCCCTGACTAACTGCCATTGAAGTAACTGCCCAGCACTTGGCAACGTTGGCACTTAGCAAAAGATTGCATGCATGCAGGCACCCCGCACGCGTGCACCCCTTAGAACAGCCCCAGATATATAGGGCAGACTAGAGGGGTAGGTGAGGGGGATTATGGGAGCTCAGCTTGTTAAGGAAAATTAACAAATGCTGATCACACCAGGGAATGATTAAGGAATCAAAGGAAACAGAACATTTCACACCCACCCGGACTCTAGTCTACACAGATTCACACCTTCCACCATCAGATAAGATGTACAAAGAGGAAGATACAGTCATACATCAGTGAGTATTAAACATAATGTAAAAATGACATAGCATAAGTCACAGCAAGCAGAGATATATACCAGGAGAGTGAATTCAGCAGCAGAGGGGAGCAGACATTACACTTCAGCAAGCAGAGATATATACCAGGAGAGTGAATTCAGCAGCAGAGGGGAGCAGACATTACACTTCAGCAAGCAGATATATATACCAGGAGAGTGAATTCAGCAGCAGAGGGGAGCAGACATTACACTTCAGCAAGCAGATATATATACCAGGAGAGTGAATTCAGCAGCAGAGGGGAGCAGACATTACACTTCAGCAAGCAGAGATATATACCAGGAGAGTGAATTCAGCAGCAGAGGGGAGCAGACATTACAATTCAGCAAGCAGAGATATATACCAGGAGAGTGAATTCAGCAGCAGAGGGGAGCAGACATTACACTTCAGCAAGCAGAGATATATACCTGTGTGAAGAGAGAGAAGATGCATGTTAGTCCAATGCCATTGAAGTAACTGCCCAGCACTTGGCAACGTTGGCACTTAGCAAAAGATGGCACGCATGCAGGCACCCCGCATTCCTCCCCTCTGCCTTGATTCGCCTTTGGTTATTTAAATTTCATGCAGCCTTCATTATAGCAGTGTGCAGAGCTTTGGTGATAATAAATAAATAAATTTAAAAAAATTATGTAGGGTTCCCTATATATTGATACCCAGTGCAGCTAAAGCCGACGGCTATAGGCTGCAGCCCCTAGCTGTGCACGTTATCTTGGTTATGTATCAAAATTAAAGGGATCACATGTGGTTTTATTTATTTGTTTAACCCTTGGATGGGATTAATGTGCCTGACAGGCGCTTCTCTTTTACTTTAATTTCTCCCTCCTCACCAGATTTTCAAGAAATCCCCTCTCTCCAGGTAGTCTCCTGGCTCTAGCTGCTGTGTGAAACCTGATACCACAGCTGGTCTGCAGAGCTTCAGGAGGGCAGATATACCTGTGCTGGCTTCTCAGGCTCATTGTTCCCGAACACATCACACTTTATAAGGTTGCTCTTGCTCTTTGCTCTGCAAATGTGTTTTTTTCCTGGGGAAACTTCAGGATCTGATTCTGAATAATTATGTGTGTAATATTATTTTAGCTGCCTTGAAATTATGTTTTTTTGCCAAATTTTTCTCGTTTTAATAACCATTATGTGTTATAACTGGGGGCTATGTGGTGTGAGTTTTGAAATGTGTGTATTTCAGAGTTATTACTTTTATGTTGAGTAAATGGGTTTGTTTTGCACCTGATAATGTGTAGTCTCTTTTATTGCATCCCTATGAAGGTCTCTGATCACTTTTAGATCACTGAAATTGCAAAAATTAGATATTATAGGTATTTTTCTAGCCTGCGCCCGACAGGCACATTATTCCCAAACTCGATATTAAAGATATTGTTCCCACCAAAGGGTTAAATAAATAATTATAAATAATGACCTGCAGTCCCCTTCAATTTTGATACATAGCCAAGATAAAGCTGACAGCTGGGCTGGTATTCTCAGGCTGGAGAGACCCATGGTTATTGGGCCCCCCAGCCTAAAAATTGCAGCCCGCAGCTGCCCATAATTTTTGCATCCATTAAATGCGTCAAAACTGGCGCTTTACCCATCATACCGATGCCCTGGTGTGATGGCAATCAAGGTATTATAAGGGGTTTAATGACAGCTGTGATTTGCCAACAAATGAGAGCTGCTATCAAGCCCCAGATTAGTGATAGGAGGCGTCTATGAGACTCCCTCCATTACTAATCCTGTAAGTAAAAAGAAATTTTAACACAAGCACCCAAAAAAATCCTTTCTTTAAAATAAAATGCAAAAAAACCACCCTTTTTCTCCAGTTTATTAACCTACCAAACACCCAGGTCTCACGTAATCCCCATGAAGTTTATCTGCGGCCACAGCTGAAGGTTCCCACCGTACCCCATCTGTGACCGCAGGTAAACTGACCTCAGGTGAACTGATAGAACTCAGTGACCTCCCCTCACGTGAACTGAGTTCACAGACATGCATCTCCTGGCAGAAAAACGCATTTTTTTTCCCAAGAGATGCAGATTTGGTGCTGGAATTTATACACCAAATTCTTGCACCAAATCTGCATCTTCTGGCAAAAGAACACATAAAAATGTGCTGCATTTTTGATACGATATTGATGCGGGGGATTTTTGCCAGGAGATGCAGTTTCGATGCAGGAATTTGAGTTCCCTCCTCCCACTAGCTCAACCTGTGTAAATAATAAATGCAATGTAAAGTCATCACTTCCTCATCCCTCTCTGTATGTTACATTTGGGGCCTGTTTGTTACACTTACACGTACACTGTTAAATCCTGAAGGTCCAGTGGGCTCAGCGGTGGGATTCAAATTTTTAACAACAGGTTCTCTGTAAGCCCCGCCCAGTTGAAAAACACACACATTCAGTAACCACACCCATCTTGTTAGCCACATCCATTTACACGCACTTTCCTCAACCAAAAAATACAAGTAATTTAAAGTAAAATCTCTTTCCCCTCCTATACCTTCACTCTCCTGTCCAGCACCAGTTGTTCCAGTCACTGTCAGTTTTATTGTATTAAACGTTTTTTTTTACAATTTTTAAAAATTATTACTAAAGGAGCCCTGCTAAAATTGGAACGGACGACCTTCCCCATACAGATCTCATCCCATGTGGTCTCTTTCCCCTGCAGATCCCATCCCATAATGGCCCCTTTCCCCTGCAGATCCCATCCCATTATGGCCCCTTCCCCCCTACAGATCCCATCCCATTATGGCCCCTTCCCCCCTACAGATCCCATCCCATCATGGCTTCTTTTCCCAGCAGATCTTATCCCATGTGCTCCTCTCCCCATATAGCTCCCATCTTATGTGGCCTCCTCTCCCCATATAGCTCCCATCTTATGTGGCCTCCTCTCCCCAAATAGCTCCCATCTATGTGGCCTCCTCTCCCCTTATAGCTCCCATCTATGTGGCCTCCTCTCCCCATATAGCTCCCATCTATGTGGCCTCCTCTCCCCATATAGCTCCCATCTATGTGGCCTCCTGTCCCCATATAGCTCCCATCTATGTGGCCTCCTCTCCCCATATAGCTCCCATCTATGTGGCCTCCTCTTCCCATATAGCTCCCATCTATGTGGCCTCCTCTCCCCATATAGCTCCCATCTATGTGGCCTCCTCTCCCCATATAGCTCCCATCTATGTGGCCTCTTCTCCCCATATAGCTCCCATCTATGCGGCTTCCTCTCCCCATATAGTTTCCATCTATGTGGCCTCCTGTCCCCATATAGCTCCCATCTATGCAGCCTCCTCTCCCTATATAGCTCCCATCTATGCGGCCTCCTCTCCCCATATAGCTCCCATCTATGCGACCTTCTGTCCCCATATAGCTTCCATCTATGCAGCCTCCTCTCCCCATATAGCTCCCATATATGCAGCCTCCTCTCCCCATATAGCTGCCATCTATGCATTCTCCTCTCCCCATATAGTTCCCATCTATGCAGCCTCTTCTCCCCATATAGTTCCCATCTATGCAGCCTCCTCTCCCCATATAGCTGCCATCTTATGCCTCCCCTTTCCCATATAGCTCCCATCTTTATGCGGCTCCTCTCCCCATAAAGCTGCCATCTTTATGCGGCTCCTCTCCCCATATAGCTGCCATCTTATGCTTCCCCTCTCCTTGCATCTTCGGCTCACTGAGTGCTTACCTGCTCCAAGCACCGGTGGCCTCTCCTCTGTCTTCCGTCCTCCGTGGCTCGTCTCTGCACACTGACGCTGACGCTAACAGACGGCAGTAGGAGGAGATACCTCCTCACACTGCCGTGGCTCTCTGCAGCGATAGTGCGTTGCTGCACGCTGGGTCAGGGAGCAGACAGGCTCCACTGTACCCAGAAGTGCGGCGCGGAGGTATGGGGATTCATTTGTGCTAGTGTCTTAAAGACACTAACACAAGTGAATACAGGGAACCAGATCGCCGGAGCTGTTACTTGCCGGTTCGGGGAACCGACTGCTATTTTAACAACCGGTTCGCCCGAACCGGACAGAACTTGCTGAATCCCACCCCTGAGTGGGCTCCTTCTATGAACTCTAAGCCTTAGTTCCTTCCATAGCATTTCTATTAGCGTCAGGTCAGGTGATTGACTGGACCATTCCAGCAGCTTTGTTTTCTTTCTCTGAAACTAATTGAGAGTTTCCTTGGCTGTTTGTGTGGAATCATTGTCTTGCTGAAGTGTCCACCCTTGCTTCATCTTCATCATTTGGTAGATGGCAGTAGATTTTTATTAAGAATGTCTTGGTACATTTGCCAAATATATCATCCTTCTATCACATGACGTTTTCCAGTGCAGTATGTGAAAAAACAGCCCCATATCATGATTTTCCCACCTCCAAACATCACTGTTTTTGGGAAGAGGTGCAGTGTCTTTTGGATTCCAAACATGGTGTGTATTATGGCATCCAAAGACTTCAATTTTGGTCGTATCTGGCCAGATTATATTCTCACAGTATTTCACAGGCTTGTCTCAAGGGGGCTGTACACGGTAGCGATATCGCTAGCAATTTCTAGCAATATCGAGCGCGAAAGCACTCTCCCCTGTCGTGCATGTGATTGTTTGTGATCGCTGCCGTAGCGAACATTATCGCTATGGCAGCATGACAAGCACTTACCTGGTCGGCAGCGTCGCTGTAACTGCCGAACAATCCCTCCATCAAGGGGGAGGGACGTTCGGCATCACAGCGACGTCACCGCGACGTCACTAAGCGGCCGGCCAATCAAAGCAGAGAGGCGGAGCTGAGCATGATATAAGCAACCCGCCCACCTCTTCCTTCCACATTGTGGCCGGCGGCAGGTAAGGAGACGTTCCTCGCTCCTGCGGTGTCACACACAGCGATGTGTGCTGCCGCAGGAGCGACGAACCACATCGAAAAATAACCCTTACCGATTTTTGAGTTTGAGACGACCTCTCCATGGTGAACGATTTTCACCATTTTTGAGGTCGCTGGTAAGTGTCACACGCTGCAATATTGTAAATGACGCCAGATGTGCGTCACTAACAACGTGACCCCGACGATAAAACATTAACGATATCGTAGTGTGTAAAGCCCCCTTAAATGTTGTTGAACAAACTGTAAATGGACTTGAACATACGTGGTTAACATGTTACAGGCCATAGAGTTTGAGTAGATTTTATATTGTTTTCTCTGAAAGAATTGTACTTGCTGATTCTAATGCGGGAGTCCCATGAGACGATCTATCGTGCGATGTGTCGTCGGGGTCATGGTTTTCATGACGCACATCCGGCATCGTTGCGACGTCGTTGCGTGTGACACCTCCGAGCGACTCTGAACGTTTGCAAATCGGTTACAAATCATGTATCATTGACACGTCGCTCATTTTTAAAAAGTCGTTTATTCTTCTTTGCGCCGGTTGTTCATCATACCCGAGGTAGCACACATCGCTCCGTGTGACACCCCGGGAACGATGAACACAGCTTACCTGCGTCCCGCTGGCAATGGTGAAGGAAGGAGGTGGGCGGGATGTTTACGTCCCGCTCATCTCCGCCCCTCCACTTCTCTTGGCCAGCCGCTGTGTGACGTCGCTGTGATGCCGAACGTCCCACCCCCTTCAGGAAGTGGCTGTTTGCCGCCCACAGCGACGTCGCTCAGCAGGTGTGTGACAGGGCTTTGACGACTTTGTGCGCCACGGGCAACTAATTGCCCGTGACGCACAAACGACGGGGGTGGGTGCGATTGCTCGTGCGATCACACGATAGATCGTCTCCTGTGACGCCCGCATAAGTCTTTGTGTAACTTTGCACAGGTGGTTCTTTGCTCTTGGACAACTCTTCTGATAATTATTTTCACTCCTCTGTCTGAAATCTTGTGGGGAGTGTAAAGAAAGAGATGGACTAGTCGAGGCATTCTCCCTGAAGAAACCAATTGTGTTAATGTTATGTAATGTTAATTATGTTATTTGTTATAATGTGTGTGCTTAGAAATCTAGGTGAAATGTTGTCTGTATACAGAAACAGTTAGCAGTTGAGATTATCCCATAGGAGAGGAGCTACTGCATAGGGAAAGATACATTTCCTGTTAGAATATCAGTTAGGGTCCAACCTGTGATAGAGACAGACCTCCGGTCTAAGTTACAGCAGAACTGCGTCATGAGGGTGTCCTGAAGAGTGAAAGATGGCTACAGAGGATGGTGTGACTGAGGAAAGGAAGAACAACTCAGAAAGAAAAGAAGGTGACCATGACATGGAGCAGGGTCAGCGCACTGGCCGAAGGAACAAGTGACTGAGAGAGACGAGTCCCGGTGCAGGACAGAGCAGGACAAAGAACAAAGTGAGTGTCTTGAGTTGGTGTCACCTATTCATCTTCAGTAGCGTATAACTCAGTCTTGCGACAAGAGGGAAAAGGCATGCTTGAGGGAGAAAATGACTTCCAAAGACTGTGATGTAGTACTTGGCTGGGTACTCTTGGGTAGAAAAATACTTATGGAGGTTGGAACAATAGAAGTCTTGGTCTGTACAATGAAGCGCTCAAGAAGAATTGTGCCCACCATCCAATGTACATCGTTGTATTCAAGTTTATGTTCAGTAAAAGTACATTTTTTAGGCACTTGTGGCCTCCCTCAATGAACTGTGCACCATCTGGTTCTGGCGGGCAGAAACCATCTGCAAAATGTGGCCTGCAAAGGCGTATCACCTCCATAGTGCAACATCGCACACCCAGCCAGGTCTTCCATCTTCAGGTAGAATTCTGGGGTTCAGCAGATGACTACCACCCCACGATGCATTACATTAGCTGCTTCCAACGGGCTAATTCCAACTGTTAACAGTTTCTGACCCTGCCAAATATTGCTGGGCAGACTTAACCTTTCACCTACATTTCTGTACACACACAATACACTAACTCATGACATAATTCACATTACATAACATGTACACAATTGGTGTCTTCAGGGGGAATGCAACGACTAGTCCAACTTCTTTTTAAAACATATTAATGGACATCTATCCTTTTATTTCTTTGCCTGCTTGGATTCGATGGCTTGTTACTGACATCTGGTGAGATACAGGAGGCTCAGAGTGGGCAGAGGAGGACATATCATCATGGGTGTAGCTCATCCTATGCCTCCTGCTGCATGCAGCAAAAGGCTTAGGATGAGCAAAGGAGGAAACATCGTCATGGGTGCAGCTCATCATGAGTTTAGCAATGCATGCAGCAAAAGGCTCAGGATGAGCAGAGGAGGACACATCTGCGCAGAGCCTGTGAGCGTGAGCCTCCTGCTGCATGCAGCATGAAGCAGGAGGCTCAGGATGAGCAGAAGAGGACATATCACTCTCATCCTTAGCCTCCTGCTGCATGCCTCAGCATGGAACATAGCCATAAGGACAGTCAAGGGTATAGGGACAGGATCTGACTTCTTATGCATAGTCTGTTGGGCGAGGAGGTTCATCCACAAGGGATGGATTATCTCGAAGGCATGTGACGGAACCATCAGTATCAGGACAGAGCAATAGACTTGACGGAAGTGGGGAAAGATTTTTTGTCAAAGGGGGTACTGTTATAGTCTGTATTTAGTATTATATGAAGCTATCCAAAAACAGGACTCAAAATAGCATTTGAACTGTGCTCAGATACAGGACTTTCTCAGCATAAGACTTTTGTGATTCATGCTGATGTGCCCCCCAGCAGCGGATCGAACTGCTCGGATCCGGGGGTAGTGTCCATTCGTGGCTCGAGGGTCTCAGGACCCGGGGGCTTAGGGGCCACACTCTAAAGTAAATGGGGATATTTATAGGGGAGTTATAGTTTGTGACGCCACTCGTGGTGTCTGGTAATTGGGAGTACCGCCGCTGCCGTTGGGAGTACCCGGGCTCATGGAGTGGGGCAGCAAGGTGTCGTTGCCCTCCATGGGTAGGGGTAGGTCCCGGGACTCTGGATGGTGCTACTGGGTGCAGGGGAAATCACTCAAGTACTCACTCAGCCAATAAGCAGACGCTGACAACCGGGTAAACCAAGTCTCTGGGTGCCGGTGCCTCTCAAAGGGGAGCTCGTTCGGGTCCCGTCCCCTGCAGTGCTGCCTGGTGATTCGTGACCTGCCTCCTGGCACAAAGTTTAAATTTACCATAGTGGTCCAGTAGTCTGGAACTTACTGGGCCCCGCTCACCACTGTGGCTAAGTGTGGGAGCCTGCTCTCAGGGCTCACGCTTGGGATTTTAGTGGGCTGCTTGTATGGAAGGCCTTATCCCCCTTGTTGCGCTAGTGCCCCAATTCTGGAGCTGGTGGGAACAATCCATAAAGGCTCCGTTCTCCACAGGTTAATTGCCGGGTTGCCTGAAGCTTCTCCCTGACCTAGGGTCCGTGTACCCTGCTGTGCCTTCGGTCCTGGACCGGTGATAGGACCAGGCTGCTGACCGTCCTCTTAGACAGGCCCAGGAACCTAGCCTCAATCCCTTAGTCAGCTTCTCCTGGGAGCCACTACTCCCAACCTCCTCCACTTACTACTCCACTTCACTACTACTCCTTCACTCCTCACCTCCCCTTCCTGACCCCTAGGTGAGTGGCCCTATTTTGTTCAAGCCGCCTACTGGTGTGTCTGGTGGGTGTGGTGCAGGGTGTATCTAGGATTTGATTTGCTGTTGGAGGCAGCACTGTAAGATGGGGACCCAGAACCATGAGGGATTTGAATACTGCACTAAAGAGAAAGAGTGTGCAGTACCCTGTGAGGACCTGATAGTCCAGGGGCATCACACTGACTTAGCTTAAAATAAAATAATGAAACATATATACATACCGTACACTGTATACAGTGCCTTGCGAAAGTATTCGGCCCCCTTGAATTTTTCAACCTTTTCCCACATTTCAGGCTTCAAACATAAAGATAAAAATTTAAATTAATGGTGAAAAATCAACAAGTGGGGCACAATTCTGTTGAACGAAATTTATTGCTGATTTTAAACTTTTATAAAAAAAAATAAACTGAAAATTGGGGCGTGCAATATTATTCGGCCCCTGTTAATACTTTGTAGCGCCACCTTTTGCTGCGATTACAGCCGCAAGTCGCTTAGGGTATGTGTCTATCAGTTTTGCACATCGAGAGACTGAAATTCTTGCCCATTCTTCCTTTGCAAACAGCTGGAGCTGAGTGAGGTTGGATGGAGAGCGTTTGTGAAGAGCAGTTTTCAGCTCTTTCCACAGATTCTCGATTGGATTCAGGTCTGGACTTTAACTTGGCCATTCTAACACCTAGATACGTTTTATTTGTGAACCATTCCATTGTAGATTTTGCTTTATGTTTGGGATCATTGTCTTATTGAAAGACAAATCTCTTCCCAGTCTCAGGTCTTTTGCAGACTACAACAGGTTTTGTTCAAGAATGGTCCTATATTTGGCTCCATCCATCTTCCCATCAATTTTAACCATCTTCCCTGTCCCTGCTGAAGAAAAGCAGGCCCAAACCATGATGCTGCCACCACCATGTTTGACAGTGGGGATGGTGTGTGCAGGGTGGTGAGCTGTGTTGCTTTTACGCCATATGTATCGTTTGGCATTGTGCCCAAAAAGTTCGATTTTGGTTTCATCTGACCAGAGCACCTTCTTTCGCATGTTTGGTGTGTCTCCCTGGTGGCTTGTGGCAAACTTTAAACAACACTTTTTATGGATATGTGGTGCCCCAGCGGTCTGGTTGCCACAGCAGTGTTGCCCTCCTCAAAAGGGTTAATGCTGAGCCTGGAGGTAGCTGGGGAAATCCATTGGCCAGTAAGTACCATCATTCAACACAGTTTCTCTCCCAGGCCAGCAGAGGGAGATCTAAACCTGGAGTTCCAGGGAGCCTTCCTTAAGCCCTGACCTGGGGGAGGAGTTAGTTAGTCAGTGAGGAGAGTTCAGAGAGACAAGGACTCGAGTAGTGTGGTGTGTGAGCTGGGAGCTGAGCCAGATTGCTCGGCCCAGAAAAACACATCCACTGAGAGGCAAAAATGAGGAGAACATTGGGAGTGGAGCGCAGCCAGCTCACTCCAACGTCATAGCTAAAGAAGTTGAATTTCAGAGTTCAGGGCCCCTCGAGTAATGGTGGTCACATCCGGAGGACAGGAGGACTGCAGGTCTCTGCCATAACATCAGCCCCGGAGGTCCCTTCCAGCAGCTGCGGCTCCATAGCTGCAAATTACCACAGGTGGCGTCACGAATCTTATATAAACTCTAACACTATCATTACCCCCAATACCGCCACATTAACTGACTCCACCAGGGTCACGGAATCGGGCCCCGCCACCGCTGACTACCCCGGACTAGTCCGGCCCGACACCGAGTCACCTAAGGCCCTGGGGTGGGCGAGTCATCTTTTGGCGTCACAAACAGGATGTGAACAAGACCCGTTAACACGGGTGACGTGTGCCTTACAGAACTGTGCGTAAGAGACTTTGTTTTACTGTATGAAAACTGCTGCCACCATTAAAACTACTGAGCGCAGGGTGAAAGGGGGCGTGCCAGAAAGAGCGCACCATCAGAGCGACGGTTAGTAAACTACGCACTGTCCTGAGGAGGAAAGCGGAGCCTAGTAAGGTTCACTAAGGGGGAAGAAGGATGTCCGACACAGAGGAGGAACAGGTGGCTGCTGTGGCCCAGGACGCGGCGGCACCGGCCAATATAATCCCCGTCGCAATTGCCCCAGCTCCCGCTGTAGCGCCCGTTATTCCGCTCACAATGCCTTACCTCCCGGGCGCGGACTGGTTACTGCAGTACTCAGGGGAGTCACATACCCTGAGCGACTTCAGAGAAAGACTGCACAGCTTGTTTAATGTGTATCCCCTAACTGAAAGCCAGAGAGTGGGCATATTAATGGAACAGTTAACTGGCGCAGCCCAGCGTGAAGTAAAGTCCTGGCCTGACACTGATGAAGGGACAGTAACCCATATACTGGCCAAGTTAAAAGACACTTTTGACACCCGCACCGCAGCAGAAATAAAGATGAAGTTCTTTGGGTGCAAAGGGCACAGGACAGTATACGGGACTATGCCTTAAACTTGCAAGAGTCCCTGAGAGCAGTTAAACAAGTAGATCCAGAAAGTGTGCGTGATGAAGACAAACTACTGACTGAGCAGTTTATAGAAGGGCCCCTGTCAGACGCTCACAGGACACAGCTGCGTATTATGGTCCTGCAGAACCCTGCCCTGGACTTTGCAAAGTTTAAGGACCAGGCCATTCGGGTGCTGAGAGAATCTACACCAATTGATGCAGTACCCCTCCGGCCTCTAGCAATCACATACCCAGAGGTGGTGCCTGCAACCCGAGCCACTGCAGGGGTTGAGGCACAGACCCTGGATAAGGACCCCTTTGCAGATCTAAGACATCAGGTCTAGGAACTGACCAAGACTGTGGCTGCCCTAGCAAAAACGGTGAAGTCTCTACAGGTGACCCCATCGCCTGCTAGAGTTGAGTTGGCATCCAGTCCAGATGACGTCCCGTGGATGCGGCAAAGGAGGATCTCGCCAACCCGAGGAAAAGACACAGACCGGTACGATTCCGCTGGACAACCGATCTGCCACCGCTGCAACCAGGCGGGGCACTCCGCAAGACACTGTCCTTTAAATGGGCAGAACCTTGGGTCAGGAGCCAACCTCCAGGTGTAAGAAATCCCGGCTCGACTTCCTGGCGCAACAAGTATGTGGGAGGACCACCAGTCCTTCCTATTGTACTGGATGGGATCCCTTTGACTGCCCTCTTGGACACGGGGTCCCAGGTAACAACCATACCTTATGTACTGTACAAAAGATACTGGTCTGATTCAGACATTACCCGTGGCCCAGATGATGATTTAACGATTGTAGCCAGTAATGGTCAGCCCTTGCCTCAAATTGGGTACAAAGAAGTAACAATAAAAGTGGGGCGGGTAGAATTGCCATCTCAGGTGATGATAATTGTGGATGTTGATCGCAAAGAATCTCACCCAATGTTGACAATCGGTACAAATGTGATGGAAAATTGTCTTGCCGAAGTGATAATTTTGTTGCAACAGGTGGCTGAAACTGCCAGCTCTGGGCAGCAGTGTGCCCTACAGTGGGAGATCAGAGCCCTGATGAGGAGGCAGCAGGTAGAGCTGGCCGGAGGTGAAGTTGGCAGTGTAAGGGTAAGTGACCCCTTCCCCATTGTAATACCCCCAAGAAGTGAGATGTTGATATGGTGTTGGGCAGCAATAGGCCTCAAGGGTCAAGATTACCAGGCCTTGGTAGAACCAGTGTATTCAGACAGCAGGCCTGCAGTCCTGATAGCCAGAGGGGTAGCAGACGTCCGCAAGGGGAGAGTACCCGTCCGTGTCCTGAATTGTGGGGAGGAGGAAGCCAAATTGCCCCGGTACGCCACTGTAGCTAAGCTGTACACTGTCAGTAATAATGCCATAAGGACAGTGGAACCCTTGATCCCGTCTGACCAGGCGGAAGACAACGGATCCAAGGGACAGCTGGAGGACTGGTGTCAAAAATTGCATGTGGGCACCGACTCCACCCCTTCACACCAGAAGCATGGGGTTTATCGGGTGGTACAAGAATATGAGCGGGTTTTCAGCAAACACCCTCTAGACTTTGGGCAGGTAAAAGGGGTTCAACATCAAATCCCCTCTGGTAAACATCATCCCATTAAAGAGAGATACCGCCCTGCACCCCCGGCTCAATATCAGCGTGCCAAAGAAATGTTACGGAAAATGAAGGAGGCTGGGGTGATCAGAGATAGTTGTAGCCCCTGGGCAGCTCCACTAGTGCTCGTAAATAAAAAAAAAGATGGCACAATGAGAATGTGCGTTGATTACAGGCAGATTAACCGCATTACACATAAAGATGCTTATCCAGTACCCAGAATAGAGGAGTCGTTAGCAGCCTTAAAATCAGCTAATTATTTCTCCACCTTGGATCTCACCAGTGGGTATTGGCAGGTTCCCGTGGCAGAGGCGGACAAGGAGAAGACTGCATTCACAACAGCAATGGGCCTCTGCGAGTTTAACTGTATGCCTTTCGGGCTCTGCAACGCACCAGGAACATTTCAAAGATTGATGGAGTGTTGCTTGGGACATTACAACTTTGAAACCGTGCTATTGTGCCTGGATGACGTCATAGTCTACTCAAAGACCTATGAAGACCACCTGAAGCACCTGGTTGAAGTGTTTGAGTCTTTGTCTGGGTATGGCCTGAAGATAAAGCCGTCAAAATGTCACCTCTTGAAGCCAAAGGTACAGTACCTGGGTCATGTAGTCAGCGCAGAAGGTGTGGCACCTGATCCAGAGAAGGTCACAGTAATCAAGGACTGGCCAAGACCCACCACGATTAAGGAGGTGTGGCAGTTCCTTGGACTGGTGGGCTACTACCGAAGCTTCATTAACGGTTTCACAAAAATAGCAGCACCCCTTCAAGATCTCCTAGTGGGTCAGTCGAAGAAGGCTAAGAAGCAGAGTCCTCCATTCGAATGGAACAGCCAAGTAGAAGCATCCTTTGTTCGGTTGAAGATAGCCCTCACAGGAGAAGAAATCATGGCCTACCCTGACTATGGCCAGCCGTTTGTACTGTACACAGATACCAGCAACGTGGGATTGGGAGCAGTTCTGTCCCAAGTACAGGGAGGAAGAGAGAAAGTGATAGCTTACGCCAGTAGAAAGCTTCGTCCCACAGAAAGGAATCCAGAAAACTACAGTTCCTTTAAGCTGGAGTTCCTTGCCATTGTCTGGGCAGTGACTGAATGCTTCAAGCACTATCTGGCGTCGGCCAAGTTTACCATCTTCACGGATAACAATCCGTTGATTGACCCACCTGGCAACAGCCAAGCTAGGTGCGCTGGAACAGCCATGGATGGCTCGGCTGTCCAACTTTGACTTTACCATCAAGTACAAAGCTGGCCGAAAGAATAACAATGCTGATGCGCTGTCCAGAATGCCTCATTTACTCGAAGTTGGAGAAGACCTGGATGAACTGGAAGAGATAGCGTTACCAGCTTTCCACCAACAGGGTGTCTCCCAGTGCGGGCATGCTCTAAAAGAGAAGCGCTCGAGCCAACAAGGGGTCACTTTAAACCCATTGCCTCACCATAGATAAGAGGAGACACAGAACAGTGACCCGGCAGTCCGATTAGTCAAAGAAAAGCTGGTGCAAGCTGACCCCCATCTTGGTCCAGATGCTCCACAAGAAGCCCAACAGCTGTGGAAGGAGAGGGGACGACTTTCTATACAAGGGCAAGTTATGCAAAAGATATGTTAACTGGCGAACCAATGAACTCATCTAGCAAATAGTGGTTCCACAGAGGGATGCCCCTATGGTCTTAGAAGCCTACCACGATGGAGCAGGACATTTCGGGTGGAAGAAGTTGGAGATCCTACTCCACGATCGGTTCTACTGGGTTGGCATGAGAAAGGCAATCGAGCAGTGGTGCCGAGAATGTGGTCCGTGTAACATGAGGCGGAAAGATGATACTAACCAGAGGTCTCCCCTGCAGCTAATCATCACAAAGCAGCCCCTTCAGTTGGTGGCCATGGACCACGTGAAATTAACACCAAGCCGGTCAGGCTATGTCTATGCTCTCACCATTGTGGACCGTTACCCTCGTTTCCTGGTAGTAGTGCCTGTGAAAGACCAAACAGCCAAAACCGCAGCTAGGGCATTTCAAGCATACTTTTGTCGACCCCACGGTTATCCTGAAAGGGTACTGACTGATCAAGGCCCTGCATTCGAAGCAGAAGTGTTCCAAGAATTCTGTCACATGTACGGCTGTAAGAAAATAAGAACACCGTACCACCCTCAAACCAATGAACTGTGTTAGATAATGAATCCTGTGGTTATTGACTTGCTCAAGACTCTGCCTCTAGAAGAAAGAAACCAATGGCCAGAGGAGTTACCAGATCTGGTGGACTTGTACAACCATATCCCAGTAAACTCCACCAACTGCAGCCCCGCTTACTTGATGCGAGCAAGACCTGGCAAGTTACCTGTAGACTTCGACATGGGAACTTTGTCACCTGAAGCAATCCAACAGAAAGAAGATTGGAATACAGAGCGACAACAACAGTACCGCAAGGTTCAAGCATGTGTAGAAAAGAGCCTGTCCCAAGCAAGAACCAGACAAGAAAAGAACTACAATCAAACAGCCCCAGCAACTCCCTTAGCACCTGGAGAACAGATCCTCAAGAAAAAGCGGAGAATGCACAAATTAGATGACCAGTGGGAAAATGAGCCCTACACAATTATTCCCTCAAAATTTGACAATAGCAAAGTGTGTCTCATAAGTAAAGATGGAGGCAAAACATATCAAGCAGGTTCCAGAGATCGTCTGAAAGTATGCCCTGAACAGTGTAAGACCAAAGAAGAAGTTCAAGAAAGTCCCCAACTTCAAGAAAAAGAAGAAGAAATGATCCAAACAGTACTTGGAAAATTCTCCAAAACATGTACCCAAATAAATCAAGCTATAGTGGTGCCAGTATTGACATTCCCGCAAGTGATCGTACCAGAAACAGCAGAAGTTCCAGATCCACCTGAAGAACTGTCGGTCCCAACACCAGATATCACAACAGCAGTGGAACAGGAGAATCAACCCCCTGTCAGTGGTGAATCTTTCATACCCTTGGTGAATCTAAGACCCCGTAGGTAACAATCACGCATACCTATCAGAGTTAGGCCTACCAGCAACACTGAGGTAGTAGACACCCCAAGTAGTAGAGGATCAACACAAGTACTACGTAGATCCCAATTTAGCACCCAGGGACAGCCCCCTCCAAGGTATAGAGATTAAAAAGAAAAGTACCTATTAGGGAGTAAATAGTTATTTGAAATGTCTGTCTATAATGCTTTTGTTTTAGGTGATTACATTTATGGACAACTGGGTCACTGGACTAGGGGTGATCAAAACTTTAATTGTATACAGTTAGCACCTATTGTGCTCAAATACCCCAGAAGAAAAACCCGTCCGGCGTGCATAGAATCGGGGCATCAATGCTCTGACGCACACCCAGAGCCTACGTTGGGGGTTTTCTCGCGGCGGGTCCCCCATTGACTGTTACCTACATCTAGAGCAGTGTAATGGATACCTGGCAGGGAGCCACACTGGACTCAAAGGAACTGTAGTAATGTCATTTAAGTTTGTAACGTTTAAGAAAAGTGCCTCTCAAAAGGGATGAAAAGTTATATGTTTGTTTATGTTTCCTCAGTCCGGGAGTACTGATTTTAACTAAGGTGGAGTGTGGCGCCCCAGCGGTCTGGTTGAAACAGCAGTGTTGCCCTCCTCAAAAGGGTTAATGCTGAGCCTGGAGGTAGCTGGGGAAATCCATTGGCCAGTAAGTACCATCAT
Organism: Anomaloglossus baeobatrachus; assembly: GCF_048569485.1. NCBI lineage: Eukaryota > Metazoa > Chordata > Amphibia > Anura > Aromobatidae > Anomaloglossus > Anomaloglossus baeobatrachus. The sequence continues at coordinate 89,959,661 of NC_134360.1, read as the reverse complement.
TCAACACAGTTTCTCTCCCAGGTCAGCAGAGGGAGCTCTAAACCTGGAGTTCCAGGGAGCCTTCCTTAAGCCCTGACCTGGGGGAAGAATTAGTTAGTCTGTGAGGAGAGTTCAGAGAGACAAGGACTCGAGTAGTGTGGTCTGTGAGCTGGGAGCCAGATTGCTCGGCCCAGAAAAACACATCCACAGAGAGGCAAAAAGGAGGAGAACATTGGGAGTAGAGTGCAGCCAGCTCACTCCAAAATCATAGCTAAAGAAATTGAATATCGGAGTTCAGGGCCACTCGAGTACTCGAGTACCGGTGGTCGCATCTGGAGGACAAGAGGACTGCAGGTCTCTGTCCACCCCGCACCCGGAGGTGCAGCTGCAAAGCCAGGGCTAGGAGCCTAGATAGAAAGAACGGCACCTTTGACAGTCCACGCAGCCCGCCATACGGGAGAGGTAACAAATTACCTCAGAGACCAGCAGAACGGGTCTCAGTATATTGAAACAGTGGGACCCCGTTTACACATACAGAGCGTAGGGAGCAGGCCTCATTACTCACCTGGCCAGTGTGAGACCCCCAACTGCTTCCAGGCCACTGGATCGCCATTACCACCTGTAACAGGCTCCCTGGACTTCACTGGTTGGACAAGTAAAGGAGAAGGTAAAAGGAAATTACTGTCTGTGTCTGTTCCTTTCCACTGCCCTGTCGGCCCTGCACCTCGTCCACTAACACCGTAGACTTTACCAAGCACCAAAGGTTGCCCCGGGGTACCCGCTCTACCTGTGGAGAGCAAGAAACACCTTAGCTGCCATAGCATCAGCCCCGGAGGTCCCTTCCAGCAGCTGTGGCTCCATAGCTGCAAATTACCACAGGTGGCGTCACGAATCTTATATAAACTTTAACACTACCATTACCCCCAATACCGCCACATTAACTGACTCCACCAGGGTCACGGAATCGGGCCCCGCCACCGCTGACTACCCCGGACTAGTCCGGCCCGACACCGAGTCACCTAAGGCCCTGGGGTGGGCGAGTCATATCTTTGAGAAATGTCTTTCTTCTTGCCACTCTTCCATAAAGGCCAGATTTGTGCAGTGTACGACTGATTGTTGTCCCATGAATAGACTCTCCCACCTCAGCTGTAGATCTCTGCAGTTCATTCAGAGTGATCATGGGCCTCTTGGCTGCATCTCTGATCAGTCTTCGCCTTGTTTGAGATGCAATTTTTGAGGGGCGGCTGCGTCTTGGTAGATTTGCAGTGGTATGATACTCCTATTTCAATATGATCGCTTGCACAGTGCTTCTTGGGATGTTTAAAGTTTTGGAAATCTTTTTGTAACCAAATCCAGCTTTAAACCTCTCCACAACAGTATCACGGACCTGCCTGTTGTGTTCCTTGGTCTTCATGATGCTCTCTGTGCTTTAGGCTTCTGCCACACTCACGTTTAAAAAACGTACGTGTGCTGTAGTCCGTTTTTTGTGTCCGTGTTCCGTATTTTCTGTCCGTTTTTCCCCTCCGTGTAGTGTCCGTATGCATATCGTGTGTCATACGTGTGTACGTGTGTGCGTTTTCCTGTGCGTGACATACGTCAGTGTGTGTTCCGTGTGCAGTCCGTTTTTTTGTGCGTGTTTAACATGTTTCACACATTGAGATAATGGTGATCATTTGGAATTAAATGACACATAGGTGTATGTGATTAGGACATAAATATAAGTTACCTATAAACTGTTTCCTGCTTGTATTCTGCCTTGGAGCACCTATGTGTTGTGACAAATTTTTCGCAATGCCATTATCCACGGAGGCCTTAGTGTTTTTATGTTGGATTATATCTCGTCGTTTTGGCGTTAGACGGCACATGTTGCAATATGATAATGTAAGAAGAAACAGATTGTGGGTGCATCCACTAATCATGATGCGGCCTATGCATGGTCATTTCCATACTTTATTTTTTGAGTTACGGAATTTCCCAGATAGGTTTTTTTCATACTGCCGTTTGTCAGTTGAGAGTTTTGATTACTTACTAAATATTTTACGACCTCATTTGCAACATCAGGACACTTGGATGCGGCTTTCCATTTCCCCTGAGGAGAGATTTTTGGTGACTCTGAGGTATTTTATTTTTTTTTATTCTTTTTTAAATGTGTTATGTTTCACATTGAAATGTGTAATTGATATTTCTTGATCTAATCTCAGTTTTTAATCAATGTTTGTGTTTTGGTTTGTTTGGTTTTCTAAAAAAAAACATATTGCTAATTGAAAATCATTGTTTGTCTTGTGTTCATAGATTCTTGGCGACTGGTCAATCTTTTAGTGCTTTACATTTTGATTTTTTTGTTGGGGAGATCAACCATTGCCGTTATAGTACGTCACACATGCGACATGATATGGCAACATTTAAAAGACCAAATGATGCCTCAGCCAAACAGAGAAGATTGGTTGAAAATCTCTAAGGGCTTCAAGGACTCTGTGGACTTTCCTAACTGCATAGGAGCTTTGGATGGCAAGCATTTCAGAGTTAAAAAACCACCAAACTCTGGTTCACGTTATTTCAATTTTCATAAGTTTTTTTCGGTTGTTATTTTGGCATTGGTTGACACAGAATACCGTTTTATTTATGCTGACATTGGGGCCTATGGTAGTGCCTCAGATGCCCGTTTTTTCCGTTCATCAAGATTAGCCCAACGCCTGCAAGAAAATTCATTATTGATCCCACCCCCAGTTGCCCTACCTGGTACATCTGGACCGTTGGCACCATATGTGATGGTGGCAGATGCAGGATTTGCATTATCCAAACATGTTATGCGACCATATCCAAGGAGATCAATTGATGACAGGAAACAGTACTTTAATAATCGGCTAACTAAAGCAAGACGTTATGTGGAGTGTGCATTTGGTATTTTAGCTAACAAATGGCGCATTTATCACACAACTATTCAGTTGCAGCCAAACTCTGTCAAATCTGTCATCAAGGCTACCATAGTGCTTCACAATTTCTGTCGGATACATGATGGAGGAACTTATGTTGATGATGAATCTCAGATAAACCATGTTGCTAATCCAACAGGTGAACCTATGTCTCATAATTCCGTGACATCTGGCTTACAAATTAGAAAATTATTTACTGATTACTTTAATTGTTTTGATGCTAATAATAATATTGATGTTTGTTAACATTTTTTGGGTATATTTTTGTTAAAATGTATTATTATCACTTAGATGAAAATGTTTAATTAGTTTAAACAATCTAAGAGCTAAAAGCTTACTTGTCTTAAAGTGAAAATGCGTTAATCACCAACTGACATTTCTGTTAACAACATGGATTTCTGAATGTTGTATGTATGTGTTTGTACATTTCTGTGTTAGTATCCTGATTTTTTGTTTGTTGAAACTTACAAAATTAATAATGTTAATCGTCTATTGAAAAAATGCAATATTAGATATAAATATAAAAAAGAAACAGATTCTTTAATTTCAAAACATATTTTTTTTATTAAGAATATGCCTATTATTCCATAAAGTAATGATGGTTTTTTTTATTTTACCAATAAAAAATGAAAATCTTGCTCATCTTCTCGAAACTTTTACAAAGGTAACATTTTTTTTGTTTTCTTTACAAATTTTTAAGATACTTTACTTAAAATATTACACTTGCCTAAATTTTTGCATTGCTTGCAATGTTTGAAAATTGTCAAACAATTATGTTGGTCTCATGTTGGACATTTACATAGACATAATAATTTGAAACTTGTTTTTGAGAATATATGAACTCATGTAGCCATCAAATTTGTTGGGTACAAATGTGTTCATAAAAAAATAAACTTATCCATGGCATAAAACATATATGTCATCCGGCCCAAAATATAATCACACATGCCTTTTTTTTTTTTTGGAAGACTCAGATTTTAAACATTTTTGGCAATCCCTTTTTTTTTTTTGGGTCACAATCATCATATTTGTTTGTTGAATGTAAAGATTACCAAAAATGTGTATCATAAGTCTACAAGATCTTCTAGGGAAGTAACCTGAGTGTTGCTGAGTATGTTGTTTTGTGTGGCCTCAGAAATAGTATTTTCAGAAATGGAAGCAGTTGTTTGCTGAACAACATTCCTATTACTAACTACAGTAGTGTGTGGAACAGTCTGTTGCATGCTGGTTTGGGCCAACACATTGCCTGTTGTTGAGTACAACTGTGGGTCTACATGGGTAAGTGGGTATTGTGTGTGTGTATGTTGTTGACCTTGAGGATAGTTGACTGATGTTTGTAAGTGTGGTGTAGGTAACATAGTTGAGATTGGATAATGAGGCATCATGAATGATTGTGGGTATGTTGAACCAGGAAACATGTTAGGTAAACCACCAATATTTGTGGGTTGAGTAAAGTAACTAGTACTTGGAGTGGGTTGTAAATTCATATAGTTTATGGGTTGCTGTGAGGTAGCACTTTGTACAGTGCTTAAGGCGCCAGTATTGGTTGCAACATACCCTTGTCTAATTGGTGTTGGGAATACCGTACTTGAAGCAATAGAAGGTTGACCAGATTGTTGTAATACTGGATTAGTGACATTTACTGTTGCCATTGTTGTTTGTGTTGAAATGGTATTTTGATTGTCTGTTGTGTTTGGGACTGTATGTTGTTGCATAATGGTACGCCAATTTTCTATGGCCTCATAAACTCTCACTGGTTCCTGTTCTGCCTGACTAGCTGAAAGTAGGGTAAGCATAGCAGCACGTACACGTTCCTGCCTATCGGATGCAATTTTGGTTAAGCTAGTAGATAAAGACCGACAAAAACGCTCGGCATCTGTTTCGGGAATTAAAGTGTTCATTATGTGAATAATGCGTGTGTCAATTATTTCCGGTAAGGATCTCATTTCCTCAGGTCTGCGAATTCTTCTTGCACGGAGAGGTTGGGGTGCAAAACGTGGAAGTACATTTGTTTGTGTTGATTGTGTTGCTGGTGTTGTTGTTTGTTGTGTTGATGAGCCTTGGGTGTTGGTTTGTGCACTCTCAGTCCCACCCTCATGTGATTCAGTTGCTGCTGCTGCATCTTGTTGAATCTCTTGATTTTCACTGTCTTCTCTGCCAGGTTCTTGTTCTGATGCTGAGGTGGCTGTAGCAGAGGGACCAGCTGTTGGTTGTTCATCAGAATCGTCGAGATTATCCTCCGTTCTATAATCAATTAGATAACATATTACAATCTTAACATTTATATTTTTAAAAATAACTTCTGCAAAAAAAGGTATTATTATGAAAAAAATTTTTATGGACTAAAATAAACATTTTAAATAAAAATACTTACTGTGTTACTTCTAAGATGGGTGCTAGGAAGCTTATTTGTTCATAATAAACATATCTGCGTTTGCGGCCTTGGCTGGATGAGGATGGTATAGGGTTGTACTCCCTTCGGTACTGATCACGTGCTGAACGCCAACGTCTTTTGACCGAGTCAACTGTTAAATATAACAAAATATGTCACTTGCAACATTCTGCATAATTCTGCACACATTAATGATAATAATGTTTGCTAAATCTAATATACAATTTAAAAAAATAAAGGTGGAAAAATACATTAGAGGAAAATTAAGTATTTTATATATTGTTCACTTAAAAACATTTTGATACATTCACACATAACAAAATAATATTTCTCTGAAAATAACTTTGAAGTAATTGTGATATAGATATTAAAAAGGTATGTTTTGTTATTAACAATATAATTTATGGAAAAAAAATGAGAAATATTATTTTATTATTTTAGGTCATGATATTGAAATGTTATTATGAAAAAAAAAAAAAAAAAAAAACATGATTCGAAATTGGTAAACAAAAATTAGACTCATAAAACATGGAATTGAAATTCACATCACAGTTTGATCTGTTAATTAATTAACTTCATGAAGAATTAATAATCATATTACAAATTAAAGTTTACTTTGAATTATTGTACTTTTGAAATGTTAGGTAACCTTTTTTTAAATTTAACATTAACTCAATAAATAGATTAATACATATAACAATTCTTCATAAAGTTAATTTAAATTAAAAACAACATTACAATAACAAAACATTCACAGTTTTAAATTATTAAAAAAAAAATATATTTAAAAAAAAAAAGATAAAAATAATATAAAATCTTACCATATTTAGCACGCTTTGAAGGCGAACATCTATCCCATGCATTATTGGGGTACACTTCCTCAGCAACTTGAAGCCAATGCCGGTCAACTGTCAGTCTGTCATGGTAACCATCAACACGTGTATCCCATAATGGTGGGTGAGTCTCGACAGCTGATATCAGTTTCTCCGTGTCCACCCGTGGAGCCATTATTATATTTGGAAGCTGAAATTGTGCTCAAAATAGGTCTTTCACTACACAGAAATACAACTGCTTGCTTGCTCACTCCTTCTGCAAATGCAAAGTAAGTTTTGTGCAAAAAAAATATGTTAGCTACGCCACCTGAAAGTATTTGAAATTGTAACAATCTTCAAATTTAAAACACGGACACGGACCACACGGATAGCATACGGAGGCCATCCGTATCACGTACGTGTAAACACGGACCCATAGGATGTAATGGATCCGTGAGGACGTTATGCCGGGGGAAAACGGACATGTCAGCGCTTTTTCGGCACGGTCAAATGTAGGCACGGGACGGACACACGCTCCGTGCCAAAACACTGACGTGAGGCTATTTATATTAAAATGACTGTGTCAACATAAGCACGTGTCTCCGGTACGTGTAAAAAATGCCAAACACGTACCGGAGGCACGGATGTGTGGCGCTAGCCTTAAACAGAACACTGAGACTATTACAGAGCAGGTGCATTTATACGGAGACTTGATTACACATAGGTGGCTTATATTTATCATCATCAGTCATTTAGGACAACATTGGATCATTCAGGGATCCTCAATGAACTTCTGTAGTGAGTTTGCTGCACTGAAAGTAAAGGGGACGAATAATATTGCACACCCCAATTTTCAGTTTATTCTTTTTTACAAAAGTTTAAAATACGCAATACATTTCATTCAACTTCACAATTGTGTCCCACTTGTTGTAGATTCTTCACCATAACATTAAAATTTTTATCTTTATGTTTGAAGCCTGAAATGTGTGAAAACGTTGAAAAATTCAAGGGGGTCATATAATTCCGCAAGGCACTGTAGCTCAGAATAAGCTCTTTTTACTGTTTACCCATTAGAGGGAGTGTCGTGTTCTTGTTTCCTATCCAACTGACTTCTATAAATGTATTTGAACTTCCGTGATTAAAGCAGTTATCTTTTCTACTCAGACCCTTGGTCATCTCTGGTCTGTGTAGTTTAATATAGCATGCATGCCTGACATGACATTTGACTCATGATTTGATGCAGACGCATACTTGAATTGCATCACCCCCAAATCCCCCCCCTCCTCATCAACATCACCTTGTACCATTGAGCAACAGTCCACTTCTTTTTCTCCTTGGCCTAGTTAAGACGCTGTTGGCATTGTCTATGGTCATCAGTGGCTTAACACAAGGAATGCGACAGTTGTAGCCCATGTCCTGGATACGTCTGTGTGTGGTGGCTCTTGAAGCACTGACTCCTGCAGCAGTCCACTCCTTGTGAATCTCCCCCAAATTTTTGAATGGCCTTTTCTTAACAGTTCTATCAAGGCTGCAGTTATCCCAGTTGCTTGTGTACCTTTTTCTATCACACTTTTTCCTTCAACTCAACTTTACATTAATATTCTTGGATACAGCACTCTGTGAACAGCCAGCTTCTTTAGCAATGAACTTTTGTGGCTTACCCTCCTTATGGAGTGGTGCCAATGACTGCCTTCTGGAAATCTGTCAAGTCAGCAGTCTTCCCCATGATTGTGTAGCCTACTGAACTAGAATAAAGGACCATTATAAACTCTTAGAAAGCCTTTGCAGGTGTTTTGTGGTAATTATTCTAATTTTCTGAGATAATGACTTTTGGGATTTCATTGGCTGTAAGCCATAATCAACATTAACAGAAATAAACACTTGAAATAGATCGCTGTGTTTATAATGACTATATATAATATATGCATTGCCCTTTTTGTACTAAAGTACTAAAATAAATGTACTTTTTGATGATGTTCTAATTTATTGAGATGCACTCAGTAATATAACATTATTGAAATTTCCACATTCTGCATCAATACAATATTTTTTTAAAAAACATTAGTTGCTTCCTTCAAAAATACATATTTTATTTATTTTTAACAGCTGGGAAAACAGTTTGGGAATATATTTAGTGTGCAGTTCTTCTGGACAAAAATGGTGGTACTCAATGGATTTAAAGTGAATAAGGAAGCTCTGATCAACAGGTCCGAAGATATAGCAGATCGTCCCCGATTTCCTACTTATGAAAAACTGGGATGTGCTGGAGAAACCAAAGGTAAAATCTTTATAAAAAATATTTACCCGTTACAAACAAAGCTTGAAAGAAATACCTGGTTGTGCTACATGACAGTAGTTACCTCATTTTTCGGGTTTTAAGATACTGATCAGACCATAAGAGGCATACAGCTTTTAGAGGAGGAAAATAGGAAAAAAAATTTGAAGCAAAAAAATGTTTTCATGAAACATTTTTAATGGGGGGATCTACTAACAATGTTATGAGGGTAAAGTCCCCCAATTCTGTACTGTACTAATGTCACCCATCCTGGACCCTTTCCTGGTGTATACTTCCCCCATCCTGGTATGTATGTGGCACATTCTGTAATATATGTCCTTAATCCTAGGCTCATTCTGGTATATATCTCCAAACCTGGTGTATATGAGCCTGATCCTGGTATACATGTTCCCCATCCTGGTATTTAGGTTCCCCATCTTGGTATATATGTCGCCCATCCTGGTATAAATAGCCCCCATCATGGGCTCATCCTGGTATATAGTGTATGCCTCCTGTTATGCCGTATTGTTAACATATATATAAAAATAAAACACTAAAGGGCGCTTTACACGCTACAATAAATCTTACGATGTGTCGGCGGGGTCACGTCATAAGTGACGCACATCCGGCATCGTAAGTATGATTGTAGAGTGTAAAACCTCCGTGCAATTGCGATTGAACGAAAATCCGTTCATCGCATGCACGTCGTTCATTTCTCAAAAATTGAACGTGCAGTTGTGCAATGTTCCCGAGGCAGCACACATCGCAGTGTGTGACACCCCGGGAACATTGAACGACAGCTTACCTCCGTCCGCGGCTCCTGCCGACAATGCGGAAGGAAGGAGGTGGGCGGGTTGTTTACGTCCCGCTCATCTCCGCCCCTCCGCTTCTATTGGCCGGCTGCCGCGTGACGTCGCTGTGACGCCAAACGTCCCTCCCACTCTAGGAAGTGGATGTTCGCCGCCCACAGCGACGTCGTGTGGACGGGTAAGTTCGTGTGACAGCTTTTAATCAATTGTGCGGCACGGTCAAAAAATTTAACGTGCCGCACATACGATGGGGGCGGGTCACATCGCATACGATATCGTATGCGAAATTGAAAGGTGTAAAGCAGGCTTTATACTCACCTTCCCTCTACTCCCATGGAGCTCGGCGTCTTCTTCTGATGCCGGCAACTGACTTTGGCATGTAAGCGGCGGGCAGCGCATGATGTCACTGCCATGCGCCTCCAGTCATGCGCCTACTTCAGCTGCCGGCTAATCCAAAATGAATATTCACTGCTTCCCATACCCATAATCCTGCCCACCTCTTGGCGCCGGTGTCAGTGATAGTAAATACTTCACAGTCATTTACTATCGCTGACCTCTGTGCTGAAAGGTGGGCAAGATTAAGGGCATGATGAGCATTGAATATTCTTTTTCTTTAATGGCGAACACATGTGATCTCCCCAGTCTCTGGCTTTCTGCAGTGGCGACCCTGCCGCTGCCTCCTGTGACCCTGCTCCACCACGGCCACTGCCCCCCCACAGCTAGCCTGCTATATTTAGAACTATAAGACACTTTCCTACCAAATTTGGGCCAAAAATGTGCTTTTTATAGTTCGATAAATATGTATGTGCTTTGTGGATTACTACTGTCAACAAGAGCCATTACTGATGTTGCTGTGAAGCCCCAAAAATGCCACTTATGTGACGCCCTGGCAAAACCAGGTAGTCACACAGAGTAGGCCCCCGCATGACACCGCTCCCACACAGGGTTAAAACAGCCGACCTGAAACCCTAGTCACCCCCTTAAGGAAGGATAGACACACCAGTGGGCGGGACCAGGCGGAAAGGAAATGCCCACCTAGGGGTCTGGAGCGCCCAGGGCGGGAAAACAGTAGATGTGTTGAGTAGTAGAGGAGTTGAAGAGAGGAGTGAGGAGGAGAGGAGTGAGGAGGAGAAGCTGACAGGTGTCAGAGTTGGAGCCCTGACACATTGGCTAGGTGGCAGACGGTGGTCACCGCCAGCAGGAGACGGGAAGACGGCTTGGCAGATCCGAGGTAGACCGGTGCAGGGTTGTAGCCTGCCGGTACCGACACCAGAGAACCGACCCGGAAACCGTGCACACAAGGGGGTACTCGGACCCTGAAGCCAGGACTGGCACCGACGGCCTAGCTAATTAGCCGATTGAGGGCAGGATTCCAGGTCCTGTCCCAACCTAAGTCCCGAAAAGTAGACAACCACCATAGAGAGGGATAGGGCATCTGCCAGGGCCTGGTAGATCCACGGGGTCAGCGTCTGACGGGCACGGCTCCCAACCAGAGGACCGGGAGCGGACTCCTGCATTACACACCGGGAAGTCTACATAAAGAAACACAAAGTGCAGAGGAAAGGGGTAGTGACCATAAGCTTGGGTGTGGGACCAGATACACCCATCTGCAGCAGCCGGCCACCATCACCTTGGTTTACCAAAAGACTTGTGTGATTGATTCAACAGTGAGTAACTTTCCCGGCCTGACCGGGTGCGCCGGCCCCTGCCATTATCATCCCTTGCACAGAGACACCGGGCCCCGGGGCATCCATCCCTGCCCACGTTGGGGTTAACATCCACCTGCCAGCCCATCGCCCCTGGGAGCCCCACAACAGTAGCGGTGGTGCTACATCTCACCACACACCGTGGGTGGCGTCACAGACAGTTCTTGAACAACTCCCGTACAAATACGTCCCCCCTTTTTATTCAAAGTGTCCGCGTGACCCCCGGGTCCGGTAGAGTCCCTCGAGCCATACCGCAGATCCGGTGTAGGCAAGAAAGACCATTCTTAGTATAAGACAGTTTATGTGCCAGTTAATATGATTTTGGTGGTGAGACGGATAGAGAGACAGACAGAGAGACGGATAGAGAGACAGACAGTGAGACAGACAGAGAGACAGACAGAGAGACAGACACAGAGACAGACACAGAGACAGACAGAGAGAAAAACAGACAGAGAGGGAGACAGACAGAGAGGGAGAGAGAGAGTGGGAGAGTGGGAGAGAGACACTTAGTTACTATCCCGGGCAACGCCGGGTACTAAATCTAGTCTAATATACAAAGCTGAGTGTATGTACTGTATGTATGTATGTATGTATGTATGTAGGTATGTGTGTATGTATGTCCACTAAAGGAATCCGCACCATCGCTTTTATAATCACGAAATTTTGCACAGACTCCCCATGTGACTCAGGGAACATCATAGACTATATTTTGATATGGAAATTTAACACCGCGCTTTACAGTTACTCTCCAAAAAAACCTGCCTCCATTAAAGTCAATGAAGCTGCAAGCTATACAGTAGGTTATTAATAGCAGCTGTAATTGGTTGCTATAGGAACAAAATAAATTGTTAGTATAAGAAACTTATGTGTGAGGTAATAAGATGTCGGTGGAGAGACGGATAGCGAGAAAATGACAGAAAGAGAGACACACAGACAGAGTAAGACGCAGACAGGAAAAGAGACAGACAGAGGCAGACAGAGACAGATAGGGAAAAAGAAAAAGAGAGAGAGACAAACAGTCAAAGAGACAGAGGCAGATAGACACAGACAGGGAAAGAGACAGAGAGAGACAGACAGTCAAAGAGACAGATACAGACAGACACAGACAGACAGGGAAAGAGACAGGGAAAGAGACAGGGAAAGAGACAGACAGGGAAAGAGACAGATGGCGAAAGAGACAAATGGCGAAAGAGACAGAGACAGGGAAAGAGACAGAGACAGGGAAAGAGACAGAGACAGGGAAAGAGACAGAGACAGGGAAAGAGACAAAAACAGGGAAAGAGACAAAAACAGGGAAAGAGACAGAGACAAGCAATGAGACAGGGAAAGAGATAGAGACAGACGGGGAAATAGACATACGAGGAAAGAGACAGACCTGGAAGGAGACAGAACTAGAAAGAGACAGACAGGGAATGAGACAGACGGGGAATGAGACAGACGGTGAACGAGACAGACAGGGAAAAAGACAGACAGGGAACGAGACAGACGGGGAACGAGACAGATGGGGAATGAGACAGACGGGGAAAGAGACAGGCAAGGAAAGAGACTGACAGACACACAGAGATAGAGAGGGACAGACAGACAGAGGGACAGACAGACAGAGAGACAGACAGACAGAGAGAGAGACAGACATAGAGAGACAGACACAGAGATAGAGAGAGACAGACAGAGAGATAGATAGAGAGATAGACACAGACAGACAGAGATAGACACAGACAGAGATGGATAGAGACAGACAGAGACAAACTCACAAAGACAGACACACAGAGACAGACACACAGAGACAGACACACAGAGACAGACACACAGAGACACACACACAGAGACACACACACAGAGACAGACAGAGACAAAAAGACAGAGACAGAGGCAAACAGACAGAGACAAACAGACAAAGACAAACAGGCAGAGACAAACAGACAGAGACTGGGAGAGAGACAGAGACACAGTTACTATTCAGTGCAACGCCCGGGTACTACAGCTAGTCTAACATATAAAGCTGAGTGTATGTGTGTATGTATGTATGTATGTCTGTCTGTCTGTCTGTATGTATGTGTGTGTGTGTGTGTGTGTGTGTATGTCCGCTAAAGGCATCCGCACCGTCGTATTTAGAATCACAAAATTTTGCACAGACGCCTCATGTGACTCAGGGAACGTCATAGACTATGTTTTGACAAGAAAATGTAACCCCACGCTTTACAGTTACTCCAAAAAAACCTGCCTCCATTAAAGTGAATGGAGGTGCGAGCTACAGGCTATTAATAGGAGCTGTGATAGGTTGCTCTAGGAACAAAGGATATTCATAGATTAAGAATCTTATGTGTGAGGTAATATGATGTCGGTGGAGAGACAGACACAGACTGAGAGACAGACAGACAGAGACAGACAGACAGGCACAGACAGAGAAAGAGGCACACAGGAAAGAGACAGAGACCTGGAAAGAGACAGATGGGGAAAGATACAGACAGAGAGACAGACAAAGAAAGAGATGGGGAAAGAGACAGACAGGGAAAGAGGCAAAGAGAGACAGACAAGGAAAGAGACAGACAAAGACAGACGGGGAAACAGACAGACGGGGAAACAGACAGACGGGGAAAAAGACAGTCAGCAAAAGAGATAGACAGAGAGACAGACAAAGACAGACAGGGAAAGAGACAGACCTGGAAAGAGACAGACAGCAAAAGAGACAGACAGAGAGACAAAGACAGACAGGGAAAGACTGGGAAAGAGACAGACGTGGAAAGAGACACACCTGGAAAGAGACAGATGGGGAAAGAGACAGACCTGGAAAGAGACAGACCTGCAAAGAGACATACCTGGAAACAGAAAGAAAGGGAAAAAGACAGACAGTGAAAGAGACAAACACAGACAGGGAAAGACGGGGAAAGAGACAGATGGGGAAAGAGACAGATGGAGACAGACAAGGAAAGAGACAGATGGGGAAAGAGACAGACAAGGAAAAAGACAGATGGGGAAAGAGACAGATAGAGACAGACAAGGAAAGAGACAGATGGGGAGAGAGACAGATGGGGAAAGAGAGACAGGGAAAGAGACAGATGGGGAAAGAGACAGATGGGTAAAGAGAGATGGAGACAGACTGTGGAAAGAGACAGACGGGGAAAGAGACAGATGGGGAAAGAGATAGGCCTGGAAAGACACAGACAGCAAAAGAGACAGACCGGAGAAAAAGTCAGACAGGGAAAAAGTCAGACGGGGAAAGAGTCAGACGGGGAAAGAGTCAGACGGGGAAAGAGTCAGACGGAGAAAGAGTCAGACAGGGAAAGAGTCAGACGGGGAAAGAGACAGACAGGGAAAGAGACAGACGGGGAAAGCGACAGACCGGGGAAAGCGACAGACCTGGAAAGAGACAGATGGGGAAAGAGTCAGACGGGGAAAGAGTCAGACGGTGAAAGAGTCAGACGGTGAAAGAGTCAGACGGTGAAAGAGTCAAACGGGGAAAGAGACAGACGGGGAAAGAGACAGACGGGGAAAGAGACAGACAGACACAGAGATACAGAGATAGAGAGAGACAGAGAGCTAGACACAGACAGACACACAAAACAGACAAGGAAAGAGATAGACAGGAGACAAACAGACAGAGACTGGGAGAGAGAGAGAGAGAGAGACAGTTACTATCCCGGGTAACGCCCGGGTACTACAGTTAGTCTAATATATAAAGCTGAGCGTATGTATGTGTATGTGTGTGTGTGTGTGTGTGTGTGTGTGTGTGTGTGTGTGTGTCTGTGTATGTATGTCCGCTAAAGGAATTCGAACCGTCGCATTTACAATCATGAAATTTTGCACAGACACCCCATGTAACTCAGGGAACGTCATAGACTATGTTTTGACAGGAAAATGTAACCCCACGCTTTACAGTTACTCTCCAAAACACCTGTCTCCATTAAAATCAATGGAGATAGGAGCTACAGCTTACTAATAGGAGCTGTAATTGGTTGCTATAGGAGCCAAATAAATTGTTAGTACAAGAAGCTTATGTGTGAGGTAATAAGATGTTGGTAGGGAGACGGATAGAGAGAGACAGAAAGAGACAGACAGACATAAGCACATACAGAAACTGACAGACAGGGAAAGAGACAGAGAGAGAGACAGTCAAAGAGACAGACAGAGGCAGGCAGACAGGGAAAGAGATAGACAAAGGGGGAAAGAGACAGAGGGGAAAAGAGACAGAGGTGGAAAGAGACATTGGGGGAAAAGAGACATAGAGGAAAAGAGACAGAGGGGAAAGGAGACAGACAGACACAGAGATAGACAGAGAGACTGATACAGAGACAGACAGAGAGATAGACACAAACAGACAGACAGACATGGATAGAGACAGACACACAGACAGACAGGGAAAGAGACAGACACACAGACAGAGCCACACACAGAGACAGACACACAGACAGAAAGAGATAGACAGACAGACACAGACAGACAGACTGGGAAAGAGACAATTACTATCTCGGGCAACGCCTGGGTACTACAGCTAGTCTAATATATAAAGCTGAGTGTATGTGTGTATGTATGTATGTATGTGTGTGTGTATGTCCGCTAAAGGAATTAACGGGAAAATTTAACTCCGTGCTTTACAGTTACTCTCCAACAAACCTGCCACCATTTAAGTCAATGGAGCTACAAGCTATAGGTTATTAATAGGAGCCGTGATTGGTTGCTATAGGAACGAAAGACATTCATAGTATAACAAGCTTATGTGTGAGGTAATAAGTAGAGTTGAGCGCGGTTCGCGGTTCGAGGTTCTCCAGTTCGCGGCTCGAGTGATTTTGGGGGCTGTTCTAGATAGAACTAGAACTCAAGCTTTTTGCTAAAGCTCGATAGTTCTAGATACGTTCGAGAACGGTTCTAGCAGCAAAAAGACCAGCTAATTACTAGCTGGCTTTCCGCTGTAATAGGCAGATAATGTGACTCACACTATTATGAAATTTCAGTGTATAGTGTGCGGGAACAGCGCATTCAGATCACTGCTGTATGGATAATGGCGATCGCCATTTTTTTTTTTTTCCTTGTCTTCCTTCCCTAAGCGCGTGCGTGTAGTGGGGCGGGCCAGCATGTCAGCCAATCCCAGACACACACACAGCTAAGTGGACTTTTAGCCAGAGAAGCAACGGCATGTGTGATAGGATGTCCATGTCACATGTCCCTGCATTATAAAAACGGACATTTTCCTCCAGCTCGCCATTATCTGCCTTCTGCGTCCTTGGTGTCAGTCACCGCTGGCGCAGCGCCTATCTCCGATACTGCTGTGTACGCTCTATACACAGCGCTGTACAGCATAGTGTGAGGTAGCGCGGTCGGCTGCGCAGCAGAAGACACGGGATCCAGGCATCAAGGTTCACAGCACACGGTGTTTAATGTCCAAACAAAAATCCACAGCAATATACATGTCTCTCCAGCAGAGACTCAGGGAGTTGTGATCACTCCCTCACACCCAGCACACCTGCCCCTCGTTCCTGTTTCCATTTAACCCTTCCTTCAGCCTGTAGGGAAACAGCATTAACCCTAGAGTGGATTTACTTTCTATCATGGAGTGAGCACAACCGGGGCGAGACATACCGGCCGTCATAGATAACCCCGGTCACAGTCTCACATACCCCCCCCCTCAGTTCAAGCGAGCGGGGTCGAACTCCTGCCAGCAAACACGGGCCGCGGGACAAGGCATCGGCGTTGCCCTGCAACCTACCGGCCCGGTGTTCAACCGTAAACCGGAAGTTCTGCAGAGAAAGGAACCACCGGGTAACCCGGGCATTCCGTTCCTTGGCGGACCTCATCCAGACCAGTGGAGAGTGATCCGTCACCAAGCGAAACTGCCGTCCCAGCAGGTAATAGCGTAGGGACTCCAAGGCCCACTTGATCGCCAGGCACTCCTTCTCCACTACGCTATAATTCCGCTCGGGAGGGGTGAGCTTCCTACTTAAGAAGGTGACGGGGTGTTCCTCCCCCTGAACCACCTGAGACAACACTGCCCCCAGGCCGACCTCTGAGGCGTCAGTCTGTACTATGAACTCCTTCCGGAAATCAGGGTGTACGAGAACGGGCTGTCCGCACAGGACCCCCTTCAGGGCCCGGAAGGAGTCCTCGGCCTGCGGAGTCCAGCGTACCATGATGGACTTCTTGCCTTTGAGAAGGTCCGTCAAGGGGGCTGATAGTCCCGCAAAATCCTTTACAAACCTCCTGTAGTACCCCACGATACCCAGGAAGGCCCTAACCTGCTTCGTGGTCAGGGGTCTAGGCCACTTCTGGATCGCCTCAACCTTGTTAATTTGGGGCTTAATCACTCCTTGGCCTATCACGTAGCCCAAGTAGCGGGCTTCCGTGAGTCCCAACGCACATTTCTTGGGATTGGCTGTCAATCCGGCTATTCGAAGCGCGTCTACCACCGCTTGTACCTGTTCCAAGTGGGTCTGCCAATCGGAGCTGTAAATAATGATGTCATCAAGGTACGCTGATGCATACGCCTGGTGGGGTTCCAGCACCAAGTCCATCAACCTCTGGAACGTGGCCGGAGCGCCATGTAACCCAAAAGGCAAGACAACATAGTGGAAGAGACCCTCCGGCGTAACAAAAGCGGTTTTCTCCTTGGCGGACTCCGTCAGTGGCACCTGCCAGTACCCCTTGGTCAGGTCGAGCGTGGTAAAATATCGCGCCTGTCCCAGCCTATCAATCAGCTCATCCACCCGGGGCATGGGGTAGAGATCGAACTTGGATATTTCGTTCAATCTCCGGAAGTCATTGCAGAACCTTAAGGAGCCATCGGGTTTTGGTATTAGGACAATGGGACTAGCCCATTCACTCCGGGATTTTTCGATGACCCCCAGGCGTAGCATTGTCTTCACTTCTTCTGATATGGCTTGTCTTCGAGCCTCCGGCACGCGGTATGACTTCAGGCGTACCTTCAGGTGGGGCTCGGTGACAATGTCATGTCGTATCAGACTGGTCCTACCCGGCAACTCGGAGAAGACATCGGGGTTCTGCTGAACCAGCCGTCTGGCCTCTCGCCTCTGTTGCTTGGTGAGGGCTTCTCCGATCCTTACTTCCGGTTCGTCCTCTCCGGAGGTCGCTGAAGCCGGGAGTGAACGACCCGAAGAGGAGGGAGATGGGGGAAACTCAACCATCAGGCTTTCCCGTTCCTGCCACGGTTTTAATAGGTTGACATGGTATATTTGTTCAGGTTTCCGCCTACCGGGCTGCAATACTTTATAGTTGACCACCCCGACTTTTTCCTTTATCTCGTAGGGGCCTTGCCACTGAGCCAGGAATTTACTCTCCGCCGTGGGGATTAATACCAACACCCGATCCCCGGGTTTAAAGGTCCGCACGGTGGCTTGTCTATTATAGCGGCCGCTTTGCGCGGCCTGAGCCTCCTGTAAATGCTCCTTCACAATTGGCATGACCGCGCTTATGCGGTTCTGCATTCCTAAAATGTGTTCAATCCCACTTTTATGGGGGGTGGGCTCTTGCTCCCATGTTTCCTTTGCCAGGTCCAACAATCCCCGGGGATGTCGCCCGTATAACAATTCAAAAGGCGAAAACCCCGTGGATGCCTGTGGCACCTCTCGGATGGCAAACATCAAATAGGGAAGCATCATATCCCAGTCCTTCCCGTCTTTGGAGATCACCCTTTTTAGCATGGTTTTCAAGGTTTTATTAAATCGTTCTACTAACCCATCCGTCTGAGGATGATACACAGACGTACGCAACTGCTTGATCTGGAGTAGCCGGCATAGTTCTTTGGTCACTTTAGACATGAATGGGGTCCCCTGATCCGTAAGGATCTCCTTGGGCAACCCCACCCGGCAGAACACAGAAAACAACTCCCGAGCTATAAGCTTCGCCGCAGTATGTCTGAGAGGTATCGCCTCTGGATACCGGGTGGCATAGTCAACGATCACTAGGATGTGTTGGTGCCCTCGAGCAGACTTTACGAGGGGCCCCACCAGATCCATCCCTATCCGTTCAAAAGGGACTTCTATAATGGGTAACGGCACCAACGGACTGCGAAAGTGGACCAGTGGTGCGGTAAGCTGACACTCCGGGCAGGTTTCGCAGAACCGTTTTACCTCCCCAAAGACCCCGGGCCAATAGAACCTTTGCAATATTCGCTCCTGCGTTTTCTTGACCCCTAGGTGGCCACTCATCAGATGTTTATGAGCCAAGTCGAGGACCCGCCGGCGATACGGCTGGGGCACCACCAATTGCTCCACCCCCACGCCCCGTATTTCATCTACCCGGTAGAGTAAATCCTGTTTAAGAGCGAAATGGGGGTACCTTACCTGGGCACCGGGCAGCTGGGCCACCCCGTCAATTACTAACACCCTATTCCGGGCATGTATTAACGTAGGGTCCTGGAGTTGGGCTGTCCCAAACGCATCCGGGGATGCCTCCAAGTCCGGGATGGGCTCGACCGTCTCAGCCTCTCCTGCCAATACCTCTAGGGGCGACCTATCGGGTTCACATTCTGTCCCTATCATGGGGACCCCTACGGCAGGTGTCCCGGATTCAGGATTGTAGAGCTCAGGCCCCGGACTGACCAATATCGGAGGGGACCTAGGGGTTCCCTTCCATAAAGTCCAAAAATAGGGCAGATCCCGTCCTAGGATCACGTCATAAGGAAGAGTGTTAAGCAGTCCCACCTCATGTTGCACCTGACCGCAAGGTGCTGTGATGGTGACAATCCCCGTGGGATAGTCTCGGCGGTCCCCATGTATGCAAACCACCCCCACGGTACGTCCTGTGGCCTTTACTTTAGCCCTCAAGGTGGATCGCACAAGGGTCACTAAGCTTCCGGAATCCAACAATCCTGTAACCGGACATCCATTCACCTGTATTTGGCACAAGTGGGGCTCAGTCTCTGGGGGAACCAGGTCAGCGGTACACACCACCTGAGCATACATTGAACCCCGCCGGGTAACCCCACAATCCATGGGCTCCGTGGTCAGGGGACACTGGGCTTCCATATGTCCCACCCGCTGGCACCGCCAACATCTAATAGGGAAGGAAACCCCCTTCACAAGTTGTCGTTTAGGGTACATGGCCTTCCGGACCTCAGGAACGGCGGGCGCGGCCTCAGCCAGGATGGTAGCGGACTCCTGTACCGGTGTCGGCGGTGGGTCCTTGGCCCTAGGCTTGGAGGGGCCGGACCGACGGGCGGTACGCAAAGTCTCAGTGTCCCGTATCAAGTCCTGCGTAGCCACATGCCGCTCTACCAGGGACACTAATTGGTCCAGGGTACTCGGGTCACCCTGTCCTACCCACCGTTGAACGGTGACGGGTAAAGTGCGCACAAAACGATCCACTACTACCCTTTCCACCATTTGCGCCGGGCTCAGAGTGTCAGGCTGCAACCACTTTTTTACAAGATGTAATAAGTCATAGGCCTGGGAGCGTACGGGTTTGGCTTCCTCATAGAACCACTGATTTACCCGCTGAGCCCGTACATAGGTATTCACCCCCAACCGAGCCAGTATTTCGGCTTTCAGGGTCACATAGTCAATGGCGTCCTCGGTACCGAGGTCCAGGTACGCTTTTTGGGGTTCCCCCGTCAGATAGGGCGACAATACCTCAGCCCACTGGGGGGTCGGCAGCTTTTCCCGCTCGGCCACCCGCTCAAACACTGCCAGGAACGCTTCCACATCATCCCCCGGGGTCATCTTTTGCAACGCTTGTCTCACCGCTTTCCGGACGCTGCCGTCGTCACCCGGTCCCGGGGTTGTTGCTGCCGGTCCGGCACGGATTGACTTGGCCAGGAGAACCATCTGTTCTTGGTGCCTTTTTTCCTGCAATTTCAAGGATTGCTGGTGCTGTTGCTGCTGTTGCTCCAACGTCCGGAGCAGGTGGGTATTCACCTGTTGTTGCTGTGCATTAGCCTCTTGTTGTTGTGCATTAGCCTGCTGCTGCTGTGCATTAGCCTGAGCCAAATGCCTTAGTATGTCCTCCATGGCGTCGCTGGGTTTGGGCCGTAGTATAGCTGCTTGAATCCAGGACATGTGCTACCGGATCACCAGAAAAGGAAGTACACCTCACCGGGCTGGCATGCCCGCCGATTCTCCACCATATGTGAGGTAGCGCGGTCGGCTGCGCAGCAGAAGACACGGGATCCAGGCATCAAGGTTCACAGCACACGGTGTTTAATGTCCAAACAAAAATCCACAGCAATATACATGTCTCTCCAGCAGAGACTCAGGGAGTTGTGATCACTCCCTCACACCCAGCACACCTGCCCCTCGTTCCTGTTTCCATTTAACCCTTCCTTCAGCCTGTAGGGAAACAGCATTAACCCTAGAGTGGATTTACTTTCTATCATGGAGTGAGCACAACCGGGGCGAGACATACCGGCCGTCATAGATAACCCCGGTCACAGTCTCACAATAGGGATAGCACTTTCTATCAGTCCTTTTAAGGGCTAATACCGGCAGGGTCAGAGCCATAGGTGACAGGTCCGTGAAAACAGAGTTTAACAGCTACACAAGATGACAGCGTCTGTGTAGCTAAGGTCAGGGATTTCCTCGCTGCATTTCCCCATTAGGAGGGATAGAAAGGCAGGCTTCCTTTCCTCTACCCAGAGACCCACAACCCTGCCACTGTACCCTCCTGCCCTTTGCACACTCAAACTCATTGTTACTAAGCCATTATACTAGCAAACACTGAGTGAACTTAGTGGCATCCTAAACGTGGCTGTTGGACTTCTGTATTGTCCCACAAGTGCAAAGATATTTGCAGCACGTCTGCCTGCATTGCACACTCAAACTCCTTGTTACTAAGCCATTATACTAGCAAACACTGAGTGAACTTAGTGGCATCCTAAACGTGGCTGTTGGACTTCTGTATTGTCCCACTAGTGCAAAGATATTTGCAGCATGTCTGCCTGCATTGCACACTCAAACTCATTGTTACTAAGCCATTATACTAGCAAACACTGAGTGAACTTAGTGGCATCCTAAACGTGGCTGTTGGACTTCTGTATTGTCCCACTAGTGCAAAGATATTTGCAGCATGTCTGCCTGCATTGCACACTCAAACTCATTGTTACTAAGCCATTATACTAGCAAACACTGAGTGAACTTAGTGGCATCCTAAACGTGGCTGTTGGACTTCTGTATTGTTCCACTAGTGCAAAGATATTTGCAGCACGCCTGCCTGCATTGCACACTCAAACTCATTGTTACTAAGCCATTATACTAGCAAACACTGCTGCCAGTTTAAGGGCCGTAGTTGCATTGTCAGGGATAATTATTGTTGTTTATTCTGCTGTTAATAAAGCTAGACCACTGCTGCAATCTACACCACCTCTCAATTTTTACTACCACATTTTAAGTGCACAATCTTGTCGCAATCAACATGAGTGGCAAAATGACAGATGCTGGTGGAAAGGGGAAGAGGCATGTTGGAAAAGGAAAAAAAGGGTTTGTCCGTGGGGAAGGTGGCAAAGCTCCATTAACATCTGCTGAAGATAGACCATCTTCCAGCAAAAGTAAGATGTCTACTACTTACCGTGGACAATCCGATGTGCTCCCTTTTTTACGGCCACGAACAACTGGAACAAAGGTAGATGATGGCCAAAAAAGGAAAATGCTTGAATGGATCTCAAGTGGTCCAACAAGTGCCCTCTCCGCCACCTCAACTACCGCATCCAAAAAACACCAGTCCTCTGAGTTGTCATCCCAATCAAACTTGCTTTCTCCCAGCTCTGAAGTCTCCATCCGCCCTGCACAGTATGGTGGAACTGAGATGGCTGAGTCTGCAGAGCTGTTCAGTCACACTATAGCCTGGGAATCAGAGGTCTGCTCCCAAGCTACAGTGAGTACAGACCAGGAAATGGTCTGCAGTGATGCCCAGAACCTTTGTGACTCTGATTCAGGCCGTGAGGACCAAGTTTCTAATGTTGACCCTTTTTCACAAACTGTAACACCTGTTGTTATAGACAATGAGGAACATACTGATGACGATGAGACGCAGACACCAGATTGGGATGACAACTTAAATATTCGGTCAGGGCAAGAAGAGGCTCGGTCTGAGGTTGAGGGGAGTGCAAACACAACAATTGATGAGGAAGTTCTAGATCCCACCTACTGTCAACCCACAGTCAGGCACTCGAGGAGGTCAACAGAGGCGGTGGAGGAGGATGCAACTGACGACGAAGTTACCTTGCGCCTTCCTGGACAGAGTAGGAGTACTGGTAGCACGTCTACAACTGCATCCTCAGCCACCACTGTGCCTCTGAGCACTAGTCGGGGTGGATAAGCAGGTCGCATGCCCTCTAAGCCTTGCCTAGCCTGGTCCTTTTTTGACATAGCAAAAGATTGCCCAAATTATGTGATCTGTAAAATTTGTCATGATTCTGTTAGTAGAGGTCAAAACCTCAGCAGTTTGACAACTTCTTCCATGAATCGTCACATGAATAAATATCATATGTCCCGGTGGGAAGCTCACCGTGCTGCAATGCGGCCTAGCGGAGCGAACCATCCACCGCCTGCCCCTTCTAGTGCATCCGCGTGCTCTTCATCTTCTAGGACTGTGGGGACAGCTGTCACACCTGGTTTTCCACGCACAACTTCCACCACTGTAACCGCAACAGGCAGTTTGCTTGGTAGGTCGTCAGTTGGTTTGGAAGGGGAAACAAGTACGTGTGTACAGCTCTCTCAGACATCGATAGCACCAACGTTGGATGAAGGCGACATCATGTCTACGCCTGCACTTTCCTCACAAATGAGACAAAAGAGGGCCACTTAACAATTATAATGGCAACAACTCAAATAATCATGAAACCAGAAGAAAAGAGTCTTTAAACTTGCCAAATAACAAATATACCCAAAGCAAGCCATAATTATGAATATACAAAATTTTATTTATGCTGCAGGGAAATTAAATTACAGGCAATACATATATATGTATTGCCTGTAATTTGATTTCCCTGCAGCATAAATAAAATTTTGTATATTCATAATTATGGCTTGCTTTGGGTATATTTGTTATTTGGCAAGTTTAAAGACTTTCCTCACAAAGCTGCATTTTTCCAGGGACACCCTACTCAACACCGTCTACACACATCAGCCAGATCTCTGTCCCTCAGATGTGGACAAATAAAAGGCCATTTCCTGTGACCCATGACAAAGCTATGAGGTTGACTTTATCCCTCTGTAAGCTCTTGGCTACCGAAATGCTGCCTTTCCGCCTGGTGGACACACAGGATTTTAGAGACCTTATGTCTGTCGCTGTGCCCCAGTACCAGATGCCCAGTCGCCACTACTTCTCTAAGAAAGGTGTGCCCACGCTACACCAGCATGTCGCACACAACATCACCGCTTCCTTGAGAAACTCTGTGTGTCAACGGGTGCATTTCACCACCGATACTTGGACTAGTAAGCATGGACAGGGACGTTACATGTCGCTGACTGGGCACTGGGTAACTATGGTGATAGATGGTGAAGGGTCTGCTGCACAAGTCTTGCCGTCCCCATGACTTGTGTGTCAATCCTCTGTCTGTCCAAGTTCCGCCACTGCTTCTGCCTCCTCCACCTCATCTGGGTCCTCCACCTCCACCCCAAGCCTGCCTGGTCAGGCCACCAGCGTTCTAACTGCGCAGAAGGAATCACGCACCCCTCATTACTATGCTGGCAGCAGAGCGCAATGGCATCAGGCGGTCTTTAGCTTGACATGTCTTGGGAATAGGAGTCACACAGCTGAGGAGTTGTGGTCAGCTCTGCGGTCCGAGTTTAATAAATGGTTGTCTCCACTCAACCTGCAGCCTGGTAAGGCCGTGTGTGACAATGCTGCAAACCTGGGTGCGGCCCTTCGCCTGGGCAAGGTGACACACGTGCCTTGTATGGCTCACGTGTTGAACCTTGTTGTCCAGCAATTTTTAACACACTATCCCGGCCTAGATGGCCTTCTGACCAGGGCACGAAAACTGTCTGCTCACTTCCGCCGTTCAAACGCCGCAGCTGAGCGACTTGCATCTCTCCAGAAGTCTTTCGGCCTGCCGGTTCATCGCCTGAAATGCGATGTGCCGACACGCTGGAATTCGACTCTCCACATGTTACAGTGACTGTGGCAGCACCGCCGAGCCCTGGTGCAATACATCATGACGTATAGCCTGGGCCAACGAGATGCAGAGGTGGGGCAGATCACCCTGATGGAGTGGTCTCAGATCAAGCACCTATGCACCCTTCTGCACAGTTTCGACATGGCGACGAATATGTTTAGCACTGACAATGCCATTATCAGCATGACAATTCCAGTCATTTACATGCTGGAGCACACGCTCAACACTATTCGGAGTCAGGGGGTGGGACAACAGGAAGGGGAGGAACTACAGGAGGATTCATATGCGCAAGACACAACAACATCTCCAAGGTCCAGACGTTCATCATCACCAACGCGGCAGGCATGGGACCATGGGGGACAGGGATCAACAAGGGCGCATGGTAGCAGACGAAATGTTGAGGAAGGGGCAGGAGAACATGAAGAAATGGAGGACGAACTGTCCATGGACATGGAAGACTCAGCGGATGAGGGAGACCTTGGTCAAATTTCAGTTGAAAGAGGTTGGGGGGAGATGTCAGAGGAAGAAAGAACGGTTAGCACCTCTATGCCACAAACACAGCGTGGACTTGGTCCGCATGGCTGCGCAAGACACATGAGCGCCTTCTTGCTGCACTACCTCCAACATGACCCTCGTATTGTCAAAATTAGAAGTGATGATGACTACTGGCTTGCCACACTATTAGATCCCCGGTACCAGTCCAAATTTTGTGACATAATTCCAG
The DNA here is from genome assembly GCF_048569485.1 of Anomaloglossus baeobatrachus. Taxonomy (NCBI): domain Eukaryota; kingdom Metazoa; phylum Chordata; class Amphibia; order Anura; family Aromobatidae; genus Anomaloglossus; species Anomaloglossus baeobatrachus. The sequence continues at coordinate 89,933,972 of NC_134360.1, read as the reverse complement.
CCATAGAAAGGGACGCACGTATGCAGGAGTATCAGCAGAAGCTGTTACTCGATCTTAGCTCGGCTTTTCCACCAAACAACCGTGCAGGTGCAGGAAGTGAATCTCCCAGTTGTAACTTGACAACCATGGGACGGTCTCGTCATCTTCAACAGTCTACCCGTACCAGTAGCACCGTATCTGGTGCTGGTAACAGCAATTTTATGGAATCTTTTCCTAATTTTTTTAGACCGTCCTTTGCAAGGCCACCAGAGACAACAAGTCTGACACATAGTCAACGTCTGGAGAGGATGATACAGGAGTATCTCCAAATGAACATCGATGCCATGACTTTGCAAATGGAGCTTTGCTCATTTTGGGCTTCAAATCTTGAAAAATGGCCAGAGCTCTCCACTTACGTCTTGGAGATTTTGTCGTGTCCAGCTGCCAGCGTTGTCTCTGAACGTGTCTTCAGTGCTGCTGGGTGTGTGCTGACAGATAAGCGCACGCGTCTGTCCAGTGACACTGTGGACAGACTAACGTTCATCAAAATGAACAAGTCATGGATCCACAAGGAATTTACTACCCCTGTGTCATCCTGGGGAGAGTAAATGCTTGTGGATTTGGAATGTGCTTGATGCAAATCAAAACATCCTGTTTGCAACTAGGGCACAAGAGCTGCCACTGATGGGGTGTCTGTGTGGCCCAATTTTTGGAAAAAAGGGAGACTCCGCTTGGAGTAACCCTTGCTTACATTGTTTTTAAAAATGATCCAAGATGAACAAGTCATGGTTCAGCAAAGACTTTATCTACCTACCCCGGTGTCATGCTGGGGACGGTTAATTATGGCGTATTTTTGAATGTGCTTGATGCAAATCTAGCTGTGAAGTGTACAACTGGGGCACAACTGCTGCCACTGAAGGGGTTGGTGTGTGTGGGGCCCAATTTTTGGAAAAAAGGGAGACTCCGCTTGGAGTAACCCTTGCTTACATTGTTTTTAAAAATGATCCAAGATGAACAAGTCATGGTCCAGCAAAGACTTTATCTACCTACCCCGGTGTCATGCTGGGGATGGTTAATTATGGCGTTTTTTTTAATGTGCTTGATGCAAATCTAGCTGTGAAGTGTACAACTGGGGCACAAGTGCTGCCACTGAAGGGGTGGGTGTGTGTGTGGCCCAATTTTTGGAAAAAAGGGAGACTCCGCTTGGAGTAACCCTTGATTGCTGTGTTTTTTTAAAAGGAGCCAAGATGAACAGAGCTGGGAGCAGGAAAGACTTAGCTACCTACCCCGGTGTCATCCAGGGGACGGTTAAGGATGGCGTTTTTTTGAATGTGCTTGATGCAAATCTAGCTGTGAAGTGTACAACTGGGGCACAAGTGCTGCCACTGAAGGGGTGGGTGTGTGTGTGGCCCAATTTTTGGAAAAAAGGGAGACTCCGCTTGGAGTAACCCTTGATTGCTGTGTTTTTTTAAAAGGAGCCAAGATGAACAAGTCATGGTTCAGCAAAGACTTTGCTACCTACCCCGGTGTCATCCTGGGGACGGTTAATTATGGCGTATTTTTGAATGTGCTTGATGCAAATCTAGCTGTGAAGTGTACAACTGGGGCACAACTGCTGCCACTGAAGGGGTGGGTGTGTGTGGGGCCCAATTTTTGGAAAAAAGGGAGACTCCGCTTGGAGTAACCCTTGCTTACAGTGTTTTTAAAAATGATCCAAGATGAACAGAGCAGGGTTCAGCAAAGACTTTGCTACCTACCCCGGTGTCATCCTGGGGACGGTTAAGAATAGCGTATTTTTGAATGTGCTTAATGCAAATCTAGCTGTGAAGTGTACAACTGGGGCACAACTGCTGCCACTGAAGGGGTTGGTGTGTGTGGGGCCCAATTTTTGGAAAAAAGGGAGACTCCGCTTGGAGTAACCCTTGATTGCTGTGTTTTTTTAAAAGGAGCCAAGATGAACAGAGCTGGGAGCAGGAAAGACTTAGCTACCTACCCCGGTGTCATCCAGGGGACGGTTAAGGATGGCGTTTTTTTGAATGTGCTTGATGCAAATCTAGCTGTGAAGTGTACAACTGGGGCACAAGTGCTGCCACTGAAGGGGTGGGTCTGTGTGTGGCCCAATTTTTGGAAAAAAGGGAGACTCCGCTTGGAGTAACCCTTGATTGCTGTGTTTTTTTAAAAGGAGCCAAGATGAACAAGTCATGGTTCAGCAAAGACTTTGCTACCTACCCCGGTGTCATCCTGGGGACGGTTAATTATGGCGTATTTTTGAATGTGCTTGATGCAAATCTAGCTGTGAAGTGTACAACTGGGGCACAACTGCTGCCACTGAAGGGGTGGGTGTGTGTGGGGCCCAATTTTTGGAAAAAAGGGAGACTCCGCTTGGAGTAACCCTTGCTTACAGTGTTTTTAAAAATGATCCAAGATGAACAGAGCAGGGTTCAGCAAAGACTTTGCTACCTACCCCGGTGTCATCCTGGGGACGGTTAAGAATAGCGTATTTTTGAATGTGCTTGATGCAAATCTAGCTGTGAAGTGTACAACTGGGGCACAAGTGCTGCCACTGAAGGGGTGGGTGTGTGTGTGGCCCAATTTTTGGAAAAAAGGGAGACTCCGCTTGGAGTCACCTTGCGGTGTTTTACATGATTTTAGAAGGGCGTGCCATGCCTATATCTGTGTCTCCTCCTCTTTTTCCTTGTCCAGCTCTTTTGTTTTTGCATGAGTATATGTCCTTGTCACTTTCCCATGTGTTTGTGTTGTGTTGTGAGTTGTTTGTCACCTTTTGGACACCTTTGAGGGTGTTTTCTAGGTGTTTTTATGTGTTTGTGAATGCCTGCCATTGTTTCCTATGCGGTTTGAGTTCGGTTCGTCGAACGTTCGACGAACTGAACTCGAACGGGACCTCCGTTCGATGAACCGAACTCGAGCCGAACCACGACTGGTTCGCTCATCTCTAGTAATAAGATGTCGGTAGAGAAACAGAGAGGAAAAGAGACAAAAACAGGGAAAGAGACAGAGACAAGGAAAGAGACAGAGACAAGGTAAAAGACAGGGAAAGAGACAGAGACAGACGGGGAAAGAGACAGACGAGGAAAGAGACAGACCTGGAAAGAGACAGACCTGGAAAGAGAGAGACCTGGAAAGAGACAGACCTGGAACGGGACAGACCTGGAACGAGACAGACGCGGAAAGATACAGACGCGGAAAGAGACAGACGCGGAAAGAGACAGACGCGGAAAGAGACAGACTGGGAAAGAAACAGACTGGGAAAGAGACAGACTGACAGACACAGCTAGAGAGAGACAGACAGATACGGTATAGAGAGAGAGACAGACACAGAGATAGAGAGAGACAGAGATAGAGAGAGACAGACAGAGACTGATACATAGACAGACATAGAGACAGAGACACACATGGATAGAGACAGACAGAGAGAAAGAGACAGAAACGGAAAGAGACAGAAAGAGACAGACACGGAAAGAGAGACAGACAGACAGACAGAGACAGAGACAGACACACAGAGACAGACACAAACAAACAGAGACTGGGAGAGAGACAAAGAGACAGTTACTATCCCGGGTATTATATAAAGCTGAGTGTATGTGTGTCTGTGAGTGTGTGTATGTCCGCTAAAGGAATCCGCACCGTCGCATTTACAATCACGAAATTTTGTACAGACACCTCATTTGACTCAGGGAATGCCATAGACTATGTTTTGAGGGGAAAAGTTAACCCCATGTTGTACAGTTATTCGACAAAAAAATTCCTGCTTACATTAAACTCAATGAAGCTGGAAATGGATTTGTTCTTATAGACTCCTTTTATGGACAGAGAAAGACACACACACACACAGAAAGACACACACACAGAAAGACACACACGCACAAAAAGAGATACACACACACACAAAAAGAGGCACACACAAAAAGAGACACACACACAAAAAGAGAAACACATGCAAAAAGAGACACACACACACACACACACACACACATAAAAAGGGATATACTCACAAGAAGAAGCATACACACAAAAAGAGGCATGGACAAAGAAACACAGAAAGAGACACACTCATACAGAAATAGACACACAGACAGAAAGAGACAGACACAGAAAGAGACAGACACAGAAAGACACACACACAAAAACAGATACACACAGAAAGATACACACAGAAAGACACACACACAAAAAGAGATACACTCATAGGCCTCCTTCAAACGTCCGTGTTTTCAGTACATGTGACTTCCATTTTCACACGTACTGGAGGCATGGACACACGTACACCAATTAAAATCAATGCGTTTACGCACACGTGCGTGTTTTCACACAGACCATGTGTCCATGTGGAACATATGTGCGCCACACATAGACATGTTAGTTTTTCTCTTGTACCATTGTTGTTACGCGGCCTGCACACTGATGTTCTCCGTGTGACATCAGTGTGACACGTACCGGAGAAATATGTGTCTGTGAAAAAAAAAATATTTTCTATACTCATCTGTCTTCACCACTGATGTCTCCAGGACTGCTGTCACTTGCTTCCAATCCCTGCTCATTATGCTCATTGCATATTCACTGCACCGAGACCAGAAGCAGCAGCTGCGCCAGATACAGCAGCACCATGGACGGGTAAGTATAGAAGCTCATGCTGTCAGTGTGCTATGCAGATGTCACACGGCTAGCAAACTGACAGCACACGCTAAAACACACACTGACACATGCACACACATACACAAAAACACCACGGACAGTGCAAAATGGGTGTGTTTTGCACGGATGTGTGAAAAAGACCATAAAAAAAGAGACACACAGACAGAAAGAGAGACACACAGAAAGAGACACACACAGATAGAAACAGACACATGGAAAGAGACACACACACACATACATACACAGAAAGAGACACACACAAAGACACACACACCAAATGAGACACACACACTAAAAGAGACACAGAAAAAGACACACACACACCAAAAGAGACACACACACCAAAGAGACACACATAGCAAGAGAGACACTCACCAAAAGAGATACACACAGAAAGACACACACACACACACACATAAACTCACACAGAAAGAGACACACAGACAAAAAGATACAGAAACACAGAAAGAGACACACTCAAAAAGACACACACACCGAAAAATGCACACACACCGAAAGATGCACCTACAGAGACACACACAAAGAGACACCCATACAAAGAGACACACACAGAAAGAGACACACAAAGAAAGAGATGCATACACAGTAAGATACACACACAGAAAGAGATGCACACAGAGAAAGAGACACACAGAAAGAGAGACACACACAGAAACTGTTTGCATGTTTGAGGTAATATAGTAACTGTTTTGACAGGCTGGTTATTTATCTTGTGGCCTATAACCAATCACAGGTATGCTGCTATTTTGTTACAGATCAAGGAGCTTATGTGTGAGTTAGGCTGGAGTCACATTAGTGTACGGCATCCGATGCGAGAGCAATGGAGGCAATATGCTAATGACCCCCAACTCAGGCTCTGCTGCGAGCGTGAGCCGAGTGTTAAGTGACTGTGAAGCTGAGGGCGGGTGTTGCGGAGGAGAGGGAGGGGTCCATTGTCAGCCCGTGCGTATATCGCACTGCACTTGGATAACATCCAAGTGCAGTCCGATGTTTCTCTCGCACCCATACGTTTGAATGGGTGCGAGTGAAACGGCTCTCGCAGACAATCGCAGCATGCTACGATTCTTTCCTCAGTCCGATTAGGGCTGAGGAAAAACAATATTTGAGCTGTAGCATTGTCTTACATGGGGCGAGTGCAATGCGAGATTTTCTCACATTGCACTGGTGCGAGTCATATGCAAGTGTGACTCCAGCCTTTATATGATTTTGGTGGTGAGAGGGAGAGTGGGAGAAAGACAGAGGGAAATTGAGAGAGAGGGAGATTGGGAAACTGGGCAAGAGAGACTTAATCACTATCCCGGACAATGCCGGGTTCTACAGCTAGTCTAATATATAAAGCTGAGTGTATGTATGTATGTGTGTGAGTGTGTGTGTGTGTGTGTGTGTGTGTGTATGTCCGATAAATGAATCCGCACCACCGCATTTACAATCACGAAATTTTGCTTAGACACCTCATTTGACTCGGGGAACATCATAAACTATGTTTTCAGGGGAAAATTTAACCCCATTCTTTACAATTATTTGCCAAAAAATCTCCTTACATTAAAGTCAATGGAGCTAGGAACAGATCTGTTATTATAGACTCACACACACAGAAAAAGACACACACAAAGAGACACACATACATAAAGAGACACACACAAAGAGAGAGACACACACACACACACATAAAAAGACACACACAAAAAGAGACACACAGAAACAGACACACTTAGCCAATGCTGTTGTAGAGGCTGATAAAAGTCACATGACCTTACCTGTATACTAATTGTGTGGGGTTTTGTGAGGCAATATGTTGGCTGTTTTGACAGCCTGGATATTTATCAGGTGGCCTATAGCAACCAATTACAGGTATGCTACTATTTTGCTACAGATCATTAAAAAGGAGCTCTGATTGGTTGCTATATGCAATGAATGACATTCTTAGTCAAAGACGGCTTATGCGTCAGTTAATATGATTTCTGTGGTGAGAGGGTGAGTGGGAGAGAGAGAGCGGGAGAATGGGAGAGAGAGAGGAGAGTGGAAGAGAGGGAGATTGGCAGAGTGGAAGAGAGGGAGAATGGGAGAGTAGGAAAGGGGGAGAGGGAGAGAGAGACTTAGGTAATATCTCGGGCAATTCCGGCTACTATATATATAGTGTGTGTGTGTGTGTGTGTGTGTGTGTGTGTGTGTGTCAATTAAGATCTGTATTGAAAAAAAAAACAATATTATCACTCTTGTAATTTTTACATGATGTACTGGGCTCTTTTAGACTCTAAATACCTGTCCTTACAGGAAGAGTTATCAGCAGTCTCATTATCATCAGCTATAGTTCTGAGCTGATAGCACAGGATCCACCATTCACAATAGGCGATGTCACGGCTGACCCTGATCCCCCTCCCTTTACAAGGACCTTTGCACTCGCTCATTATATGCTGTTATAGAAAAGATTGAGTGTGAGTCTATTGCTGCTAATCTATGTGAGTATTTCCAGAAACAACAGAAAGTATGACTGTGGAAATAACTTCAGTGAAAAGTGTAAAAATTACAAGATTTCTAATCTTTATTTTTAAATCAAATTGTGATATAGAAAAGAAAAACATAGCCAAAATCATAAAACAAAAAAAATGTACATTAAACATCAAACAATTGAAGGTGAAATAATATTTTGCCTCTTTGTTGTTGATGCCATCTTTTGTGATGCCATAAAAATAGTTTGTCTAGAGCACATTCACTTGTGTTAATTCTTTAGCTAGAAAGAGTTTGTGTGAGGGCATAATAAGCATTAGTCATGAATGATTCAAACAAAAAACTCATAAATAATGTAAATAACTGCAACGTTTGAATGGAGGCAGATTCGACAGAAAAGTTAATAAGCTGCATGGAGCCTTTCTCTGTTTGGAAACATAACTGTCCCTTTTCTACACTCCTCAAAACTGAAATTGCAATATCAAAAACGACGATAAGTGCAGGTAAAAGAAAGTTTTAAAGAACTGTGCTGCTGTGGAAGTAAATCCAAGTACAAATAGATAAGACTTGTGATCTTTATTTGCCTACGCGATTCAGAGATTGTTCTTCTTCAGGACAAAAAATCATGTAATTTTTAACCCGAAGAAGGAGAACAATCTCTGAAACATGTAGACGAATAAAGATCACAAGTCTTATCTATTTGGACTTCTATCTCCCTCCATTTGTTTTAAGAATACCAAAAAGGAAAAATTGTGAATTGATGGAAATCACAGGATGTATACATATATTAATGGTATGCAAATTATGAAAAACTGTAAACCAAATTTTCAAAACATGTTGATTTATACAGTATTGAGTATGAGCACCACAAGCAGTAATCGCCAGCATGAATTAATAAAATCTTTTCTTAGCCTTAGTAGTTGGTACGTGTTAATAACATTTGTTTTTAATAATATCAATCCAGAATTAACTATTATCTAAAAACATTCAACTTTAATACTGGAATAAATCAAATTGAAACATGTAAGTGAAGGTTAAATATCATATTTCTTTTTTTAACAATGAACATTTTATATGTCAGGCATAGTACTGGCCCACTACGGGAACTCATGGAAAGAACAAAGAAGGTTTGCTTTGACAACACTTAGAAACTTTGGGATGGGCAAGAAATCCCTTGAGGAGAGAGTGACAGAAGAAGCACAGTTCCTTTGTTCTGAATTCAAATCTCAAAAGTGTGAGTTACAAACATTCATATAGAGTTTTGTTAAGGTGTTAAAGGGCCAGGTTTATGAATAGCTGGATATATGGGTGTGTATTGCTATCCACATCCTGAACCTCCACCCATGGGTGTGTCTCAGTTGTTATAATGAAACTGTTTGGCACAAGCTCAGTTTGTGAGAAGGAGCCTCTGAGTCAGAGTGTGTGCACTAACAGGAATCAGTGTGTGTGGAGGTGGCCAAGTCTCGTGAAGGTAAATGGACTTGAAACACATGTATTAATACTGGCTGGTGCCAGTGATTGGCATCTGATAGCTCCACTGGGGTGCTACAGTAGAGAAGTGTATCCGAACATGTGCGGGTGTACCCATGAGGTAAACGGACTATAATACCATAGAATGTTAAAAAATTATGGCTCTCGGGAGAAGGGGGGGGGGAATTGAAAATGAAAAACCGAAAATCGCCCTAGGCTGTGGGGGTGAAGCTCCTTGTTAGAGAACAGTAATGCCGGAGTCACACAGGACGATCTATCGTGCGATCGCATGAGAGATCGTACCCGCCCCCGTCGTTTGTACGTCACGGGCAATTAGTTGCCCATGGCGCACAAAGTCGTTTTCCCCCGTCACACGCACTTACCTGCTGAGCAATGTCGCTGTGGGTGGCGAACATTCCTTTTCCTGAAGGGGGAGGGACGTTCGGCATCACAGCGGCCGGCCAATAGAAGCGGAGGGGCGGAGAGGAGCGGGACGTAACATCCCGTCCACCTTTTTCCTTCCGCATTGCCGGCGGCTGCAGGTAAGCTGTGTTTGTCGTTCCCAGGGTGTCACATGGAGCAATGTGTGCTGCCTCGGGAACGATGAACAACCGGAGCACAGAAGGAGGACCGACAGTTTGAAAATGAATGATGTGTCAACGAGCAACGATAAGGTGAGTATTTTTGCTTGTTCATAGTCGTTCAGTGGTGTCTAGAGATGAGCGAACCGGTCCCGGTTCGGCTCGAGGCGGTTCGCCGAACGGGGGGTCTGGCTCGAGTTCGGCTCGTCGAACGTTCGACGAACCGAACTCGAGCCCATAGGAAACAATGGCAGGCAATCACAAACACAGTAAAACACCTAGAAAACACCCTGAAAGGTGTCCAAAAGGTGACAAACAACTCACAACATAACACAAACACATGGGAAAGTGACAAGGACATATACTCATGTGAAAACAAAACAGCTGGACAAGGAAAAAGAGGGAGACACACAGATATATGAGTATATGCAAAGAAACATCGATTCCATTATTGTGCAACTTGAGCCCTGCTCATTTTAGGCTTCCAATCTGGATAAATTGCCTGAGCTCGCCACGTACGCCTTGAGGATCTTGTCGTGTCCTGCAGCCAGCGTTCTCTCGGAACCTGTCTTCAGTGCTGCTGGGGGTCTGCTGGCAGATAAGCACACGTGTCTGTCCACTGACAATGTGGACCTGGCTCTCAGAGGACTTTTCTTCCCCTGGGTCAGCCAGGGGAGGCGAAAGGCACGCGTATTTTTGAGAGTGCTTCATGCAAAGCATCTTTTTCTTTGTCAAAAGGGGGGCTCAACCGATGCCAGTCAAGTGGGGTGTGTGTGGCCCAGTTAGTGGCAACGAGGGAGACTGTGGTTGGAGTCCCCTCGCTGTGTCTCTAAAAGAACCAAGATGAACAAGTCATGGCTCTCAGAGGACTTTTCTTCCCCTGGGTCAGCCAGGGGACGGGAAAGGCACGCGTATTTTTGAGAGTGCTTCATGCAAAGCATCTTTTTCTTTTTCAAAAGGGGGCTCAACCGATGCCAGTCAAGTGGGGTGTGTGTGGCCCAGTTAGTGGCAACGAGGGAGACTGTGGTTGGAGTCCCCTCGCTGTGTCTCTAAAAGAACCAAGATGAACAAGTCATGGCTCTCAGAGGACTTTTCTTCCCCTGGGTCAGCCAGGGGACGGGAAAGGCACGCGTATTTTTGAGAGTGCTTCATGCAAAGCATCTTTTTCTTTGTCAAAAGGGGGGGTCAACCGATGCCAGTCAAGTGGGGTGTGTGTGGCCCAGTTAGTGGCAACGAGGGAGACTGTGGTTGGAGTCCCCTCGCTGTGTCTCTAAAAGAACCAAGATGAACAAGTCATGGCTCTCAGAGGACTTTTCTTCCCCTGGGTCAGCCAGGGGACGGGAAAGGCACGCGTATTTTTGAGAGTGCTTCATGCAAAGCATCTTTTTCTTTGTCAAAAGGGGGGGTCAACCGATGCCAGTCAAGTGGGGTGTGTGTGGCCCAGTTAGTGGCAACGAGGGAGACTGTGGTTGGAGTCCCCTCGCTGTGTCTCTAAAAGAACCAAGATGAACAAGTCATGGCTCTCAGAGGACTTTTCTTCCCCTGGGTCAGCCAGGGGACGGGAAAGGCACGCGTATTTTTGAGAGTGCTTCATGCAAAGCATCTTTTTCTTTTTCAAAAGGGGGCTCAACCGATGCCAGTCAAGTGGGGTGTGTGTGGCCCAGTTAGTGGCAACGAGGGAGACTGTGGTTGGAGTCCCCTCGCTGTGTCTCTAAAAGAACCAAGATGAACAAGTCATGGCTCTCAGAGGACTTTTCTTCCCCTGGGTCAGCCAGGGGACGGGAAAGGCACGCGTATTTTTGAGAGTGCTTCATGCAAAGCATCTTTTTCTTTTTCAAAAGGGGGCTCAACCGATGCCAGTCAAGTGGGGTGTGTGTGGCCCAGTTAGTGGCAACGAGGGAGACTGTGGTTGGAGTCCCCTCGCTGTGTCTCTAAAAGAACCAAGATGAACAAGTCATGGCTCTCAGAGGACTTTTCTTCCCCTGGGTCAGCCAGGGGACGGGAAAGGCACGCGTATTTTTGAGAGTGCTTCATGCAAAGCATCTTTTTCTTTGTCAAAAGGGGGGCTCAACCGATGCCAGTCAAGTGGGGTGTGTGTGGCCCAGTTAGTGGCAACGAGGGAGACTGTGGTTGGAGTCCCCTCGCTGTGTCTCTAAAAGAACCAAGATGAACAAGTCATGGCTCTCAGAGGACTTTTCTTCCCCTGGGTCAGCCAGGGGACGGGAAAGGCACGCGTATTTTTGAGAGTGCTTCATGCAAAGCATCTTTTTCTTTTTCAAAAGGGGGCTCAACCGATGCCAGTCAAGTGGGGTGTGTGTGGCCCAGTTAGTGGCAACGAGGGAGACTGTGGTTGGAGTCCCCTCGCTGTGTCTCTAAAAGAACCAAGATGAACAAGTCATGGCTCTCAGAGGACTTTTCTTCCCCTGGGTCAGCCAGGGGACGGGAAAGGCACGCGTATTTTTGAGAGTGCTTCATGCAAAGCATCTTTTTCTTTGTCAAAAGGGGGGGTCAACCGATGCCAGTCAAGTGGGGTGTGTGTGGCCCAGTTAGTGGCAACGAGGGAGACTGTGGTTGGAGTCCCCTCGCTGTGTCTCTAAAAGAACCAAGATGAACAAGTCATGGCTCTCAGAGGACTTTTCTTCCCCTGGGTCAGCCAGGGGACGGGAAAGGCACGCGTATTTTTGAGAGTGCTTCATGCAAAGCATCTTTTTCTTTTTCAAAAGGGGGCTCAACCGATGCCAGTCAAGTGGGGTGTGTGTGGCCCAGTTAGTGGCAACGAGGGAGACTGTGGTTGGAGTCCCCTCGCTGTGTCTCTAAAAGAACCAAGATGAACAAGTCATGGCTCTCAGAGGACTTTTCTTCCCCTGGGTCAGCCAGGGGACGGGAAAGGCACGCGTATTTTTGAGAGTGCTTCATGCAAAGCATCTTTTTCTTTGTCAAAAGGGGGGGTCAACCGATGCCAGTCAAGTGGGGTGTGTGTGGCCCAGTTAGTGGCAACGAGGGAGACTGTGGTTGGAGTCCCCTCGCTGTGTCTCTAAAAGAACCAAGATGAACAAGTCATGGCTCTCAGAGGACTTTTCTTCCCCTGGGTCAGCCAGGGGACGGGAAAGGCACGCGTATTTTTGAGAGTGCTTCATGCAAAGCATCTTTTTCTTTTTCAAAAGGGGGCTCAACCGATGCCAGTCAAGTGGGGTGTGTGTGGCCCAGTTAGTGGCAACGAGGGAGACTGTGGTTGGAGTCCCCTCGCTGTGTCTCTAAAAGAACCAAGATGAACAAGTCATGGCTCTCAGAGGACTTTTCTTCCCCTGGGTCAGCCAGGGGACGGGAAAGGCACGCGTATTTTTGAGAGTGCTTCATGCAAAGCATCTTTTTCTTTGTCAAAAGGGGGGGTCAACCGATGCCAGTCAAGTGGGGTGTGTGTGGCCCAGTTAGTGGCAACGAGGGAGACTGTGGTTGGAGTCCCCTCGCTGTGTCTCTAAAAGAACCAAGATGAACAAGTCATGGCTCTCAGAGGACTTTTCTTCCCCTGGGTCAGCCAGGGGACGGGAAAGGCACGCGTATTTTTGAGAGTGCTTCATGCAAAGCATCTTTTTCTTTTTCAAAAGGGGGCTCAACCGATGCCAGTCAAGTGGGGTGTGTGTGGCCCAGTTAGTGGCAACGAGGGAGACTGTGGTTGGAGTCCCCTCGCTGTGTCTCTAAAAGAACCAAGATGAACAAGTCATGGCTCTCAGAGGACTTTTCTTCCCCTGGGTCAGCCAGGGGACGGGAAAGGCACGCGTATTTTTGAGAGTGCTTCATGCAAAGCATCTTTTTCTTTGTCAAAAGGGGGGGTCAACCGATGCCAGTCAAGTGGGGTGTGTGTGGCCCAGTTAGTGGCAACGAGGGAGACTGTGGTTGGAGTCCCCTCGCTGTGTCTCTAAAAGAACCAAGATGAACAAGTCATGGCTCTCAGAGGACTTTTCTTCCCCTGGGTCAGCCAGGGGACGGGAAAGGCACGCGTATTTTTGAGAGTGCTTCATGCAAAGCATCTTTTTCTTTTTCAAAAGGGGGCTCAACCGATGCCAGTCAAGTGGGGTGTGTGTGGCCCAGTTAGTGGCAACGAGGGAGACTGTGGTTGGAGTCCCCTCGCTGTGTTTTACATGCTTTTAGAAGGGCATGAAATGGCTTGGAGGTTGACTTTCATCATATGCAAACTGTTGGCTACCAAAATGCTGCCTTTCCAACAACTGTGGTTATAGGCAATGAGGAACATACTGATGAAGATGAGACGCAGATACCCGATTGGGATGACAACTTAAATATTCGGTCAGGGCAAGAAGAAACTCGGTCTGAGGGGTAGGGGAGTGCAAACACAACAATTGATGATTAAGTTCTAGATCACACCTACTGTCAACCCACAGTCAGACACTCGAGGAGGTCAACAGAGGCGGTGGAGGAGGATGCAACCGACGTCGAAGTAACCTGGCGCCTTCCTGAACACAGTCGGAGCACTGGTAGCACGTCTACAACTGCATCCTCAGCCACCACTCTGCCTCTGAGCATTATTCGGGGTGGATCAACAGGTCGCATGGCCTCTAAGCCTTGCCTAGCCAGGTCCTTTTTTGACATAGAAAAAGATCGCCCAAATTATGTGATCTGTAAAATTTGTCATGGTTCTCTTAGTAGAGGTCAAAACCTCAGCAGTTTGACAACTTCTTCCATGAATCGTCACATGAATAAATATCATATGGCCCGATGGGAAGCTCACCGTGCTGCAATGCGGCCTAGCGGAGCGAACCATCCACCGCCTGCCCCTTCCAGTGCATCCGCGCGCTCGTCATCTTCTAGGACTGTGGGGACAGCTGTCACACCTGTTTTTCCACCCACAACTTCCACCACTGTAACCGCAACAGGCAGTTTGCTTGGTAGGTCGTCAGTTGGTTTGGAAGGGGAAACAAGTGAGTGTGTACAGCTCTCTCAGACATCGATAGCACCAACTTTGGATGAAGGCAACATCATGTCTCCGCCTGCACTTTCCTCACAAAGCTGCATTTTTCCAGGGACACCCGACTCAACACCGTCTACACACAGCAGCCAGATCTCTGTCCCTCAGATGTGGTCAAATAAAAGGCCACTTCCTGCGACCCATGACAAAGCGAAGAGGTTGACTCTATCCCTCTGTAAGCTGTTGACTACAGAAATGCTGCCTTTCCGCCTAGTGGACACACAGGATTTTAGAGACCTTATGTCTGTCGCTGTGCCCCAGTACCAGATGCCTAGTCGCCACTACTTCTCTAAGAAAGGTGTGCCCGCGCTACACCAGCATGTCGCACACAACATCACCGCTTCCTTGAGAAACTCTGTGTGTGAACGGGTGCATTTCACCACCGATACTTGGACCAGTAAGCATGGACAGGGACGTTACATGTCGCTGACTGGCCACTGGGTAACTATGGTGATAGATGGTGAAGGGTCTGCTGCACAAGTCTTGCCGTCCCCACGACTTGTGTGTCAATCCTCTGTCTGTCCAAGTTCCGCCACTGCTTCTGCATCCTCCACCTCATCTGGGTCCTCCACCTCCGCCCCAAGCCTGCCTGGTCAGGCCACCAGCGTTCTCACTGCGCAGAAGGAATCACGCACCCCTCATTACTATGCTGGTAGCAGAGCGCAACGGCATCAGGCGGTCTTTAGCTTGACATGTCTTTGAAATAGGAGTCACACAGCGACTGAGTTGTGGGCAGCTCTGGAGACTGATTTTGATAAATGGTTGTCTCCACTCAACCTGCAGCCTGGTAAGGCCGTGTGCGACAATGCTGCAAACCTGGGTGCGGCCCTTCGCCTGGGCAAGGTGACACACGTGCCTTGTATGGCTCACGTGTTTAACCTTGTTGTCCAGCAATTTTTAACACACTATCCCGGCCTAGATGGCCTTCTGACCAGGGCACGGAAACTGTCTGCAGTGCTCACTTCCGCCGTTCAACCGCCGCACCTGAGCGACTTGCATCGCTCCAGAAGTCTTTCGGCCTGCCGGTTCATCGCCTGAAATGCGATGTGGCGACACGCTGGAATTCAACTCTCCACATGTTACAGCGACTGTGGCAGCACCGGCGAGCCCTGGTGCAATACGTCATGATGTATAGCCTGGGCCAACGAGATGCAGAAGTGGGGCAGATCACCCTGATGGAGTGATCTCAGATCAAGGACCTATGCACCCTTCTGCACAGTTTCGACATGGCGACGAATATGTTTAGCGCTGACAATGCCATTATCAGCATGACGATTACAGTCATTTACATGCTGGAGCACACGCTAAACACTATTCGTAGTCAGGGGGTGGGACAACAGGAAGGGGAGGAACTACAGGAGGATTCATATGCGCAAGACACAACAACATCACCAAGGTCCAGACGTTCATCATCACCAACGCGGCAGGCATGGGACCATGGGGGACAGGGATCAACAAGGGCGCATGGTAGCAGGTGAGATGTTGAGGAAGGTGCAGGAGGACATGAAGATATGGAGGACGAACTGTCCATGGACATGGAAGACTCAGCAGATGAGGGGGACCTTGGTCAAATTTCAGTTGAAAGAGGTTGGGGGGAGATGACAGAGGAAGAAAGAACGGTTAGCACCTCTATGCCACAAACACAGCGTGGACTTGGTGCGCATGGCTGCGCAAGACACATGAGTGCCTTCTTGTTGCACTACCTCCAACATGACCCTCGTATTGTCAAAATTAGAAGTGATGATGACTACTGGCTTGCCACACTATTAGATCCCCGGGACAAGTCCAAATTTTGTGACATAATTCCACCCATAGAAAGGGACGCACGTATGCAGGAGTATCAGCAGAAGCTGTTACTCGATCTTAGCTCGGCTTTTCCACCAAACAACCGTGCAGGTGAAGGGAGTGATTCTCCCAGTTGTAACTTGACAAACATGGGACGGCCTCGTCATCTTCAACAGTCTACCCGTACCAGTAGGACCGTATCTGGTGCTGGTAACAGCAATTTTATGGAATCTTTTCATAATTTTTTTAGACCCTCCTTTGCAAGGCCACCAGAGACAACAAGTCTGACACATAGTCAACGGATGGAGAGGATGATACAGGAGTATCTCCAAATGAACATCGATGCAATGACTTTGCAAATGGAGCCTTGCTCCTTTTGGGCTTCAAATCTAGAAAAATGTCAAGAGCTCTCCAGTTACGCCTCGAAGATTTTGTCGTGTCCAGCTGCCAGCGTTGTCTCTGAACGTGTCTTCAGTGCTGCTGGGTGTGTGCTGACAGATAAGCGCACGCGTCTGTCCAGTGACAATGTGGACAGACTGACGTTCATCAAAATGAACAAGTCATGGATCCAGAAGGAATTTACTACCCCTGTGTCATCCTGGGGAGAGTAAATGCTTGTGGATTTGGAATGTGCTTGATGCAAATCAAAACATCCTGTTTGCAACTAGGGCACAAGTGCTGCCACTGATAAGGTGTCTGTGTGGGGCCCAATTTTTGGAAAAAAAGGGAGACTCCGCTTGGAGTAACCCTTGCTTGCTGTGTTTTTTAAAAATGATACAAGATGAACAGATCTGAAGGCAAGATGAAGCCAACATCATGTCTCCGCCTGCACTTTTCTCACAAACCTGCATTTTTCCAGGGACACCCTACTCAACACCGTCTACAGACAGCAGCCAGATCTCTGTCCCTCAGATGTGGTCAAATAAAAGGCCACTTACTGCGACCCATGACAAAGCTAAGTGGTTGACTCTATCCCTCTGTAAGCTGTTGGCTACCGAAATGCTGCCTTTACGCGTAGTGGACACACAGGATTTTACAGACCTTATGTCTGTCGCTGTGCCCCAGTACCAGATGCCCAATCACCACTGCTTCTCCAAGAAAAGCATGCCCGCGCTACACCGGCATGTCGCACACAACATCACCACTTCCTTGAGAAAATCTGTGTGCGACAGGGTGCATTTCAACACAGATACTTGGACCAGTAAGCATAGACAGGGTCATTACATGTCACTGACTGGGCACTGGCAAACTATGGTGAGAGATGGAGAAGGGTCTGCTGTACAAGTCTTGCCGTCCCCACGAGTTGTTTCAATCCTTGTTCTGTATGTAGAAGTTAATACACTGCTTCTGCCTCTTCAACCTCGTGTGGGTCCTCTACCTTTGCGCAAACCCTGTGTGGTCAGGCCACCCTTCCTTGCAACTGCGCACAAGGACTACCACACACCTCCTTACTATGCTGGCAGCAGAGCTCAATGCCATCAGGCGGTCAAAGTTTTACTTTGAAATGTATGGGAAATGTGAGTCACAACGCTATTACAGAGAATAGTAGTCAGGCAGGGTCAAAACATTAATTGAGGAACAGGAACAGAATGGGACGGCCAGGACTTAATCAGAAAACAAGCAGAGGTGAAATGCGTATCGGCCAACAAGGTACATAAACAGCAAGCAGGAAAAGTAGTCAGGTAACAAGCACACAAAATCATAAAACTGAACTGGGGGTAAAATTAACCAGAGGTTCATAGCTATGTCTGGCAGTGGTCTGCAGACAGGATGGGCATAAAAAAGGGTGTGGTGTCTTCCCATTGGTTGTAGCTGAATGATGGTATTTCATCTGTGAGATACCCACCAGCTACATTCAGCCAGAGATTCTGCATCTGTCAAGGTAATGCAGCCCAGTGGGTGAGCATAACCTGCGTCCACCTGCGCCGCTGGCATCGACTACTCTCCCATCATCAGCACTATTCATGAAAGGAACACGTTGTCACCTGGCGACCGGAGTACAAATTGACGGAGCGGACTCCGTTGGTGACTTAACAGCCGTGTGCGGCAATGATGCAAACCTGGCTGCGGGCCATCCTCAGGGCAATGTGACACACGTGCCTTTTATGGCTCACGTGTTGATCCGAATTCTCCAGCAATTTTTAAAACACCATCACGGCCTACATGGCCTTGTGCAGCGGGCACGCTCGCTATGTGCTCACTTCCATCGTGCGCACACAGCAGCTCAACAACTTTCATCACTCCGGAAGTCTTAGGGTCTGGCAGTTAAACGCCGGAAATGCGATGTTCCGACACGCAGGAATTGGAATCTGCACATGTTGCAGCGTGTGTGGCAGCACCGCAGAGCCCTGCTGAAATACGGTAAGACATATAGCCTGGGATAAGTTGATCCAGAGGTGGTGCAGATCACGCTGCTGGAGTGGTGTCAGATCAAGGACCTATGCACCCTGCTACACAGTTTTGAAATGTCGACGAAGATGTTTAGCACTGGCAATGTCATTCTCAGCGTGACAATTCTGGTCATCTACATGATGGAGCACACTGTAATTATTATTCGGAGTCAGGTGTTGGGACAAGAGGAAGGGGAGGAAGTACAGGAGGAGTCATATGCGGAAGGGATAACAAGATCTACGAGGTCCAGATGGTCAGCGGCACCTATGCGGCAGTCATGGTGAGGGAGAGGGATTAACAAGGGCGCATAGTATCAGCAAAAAGTGTTGATGAAAGTGCAGGAGCCCATGAAGAAATGGAGGACGAACTGGCGATGGGCATGGAAGACTCAGCAGATGAGTGAGAGCTTGCTCACATTTCGGTTGTGCGAGGTTGTGGGTAGAGGGCAGAGGAAGGATGCACGATTCTCACCTCTCTGCCACCAACACACCAAGGACTTGGTCCTCCTGGATGCACAAGACACATGAGCGCCTTCTTGCTGCACTACCTACATGACCCTCGGATTGTATGAATTTGAAGTAATCCTGAATACTGGGTTGCCACACTGTTAGATCCCCGGTACAAGACAAAATTTGGCGAACTAATTCCTGCCATAGAAATAGACGCACGTATACAGGAGTATCTGCAGAATGTGGTACGCAATCTTAGATCTACTTTTCCACTAAACACCAGTGCTGCACAGAGTGAATCTCAACACTTTGTCATGGATAGGAGGAAATGGTCTTTTACTTGTCCACATCGGAGGGACCGAGGGATGGCTGCTGTGCTGAGATGGCGTTGAGTACGGTGTCCCTGCACAGTTGCACTTTTGGTCATATCCCAAAATGAGTTGAAAAAGGACAGATGCTGTTGGAAAGGGGAACAGGTGTGTTGGAAAGGGGAAAAAAATTTTGGTCCGTGGATTTGGTGGTTAAACAACTGTAACATTTGCTGAAGAAACAACATCTGTTACAGTGGGACTGGCAGATTTGGATAAAGTGGTATATAATCTGTGACCGCTATATAACAAAAATTAATAAGAAAAGAAAGAGAAAGGTATATATCACCTTCAGCAGTCAGTGTCCACCGTGCTCCCAGTTGGAAAAGGAGAGGTTGGCAACTTGAAGGTTTGGTGGAGGATACAGAGCTGTGTGGCTATGAAACTAATAGTAGCCTGAACCGAGTTAGACGCCATTCGGATCTGGAGACTGTGAGCCCTGTTAGCGTCACAGGGTCCACATGCCCACCCAGCCCAGGAACTCCCTGTTAACAACACAGGGGCCATTGAGTACGCTGACCGTGTGCGTAGGGGCCACACCTGTGGACAGCAGGCGCATCAGCAGCAGCAGGCCTGTTAATGCCACTGGGCTGCACAAGCAGGACTGTTAGGACAGGAGCTGGTCTTAACCGTTCTGCGTTACCAACTGTGGTGGTGGCCTGCATCCACCACCCTATCCCTGCCTACCTCTGGCCTAAAGCCGCAATGGGTTCAACACATGGAGGTGTGCTCTTTCGGAGCATAATAGAAGACTGCGCACCTCCTTGTTGGCTCCAGCCCCTTTTATAACCTGGGTCCGCCCCAAACCAGGGTGAACCACAATGCACCTCCTGGAGACAAAAGCAGAGTGACACGTCATGAGTGGCATAACTAGCGTCCTATTTGGAAACGCAACTTCAATGATGACCTCATGGCTGCCATGACCCAAACACCTCACCAGTCATCGTCTGACCATCAATAATGCGGTGACAAGTCATAGGTGTGGGCCTCTGCAAGCCATTTGGGAGGACACCTGATGCCCTGTGGTCTATATGGGACCCCCACATCAGGGCCAGGGCCAAAGAGTTCATTACCGGACCTAGTCTCTGATGCAGGAAGTGCCTGAGCATGCTCAGTAGCATGAAATACAGTCTCTGAAAAAAGACTATCAGCTTTAGCATGGTGTCTAGGCACAAAACAGGACTTAGACCCGGCACAGAATGCAAGCACCTGTGCAAAGAGGCTTTTCACACTTAGTGTGGGAGCATGCGCTGTATCCCGAAATGAAGACTTAGCGTCAGGAATGGCACAGTCAGGCTGAGCATACTCACTAGGCGAAACACTGTAATTATGCTGCAGCTGGGGTACATCGGCACACGCATGCGCACTAGCTGCCTCTCCACACTTAGACGTGGAGGGGAAATTTGTCTTGGAGATGCTGTCTATGAACAGAAGGAAAAGCTAAAGGAAGCCTGACTTTCTATCCCTCCGAATTATGAAATGCAGCAATGAATTCCATGAGTTTGCTATAACATTAGCGTAGCTAAATGTGCATGAGGGTGTGATGTAGAGGTGCTAGAAATAGCTTGTCACCAGTGGGGCACTAATGGAATACAACAGCCAGTTCTATGATGCCACAAAATGGCAGTATTTTGTGCTATCATTATAGCTTATTAAAAACAGAGCACGAGGTTGTCATGCAGAGGTGCTGCACATAGATTTGCAGTAGTGTGAATAGACAAAAGTACAATAGCCACGTTTAGGATACAACTAGGTACAGTGAGTGTTTGCTAGTATAATGGCTGAGTTTAAAAAAGTTTGAGTGTGCAATGCAGGCAGATGTCCTGCAAATATCGTTCCAATACTGTGAATTGACAAAAGTACAATAGCCACGTTTAGGATACAACTAGGTACAGTGAGTGTTTGCTAGTATAATGGCTGAGTTTAAAAAAGTTTGAGTGTGCAATGCAGGCAGACGTGCTGCAAATAACGTTCCAATACTGTGAATTGACAAAAGTACAATAGCCACGTTTAGGATACAACTAGGTACAGTGAGTGTTTGCTAGTATAATGGCTGAGTTTAAAAAAGTTTGAGTGTGCAATGCAGGCAGACGTGCTGCAAATAACGTTCCAATACTGTGAATTGACAAAAGTACAATAGCCACGTTTAGGATACAACTAGGTACAGTGAGTGTTTGCTAGTATAATGGCTGAGTTTAAAAAAGTTAGAGTGTGCAATGCAGGCAGACGTGCTGCAAATAACGTTCCAATACTGTGAATAGACAAAAGTACAATAGCCACGTTTAGGATACAACTAGGTACACTGAGTGTTTGCTACTATAAATGGCTGAGTTTAAAAAAGTTTGAGTGTGCAATGCAGGCAGACGTGCTGCAAATAACGTTCCAATACTGTGAATTGACAAAAGTACAATAGCCACGTTTAGGATACAACTAGGTACACTGAGTGTTTGCTACTATAAATGGCTGAGTTTAAAAAAGTTTGAGTGTGCAATGCAGGCAGACGTGCTGCAAATAACGTTCCAATACTGTGAATTGACAAAAGTACAATAGCCACGTTTAGGATACAACTAGGTACACTGAGTGTTTGCTAGTATAATGGCTGAGTTTAAAAAAGTTAGAGTGTGCAATGCAGGCAGACGTGCTGCAAATATCGTTCCAATACTGTGAATAGACAAAAGTACAATAGCCACGTTTAGGATACAACTAGGTACACTGAGTGTTTGCTACTATAAATGGCTGAGTTTAAAAAAGTTAGAGTGTGCAATGCAGGCAGACGTGCTGCAAATATCGTTCCAATACTGTGAATAGACAAAAGTACAATAGCCACGTTTAGGATACAACTAGGTACACTGAGTGTTTGCTAGTATAATGGCTTAGTAACAATGAGTTGTAGTGTGCAATGCAGGCAGACGTGCTCTGCAAATGTCTTTGCACTAGTGGGACTATAGCAAAGTCCAATAGCCACGTTTAGGATGCCACTAGGTACACTGAGTGTTTGCTAGTAAAATTGCTTAGTTTAAAAAAGTTGGAGTGTGCAATGCAGGCAGATGTGCTCTGCTAATATCTTTGCACTAGTGGGACTATAGCAAAGTCCAATAGCCACGTATAGGATGCCACTAGGTACACTGAGTGTTTGCTAGTATAATGGCTTAGTTAAAATGAGTTTGAGTGTGCAATGCAGGCAGACGCGCTATGCAAATGTCTTTGCACTAGTGGGACTATAGCAAAGTCCAATAGCCACGTATAGGATGCCACTAGGTACACTGAGTGTTTGCTAGTATAATGGCTTGGTTTTAATGAGTTGGAGTGTGCAATGCAGGCAGACGCGCTCTGCAAATGTCTTTGCACTAGTGGGACTATAGCAAAGTCCAATAGCCACGTATAGGATGCCACTAGGTACACTGAGTGTTTGCTAGTATAATGGCTTGGTTAGAATGAGTTGTAGTGTGCAATGCAGGCAGATGTGCTCTGCTAATGTCTTTGCACTAGTGGGACTATAGCAAAGTCCAATAGCCACGTATAGGATGCCACTAGGTACACTGAGTGTTTGCTAGTATAATGGCTTAATTAAAATGAGTTTGAGTGTGCAATGCAGGCAGACGCGCTATGCAAATGTCTTTGCACTAGTGGGACTATAGCAAAGTCCAATAGCCACGTATAGGATGCCACTAGGTACACTGAGTGTTTGCTAGTATAATGGCTTGGTTAGAATGAGTTGTAGTGTGCAACGCAGGCAGATGCGCTCTGCAAATGTCTTTGCACTAGTGGGACTATAGCAAAGTCCAATAGCCACGTATAGGATGCCACTAGGTACACTGAGTGTTTGCTAGTATAATGGCTTAGTTAAAATGAGTTTGAGTGTGCAATGCCGGCAGACGCGCTATGCAAATGTCTTTGCACTAGTGGGACTATAGCAAAGTCCAATAGCCACGTATAGGATGCCACTAGGTACACTGAGTGTTTGCTAGTATAATGGCTTGGTTTTAATGAGTTGGAGTGTGCAATGCAGGCAGACGCGCTCTGCAAATGTCTTTGCACTAGTGGGACTATAGCAAAGTCCAATAGCCACGTATAGGATGCCACTAGGTACACTGAGTGTTTGCTAGTATAATGGCTTGGTTAGAATGAGTTGTAGTGTGCAATGCAGGCAGACGCGCTCTGCAAATGTCTTTGCACTAGTGGGACTATAGCAAAGTCCAATAGCCACGTATAGGATGCCACTAGGTACACTGAGTGTTTGCTAGTATAATGGCTTGGTTTTAATGAGTTGGAGTGTGCAATGCAGGCAGACGCGCTCTGCAAATGTCTTTGCACTAGTGGGACTATAGCAAAGTCCAATAGCCACGTATAGGATGCCACTAGGTACACTGAGTGTTTGCTAGTATAATGGCTTGGTTAGAATGAGTTGTAGTGTGCAATGCAGGCAGACGCGCTCTGCAAATGTCTTTGCACTAGTGGGACTATAGCAAAGTCCAATAGCCACGTATAGGATGCCACTAGGTACACTGAGTGTTTGCTAGTATAATGGCTTGGTTAGAATGAGTTGTAGTGTGCAATGCAGGCAGACGCGCTCTGCAAATGTCTTTGCACTAGTGGGACTATAGCAAAGTCCAATAGCCACGTATAGGATGCCACTAGGTACACTGAGTGTTTGCTAGTATAATGGCTTAGTTATCAGTTGGAGTGTGCAGAGGACAAGAGGGTACAGTGGCAGGATTGTGGTGCTCTGGGTAGAGGAATGGAAGCCTGCCTTTCTATTCCCTCCTAATGGTGAAATGCAGGTAGGAAATCCCTGACCTGGGCTACACAGACGCTGTTGCTGTTTGCAGGACCTGTCACCTATGGCTCTCTGACCCTGCCGGTTGGAGCCCTTAAAAGGACTGCTATAAAGTGCTCTCCCTAAGCTGTCTAACGCTGTGTATGCAGCGCATACAGCTGTATCGGCTATAGGACTCAGGAAGACGGAGCTGCGACAGTGATGTCTGACACCAAAGACGCAGAAGGCAGATAATGGCGTCCGTGAAGAAAATGTCCGGTTTTATAATGCAGGGACATGTGACATGCAGATCCTATCACACATGCCGTTGCTTCTCTGGCTCAAAGTCCACTTAGCTGTGTGTGTGTCTGGGATTGGCTGACATGCTGGCCCGCCCCACAAGACGCGCGCGCTTAGGGAAGGAAGACAAGAAAAAAAAAAAAAAAAAATGGCGATCGCCATTATAGAAACAGCAGTGATCTGAAGGCGCTGTTCACGCACACTATACACTGAAATGTGATAATAGTTTGATTCACAGAGTGACTTACACTATTACAGCAGAAACCAAGCTATGATTTAGCTGTTTTTTGGCTGCTAGAACCGTTCTCGAACGTTTCTAGAACTACCGAGCTTTTGCAAAAAGCTCGAGTTCTAGTTCGATCTAGAACATGCCCCAAAATCACTCGAGCCGCGAACTGGAGAACCACGAACCACGAACCGCGCTCAACTCTAGTGGTGTCACATGGTACGATATGTCTAACAATGCCGGATGTGCTTCTTGGAATCCGTGACCCCAACGACATATCGCCCGATATATCGTAGCGTGTGACGCCGGCATAAGATGTGCAAAAGTGGTGAAACATTGAACAGTTTGACATGTGCATTCAAAAGCTTAGAGTAGGTCACATTATATTTACCTAAAAAGGTTAGAGGTTAAGTTAAAATATAACTTATTGTGAGTAGTTTAACCCCTTAACGACCTAGGACATATATATACATCCTAGGTCGCCTCCCTCCCTTTGATGTGGGTTCATGTGGTGAGCCCACATCTTTCCTCACACATGTTGGCTGATCTGATAAGCTGACATGTGCAGCTAACAGATGTTTCCTGCCACCATCGTCAGCTTGGGTTGTTATGAGATGATAATTGTTAAAATTGCTCTGTAATTGAAAATTTGCCTATAATGAAAAGCAACAGTAACTGGAGAGTAGAACACACAAAAAGGCCGCTTTACACGCTGCGATATCATGACCGATATCGCTAGCGTGGGTACCCGCCCCCATCGGTTGTGCGACACGGGCAAATCGCTGCCCGTGGCGCACAACATCGCGCGGACCCGTCACACTACTTACCTGCCCTGCGACGTCGCTGTGACCGGATAACTGCCTCCTTTCTAAGGGGGCGGTTAGTTCAGCATCACAACGACGTCACAGCAGCGTCACTGAACCGCCACCCAATAGAAGCGGAGGGGCGGAGATGAGTGGGACGAACATCCCGCCCTCCTCCTTCCTTCCACATTGCGGGCGGGAAGCAGGTAAGGAGAGGTTCCTTGTTCCTGCGGTGTCACACGGAGCGATGTGTGCTGCCGCAGGAACAACGAACTACATCGTTACTGCAGCAGCAACGATATTCGAGAATGGACCCCCATGTCACCGATGAGCGATTTTGCACATTTTTGCGACGATGCAAAATAGCTCATAGGTGTCACACGCAACGGCATCGCTAAAGCGACTGAATGTGCGTCACAAATTCCATGACCCCAACGAGATCGCTTGAGCGATGTCGCAGCGTGTAAAGCGGCCTTTAGAGTTTTAACTGCTAATAACAGTGTAAAGATGAGGGGTGCTTGCTCACATGGTGCAGTTGTGTATCACAGAATAAGTTCAGAGTTTAGAATTTAGACATTATCGGCTTCTGCAGATACATAGGTTTTAAACCAGAATTTTGCTGAAAAGGACTTTTCTGCGCTGCTGTTGAAGAAACAGGAGAAGGATCCAGGACACAAGTGTTGAAGCAATTTGGTTTATTTCAAAGCGTTTTTAGGTTAGCCAACCTCTTCCACGGCATTGCCTGTCAATAACAGTAAAGGGGGCTTTACACGCTACGATATCGTTAATGTTTGGTCGCCGGGGTCAAGTTGTTAGTGACACACATCCGGCGTCATTACCGATATCGCAGCGTGTAATACTTACCAGCGACCTTAGGCGACCTCAAAAATGGTGAAAATCGTTCACCATGGAGAGGTCGTCCCAAAGTCAAAAATCGGTAAGGGTTGTTTAGCGTTGTGGTTCATCGCTCATGCGGCAGCACACATCGCTATGTGTGACACCGCATGAGCGAGGACCATCTCCTTACCTGCCGCCGGCCCCAATGAGGAAGGAAGGAGGTGGGTGGGATGTTACGTCCTGCTCATCTCCGCCCCTCTGCTTTGATTGGCCGGCCGCTTAGTGACGTTGCGGTGACATCGCTGTGATGCCGAACGTCCCTCCCCCTTGAAGGAGGGATTGTTCGGCAGTCACAGCGACGCCGCCGACCAGGTAAGTATGTGTGACGCTGCGTAGCGATAATGTTCGCTACGGCAGCGATCACAAACAATCGCCTGCATGACGGGGGCGGGTACTTACACGGTCGCTATCGCTAGAAATTGCTAGCGATATCGCTACCGTGTAAAGCCCCCTTAATGCTATTGCTTTTGGCATTACTGTGATTGGCAGGTGCAGTGGAAAAAAGAATGATGTGCGGTTTCCCACTTATTTGTGATAACCAGCGCAGGTAAAGGAACTTACTGTTCCCAGTTCTTTAGGTAAATAATTCCCAAAAACACATTACCTTAATGTAAAATCCTCTGACGCTGTACATGTGATTTCACATAATAAATCTTTATCCTTATTGTGTTTTCTACAGATCAGTTCGATCCAACTTACCTCATAAACAACGCTGTTAGCAACGTGATCTGTTCCATTACATTTGGAGATCGGTTTGAGTACAATGATGAAAAATTTCTACGACTTTTAGCTCTTTTTAATGCAGCTTTAAAGGCTGAATCTGGACTCTTGGCTCAGGTAATTGAAAAGCTTTAAAGCTATATACAGAATACTCACTTTCTGAAAATACCCAAATAGCCTCTTCAGAGAGGAAGAAGATTAGTACCACCCATGCAGCAATCATATTAGTAAATATTCATCCTTTAAGGGGTAACATTTTTCCTTGTGGAGAGGGACATATCTGACAAAGGGGCATATAAGCCATGCAATGCTCCTTTGGGAAATTAAATATGCAACACTACGGCTATGTGCGCACAGTGAGTTTTTCGCGGCGTTTTTGCGCGTGTTTCTGGTGCGTTTTTGGCCTCAAAACTGCAGGACTTTGCTTCCCCAGCAAAGTCTATGAGTTTTAATTTTTGCTGTCCGCACACATCTGTTTTTTTTCAGCTGCGTTTTTGTGGTGCCACAAAAACGCAGCATGTCAATTATTCCCGCGTTTTTCACTGCGCTTTTGATCCATTGAGTTCAATGGGATGTTGAAAGACGCAATGAGAAACGCAAATAGCTGCGTTTTGGTGCGTTTTGAAGACCAAAAACGCAGCTATAAACGCAGGAGGTGGGTAGTAAAGTGACGTGTACAGGAAGAGGATTCCTTCTGTCAGTAAATACAGAAGCGTGAATCCTCCCGGTACCGTCACCGCCGCTTCCACCTCCCGTCCGGTGCATGTATGCTGCCGTGCGGCGCCATGTACGGGCAGGAGGTGGAAGCGGCTGCGAAAACAAAAGTTAACAGTAGAAAAAAAAAAAGTTATACTCACCTGTGTGCAGACTCCCGGTGCCATGCCCGCTCCCATCTCCTCTCACGGTTTCGCCACCCCCGCTCCGGCTGTGTGCAGACGGTCGGGAAACCTCCAATGGATGCAGGACCTGGCGATGGATCACCTGATGCAGTCACCTGACGCATCAGGTGATCGTAAGTATCGCGGTGACGCGGGCGCCCGGCCGGTATCAGCGGATGCGTCAGGAGACTTCATCCCTGATTACCGGCAGCTGCTGCAGCGATCGGACGGAATCAGACTCCCGCCCCATCGCTGCAGGAGCTGCCGGTAATCAGCACATAAGTGAGTATTATTTTTTTTATTTTTTTTGCACCGATGCATCAGCTGATTGTATAATCGGCTTTTATACAATCAGCTGATGTGTGATGGGATTCAGGCACTTGATCCTGACACATCATCTGATCGCTTTGCCTTCCAGAAAACCAATCAGATGATATTGGATCCGGATTGGACGGCGCGGGACCCTGACCCAGGATTACTGCGGAGGGGGGTTCTTTATTTCAATAAAGATGGAGTCACTAATTGTGTTGTGTTTTATTTCTAATAAAAATATTTTTCTGTGTGTTGTGTTTTTTTTTTATGTTTACTAGAAATTCATGGTGGCCATGTCTAATATTGGCGTGACACCATGAATTTCGGGCTTAGGGCCAGCTATACAGCTATCCCTAACCCCATTATTACCCAGCGAGCCACCCGGCTTCAGGGCAGCTGGAAGAGTTGGATACAGCGCCAGTAGATGGCGCTTCTATGAAAGCGCCATTTTCTGGGGTGGCTGCGGGACTGCAATTCACAGCGGGGGTGCCCAGAAAGCATGGGCACCCTGCACTGTGGATTCCAATCCCCAGCTGCCTAGTTGTACCCGGCTGGACTCAAAAATTGGGCGAAGCTCACGTCATTTTTTTTTTTAAATTATTTCATGAAATTCATGAAATAATTTAAAAAAAAAAGGGCTTCCCTATATTTTTGGTTCCCAGCCGGGTACAAATAGGCAGCTGGGGGTTGGGGGCAGCCTGTACCTGCCTGCTGTACCCGGCTAGCATACAAAAATATGGCGAAGCCCACGTCATTTTTTTTGTTTGGGGGGGCAAAGAAATCCTGCATACAGTCCTGGAAGGAGGATGCTGAGCCTTGTAGTTCGACAGCTGCTGTCTGCTCTCCTGCATACACTATTGGATGGAGTATGCTGAGCCTTGTAGTTCTGCAGCTGTCTGCTCTTCTGCATACACTAGTGGAGAATGAAGAACACATTGAAGAAGGAAATGACATCAGACCTTTTTTTTTTGTTCACTGATAAAAAACGCATAAAGACGCAGTGAGCAAAAACGCAGCAAAACGCAGCAAAAAAACGCACCAAATCGCGGCAAAACGCGTGCGTTTTTTACGCGTTTTTTTGACGCGGGTGCGTTTTTGTGCGGTTTTAGCGGCCAAAAACGCACAAAAACGCAGCGTCAAAAAAACGCAGTGTGCGCACATAGCCTACTTCTGCAAACTGATATTCTCGTTTGGCTTTATCCTAAGTGGCAAGGCTCCTTAAAGGGTAAATATTGACTTTCAGGATTGCTACTTCAAATAGGTGGCACTAGAGTTCAAGTCCTCTTCCTCTTTAAAGTGGCAATTTGCATATGTCATTTCCCAGAGGAGCATTGCATGGCTCATCATCCTCCTTACACTGGCATGTCAGGCATGTCACTCTCCACAAGGAGAAACATTACCCTTTAGATTCCAAACAGAAGCCTCTTATACAGTCAAATCAGATCTTATACTTTGCATTGATGAGTTGCAACACACTGAAACACCATGTCTATAAATTGATATTATGATTTGGCTTGCATCCTAAGGCTAGGATTACATAAGTGTATATTCTCTAATCCAATTTAATAAGGTTGATTATGGAAATCACATTCTAATCTACCACTGATCACAGAAAAAAAAATTCTCCATCTTCTTCATTCCGTCAGTGCGTGAAAATAGGACTGTACTTGCATGTCAACCAAGTGCAGTTGGATTTTTTAATTGACTCTTTGACTTGCATGGCAAAGTACAATCCAATATTCAGATCCAACTCGGACATGCTGCAAATTTTTCCTCAGACAGACTTGGTATGAGAAAAAAAAAATAGAACTTATGAACGACTCCATAGAATACCATTGATCTGAGTGTGATTCGATGTGTGAGTGAGCCCTTAGAAACATGGCAAGGCTCGTTAAAGGATCGATATTGAAATTTAGGATGGCTACTTCCAATAGGTGGCCCTAGAGTTGAAGTCCTCTGAAGAGGCAGTTTGTATATTGACCCTTTAGAAAGCCTAGCCACATGACTTAGGATAAGAGGCTTATCTAGAAACTTTATTTTTATACACCATGTCCCCAACCTGTGGCTCGGGAGCCACATGTAGCTTGCTGGCCCATGATTTGTGGCCCGCGACTATTTGCCAGCTTGTTGCATTAGCAATTTGTCTAGCAAACAGCTATGAAGTATGTGAATAGCCCTTCCCAGAAGAGCAGATCTAGATGCCCCCATACTGGCCTTGGGGTGGCCAGCACATGTAAGCTGTGACCGTCACATGTGAGCTCTTATTACACAGCATTCTAGAATAATGTCTATATGTGCCCTGGCTGCTCTGTATAATGTAAAAAAACATCTTTTATTATGATCGCCTGGGAGGATGTTGGGTCCGATGGGCTTCACTGGTTTATCTTCCTTTCATTGCCATCCTCTTTCCCAGCTCCGTGTGGATGACGCATCTTATGTCATCCACAGGGAGGTCTCCATTGCGCTCCTGTGCATGCACACTTTTCTCTCCCCTGCTGAGTCAAAAAAATTACCAAACTGCATCATGTGAATACCATGACAGTTGTAAGTATACAAAATGAAGTTCATCCATCCATTCAAAAGCCAAGAGGTGGAAATACAGCCAAATTATTTGAGTCATAAGGTCTGCTCATCACAAGGTCTATCAGTTCTGATGTGAGGACAAACAGCGCAGTGGAGGTGGTTCATATGCTTCATAATAGTGAGATTACAAACATCCATGCAAGCACCTTGAAACACTGGAATGGTAGCCCACACAAATATGAAGAAGCCTTGACTTCAATATCATCAAAAGAAACATCGGCCCGAGTTTGCAGAAAAATGGACAGTAGGAGTTTGGAAATGGTTGATTTAGAGCGATGAGACAAAAGTCAATAGACTAGGCTCTGATGAGTTCAAATGGGGCTTGAGGAAACAAGGGAAATGGATCAAGAAATTAAAGGAACTGTCAAGTTCAGTGGAGGAAGCATGATGATATGGGGTTGTATTACAGCCAAAGGCATTAGATACTTGACGAGGATCGATGATGATCTCAATACTGAACTATATGTGAGTATCCTACAAGCCAATTTACTTCATACAAATGAATACTATGGGTATGAAAAGGACAACAAAGTTTTCCCGCAGGACAACGACCCAAAGCATATGCCGAGATTAGCCAAGAAATGGTTCAATGACAATGAAGTAGAGGTGCTGGATTGGCCCCACAGTCCCCAGACCTCATCTCAATCAAACACTTGTTGGTAGAGTTGAAGAAAAAGCTATATATATCCCCAAGTGAGCCGACCAGTATACAGCAACTTTGGGAACGTGTAGAAGAGACATGGGATCTGAGTTCGGTTAAGACATGCTTGAATCTGATTAAGAGCCCAGAAGAATTCAGGCAGTGTTGAAAGCCAAAGGTAGATTTAGAGAATACTAATAAAATTATACAAATTTAGATTTTTAAGAGCAAAACATAATGCAGTGACATGACAAGAATCTGCATAACTAATCATATGCTAAATAGTTCAGATCAAATTTATGTATAATATAGCCAAGATGATTATCGATAAAATGATCGTAGTTTCACGTTCGAAGTTATATGGATGGGGAGATATGGAGCCTGAAAGTTAATTATTCAAAATATTGTTACCTTTTTACTCATCACTGTATAGCCAGCAAGAAAACACAGCAAAGGGATATTCTCACCAAGACTGTGATAGGGCAAACAAAAACAGGACTATGGAAGACACTTGAAGAAGTCCAAAGAGGAAAATTGAAGGTAATAGTAACTATCAGCATTGGGGCCAAGAAGAAAAGGACAATAGCTCAACAGACAGAGGAACTGACTGTGGAGCAACAGGTCACTGGATCGGGTCCCAAAATTGAGCCAAGCCACTTTAGCTCTAAATGTACCATAGATGAGACAGTGGAAGATAAAACCATAGATCTAGAAATAAAATTTGTAATTGGATTGAAAACTCGCTCAAAGAGTGCACCCATAGCATTACAGTGGAAGACTGCTGCTATGAATGGTCTTCTGTTGTAAGTGATGTACCCAAAATTAAAGTGCTGGGTCTGCTACTATTGAAATATTTTTATTAATGTTATTGAAGATGAGATGAATACTACTGTTTCTATTTTTGCAAATTACACATGCAGTAACTATGTATAATTGTGTAGTCTATTAAAGACATCCATTAGATACAGGCTGACTTGGACAAACTGAGTGTTTGGGCATCCACATAGCAGATGAGGTTGAAAAAGGATAAGGCTATGTGCCCATGTGGCGTTTTCCTTGCTTTTATAAAAGCAATGAAAAACCATCCCAGCAAAGTCTATGACAATCGTGACTTGCTGTGTGCACTTTGCTTCTTTCCTTGAAGAATTTGTTGCTGAAAAAAGAAGCAGCATGTCAGTTGTTTCTTTGTTAATTTACTGCGTTTCTATAATACCTGGCAATGCTTTATTACTCTGGGGGATTATAGTGCAGCACTTTGCCTCACACTGTTCATACAGCATGGTCTGTGAGGCTCTCCGTAGCTCAGTAACCCGGGGTCGTCATGGTGATGGCAGCGATCGGGTCCCTGTGATCGTATTATAGGGACCTGGATGCCAGGGAGAGGTAAGCGATTCCTCTCCCTGCCTCCTGAATTCTGATAGCAGCATTTAGGGAGTTAAACTACTGGGAGCAGCGCGGGCATCACTCCGGGCAGTGAGAGCAGGTTGTAATATCAGCTGGAGACCCGGCAGCAATCGCAGGGGTATAGCACCTGAACTCAGCCAATTGCCAAGACTAAAAACAAGCACTAAAAGAAGCAGGAAAAAACACATGAAAAAACGCGCAAACGCAATAAACATGCACATTTTTTTCTGCTGCATTTTCCTACCAAAACATGTTTTTTATATGCAGAAAAGAAGCAGATAAAAAAAGCAACATGGGTACATAGCCTTAATTTAAACTTAATTGAATGAACATTAGTAATATGAAGGCCCCATATATACCAGCGGAAGCACAACTCAGAGAGACACTTATAGCGTAGGCTACTGGAGTGGTGTCACTAATGTAAGTTCCCTGCCCCTAGTAATATACTTACCAGACGCTGTCTTTTTCTTTTCTTGGTGGCACTATGGTTGGTTACTGAGTATGACTTGTTCCAGTGTTTGCTGAGCGAGCCAGATGTCACTTCTCAATGTAAGTCTATGTAAGTTGGAATGAGGCTCTTTTGGGCTTACATTGAGAGCTTGTGACCGGTACCTCTGACTTCCAGTCAGTCAGAAGCAGTGGTCAAAACATGGCGGATTGGGTCTAGATAGGCACATGGAAGAGCAGAACAAGAAGGAACAGGAATAATTTATACAAGTACATAATGGGTCCATATAAAAAGCATGGTAAAAAAAAGAACAGTCCCTCCATCTGGAGAAAAAAATGTCTCAATCTACTGAGGAGACCAGGCTCCTTTACCAGAAGAACTGTTAACCTGTAGAATAGTCTCAGGAACCTCAGGAGCTGGTCACCTCGGGTATCTTTGATGGTTTTTAAAAAAATGTTTTTGTTTTCTTTTTAGCAAAAAATAAATTTGTTATTCTGAATGTGTAAAGTTATTTTCTTAATGTTTAGATCAGTGCATTGATAATTGAGATGAGGAGGAAAAGTTTAGCTATTTTGGGTTGAGCTGTCTTGCCTTATATTTGTACTTATGACCCATCCCTCCTCTCATTTGCAATGCCTCTATTGAACCTGATGGACATGTGCCTTTTGTGACGACATGGACTCTCATGGGTTAAAGTTTCTTAAAATTCAGCCAGACAGCATGATAGATTGCTTATAGACGGGGAGAAGTCCCTCATTGTTTTTACAAGACTCTTGTTGACTCAATGTAATTGTGTTGGCCACTGAAAGCCAGACGTATTGTTCTCCAGACTTTTCCAGTAACCATTGTATTGTAGTTGTGTATTGCTAATGTGATTACCTTAGTAGCCATTGTTGAGTCTGTGACTTGCAGACTCCATGTATACCCTCAGTCTTTCTGTAGACCTCATTTGGATGAACATTGTCCATGCAGCTTGAGATTCATCCAATGGGAGAGGCGCTCTTGTCCAACCAATCGATGAGGACGCAGTGTATCTAAGTGGAAGGCTGTGGCTATAAAAAGGGACTTCTTTAAGCCACCAGGTTGTTGATGGATGCTGATGGATCCAGTCTAAGCTCTTTGGAGCTGACTAGAGGATCAGGATATCTTATGGCTTCAATCTAGGGACTCCGGTTCCGATTGGAGACCATATCCACAGCCTAGGGATTTCGACTCCGGCTGCCAGGATTGTATCATCATACAGGACTACCTAAGGAGGACACTCAGGTTGGGACAGTTCAGTCACCTGGAACAGACTTTGCAGACCTCAGCCAGCTTCCTAAATCTGGCGCTATTCCTTTCTCGGTGGGTGCCCGCCAAAAGCGGGGTGCTGCTGGATTGGAGTAAGCGGCCCTGGAACCTCTGAGGCATGGACATTCTAAATCCCTGGTGAGCCAGCGGAAGGGTGAGACTTTGTTGCCTGTTACATTTGTGTGTTTTGCTGGTTATGTTATGTGCCGTTAATTGTTTGGGGATCCAATAAAGTCTAATTATTGTGGTTCCCTCACCCTGTGTTGTCTGAGTAGTGTTACGCCCACGGTTAAGGAGGCCGGTGTTCAGTTGGGATGAGCACTGAGCCACGCTGTCTTTCTAAAGGCGGCAGGTTTTAGTGGACGAGAGCACCCACTGAGCCCCGTGTCTCCACAATTGGTGGCAGCGGTGGGATACTACTCAGCCTGGTTTACCCAGGGGAGCTGCAGCGGACTGGTGTTTTCGGACACCGTCCAGGGCTCAACAACCAGGGAGGCACATAAGCATACCCAGCAGGCCATAGGGGAGGCATTCAGGTTTCGGACGCTGCCATGTCCAACCCCACCAGCTCAGCCATGGGACAAGGACAAGAGAGGAGTTATGACCGCTGCAGTAAATAGATGCTACAGGATCTGTGCCAGAGGCGAAAGATTATCTACTGGAATGCTGAGACTCGGTCAGACTTGATCCAGAAATTAGTCCGTTGGGATGCCCAGAATGATGCAGAGGACGATGAGGATCCCGCCGATATTGACCCAGAGGATTTAAACTATGTGCCACATTATGGATCTAGTGACAATCGGTAATAAACTTTGTCCAAAATGGCCCAAGCCACAGCGTTGTTGGATGCATTGGGGCCTAGATCCTCAAGAGAAGAGAGGGCTTATGTTCTGGAATATGTTTATGGGATTCCAGCTGCCGTACTGCTAGCACCAGCCGGTCGAGAAGGATGGTCCTGCTACCCAGCAGAAGCTGCGCCAAAACAAAGGACTACAAACAGGGCCTGTGACTCGCTCAATCTATGGCGCTGTTATACATGTGGGCGCCATGGACATATAGATAGAGATTGTCTCCAAAACCGAGGCCGCATGCTTGGAGCCCATCTACCAGCTCAGCTGGTTAAGAGCCAGGGACTACGAGACACTGTTTCCTCCATTACCCTGGTAAGTCCAGTTATTGTTTCCCCAGAAGACCCTGTACCAGATTCCCAATTATCCATCTCCCTGGCTGAGGGCCAGCACTCAGACATTCCTCTGGCATGTGTGCAGTTGGACCTAAGGTCCGACCAGGGACAGGTCGAGGTGGAGCTTGTGGACAGCCTCCCCACACCTGGTATTTTGGGGACCAACCAGGAAGTGATCGATGTGGGGATTATGAACAGCCTCCCCATACCTGACATTGTGGAGACTGACCAGAGCAAGGCTGATGTGGAGCTTATGGACACCGTCCCCACACCAGTTATTTCGGGAAAGGACCAGGGAGAGGTTGATGTGAGACTTGTGAACAGCCTCCCCACACCTGTCATTGTGGAGACTGACCAGAGCAAGGCTGATGTGGAGCTTATGGACACCGTCCCCACACCAGTTATTTCGGGAAAGGACCAGGGAGAGGTTGATGTGAGACTTGTGAACAGCCTCCCCACACCTGTCATTGTGGATACTAATCAGAGCAAGGATGATGTGGAGCTTATGGACACCGTCCCCACACCAGTTACTTTGGGGTCTGACCAGGAAGAGGTCCATATGGAGTTTATGGACAGCCGCCTCCCCACACCTGTTGTTTCGGGGACTAGCCAGGAGGAAGTTGAAGTGGGGTTCATAGATGGCCCCACCAAGCCTGTTGTTTCGGATACCACTCAAAGGGAAGTGAAAGTGGGGCTTGTGAATTACCTGCTCACACCAGTCATTTTGGAGAATGACCTAGGACAAGGACTATCCAGTCAGATTGAAGCAGCCATCACCCACCTCCAAGCCAAGCAGGACCCTGATGTGGATCTTTCTAACATCTTTTCCAGGGATGGTTTGTATTCCCGGTCACCATCATCCCCTTCTGAGCCAAGAACCGTGAGTAAGCCTAACCACACTGTGGCTATTGACTGGGGGAGGATAGATAGTGGGAGATTTGTGCAGGCCCAACTCATGGACCCCACCTTAGTGCTTGTCCACAATATGGCTGCTCAACTTGGGGGAGGTAATCAGGGGGAGGTGTATAGATGCAAGCCTCTGTTGCTGACCTCACCATTAAAAAGGACAATGCCGTTAAGAGGAGAAGGATGATCGGAAGCCTATCATGTCTGGCTAATATTAAGAAGGGGGAGGAATGTGACGACATGGACTCTCATGGGTTAAAGTTTCTTAAAATTCAGCCAGACAGCATGATAGATTGCTTATAGACGGGGGAGAAGTCCCTCATTGTTTTTACAAGACTCTTGTTGACTCAATGTAATTGTGTTGGCCACTGAAAGCCAGACGTATTGTTCTCCAGACTTTTCCAGTAACCATTGTATTGTAGTTGTGTATTGCTAATGTGATTACCTTAGTAGCCATTGTTGAGTCGGTGACTTGCAGACTCCATGTATACCCTCAGTCTTTCTGTAGACCTCATTTGGATGAACATTGTCCATGCAGCTTGAGATTCATCCAATGGGAGAGGCGCTCTTGTCCAACCAATCGATGAGGACGCAGTGTATCTAAGTGGAAGGCTGTGGCTATAAAAAGGGACTTCTTTAAGCCACCAGGTTGTTGATGGATGCTGATGGATCCAGTCTAAGCTCTTTGGAGCTGACTAGAGGATCAGGATATCTTATGGCTTCAATCTAGGGACTCCGGTTCCGGTTGGAGACCATATCCACAGCCTAGGGATTTCGACTCCGGCTGCCAGGATTGTATCATCATACAGGACTACCTAAGGAGGACACTCAGGTTGGGACAGTTCAGTCACCTGGAATAGACTTTGCAGACCTCAGCCAGCTTCCTAAATCTGGCGCTATTCCTTTCTCGGTGGGTGCCCGCCAAAAGCGGGGTGCTGCTGGATTGGAGTAAGCAGCCCTAGAACCTCTGAGGCATGGACATTCTAAATCCCTGGTGAGCCAGCGGAAGGGTGAGACTCTGTTGCCTGTTACATTTGTGTGTTTTGCTGGTCATGTGTTATGTGCCGTTAATTGTTTGGGGATCCAATAAAGTCTAATTATTGTGGTTCCCTCACCCTGTGTTGTCTGAGTAGTGTTACGCCCACGGTTAAGGAGGCCGGTGTTCAGTTGGGATGAGCCCTGAGCCACGCTGTCTTTCTAAAGGCGGCGGGTTTTAGTGGACGAGAGCACCCACTGAGCCCCGTGTCTCCACATCTTTTATCAACCGTAATAACTATATAACAATCCATGTTAGCAAGTCTTCATTTCTGTGCCCATCATCCTCGGCCCGCAACCCTGGGTGCCGCTGGCATTTCCGAAATCTACTGACAATGCAGGGCCTCGTAAGCACAAGAGATCCCAGGATGTACCGGCAAGGATACACAGTAGTGCCAGAATTGGATGCTCAGGACAGCGCAAACAATTGCTCATCTCTAATTAGGAACATCATGACAATCATATACATTATTACTATTACCATCTAGTAAAGATATATATAGGCTATATTTATATGTCAGGTACAGCCTAAATTGAATAGGATAAAAATCTGTATCAAGAAATATTTTGGGGGAGGGTAAGATGATATCTATCCCCTGGTTAATAGCCTCCTCCACAAGTGCAGCACTGCCTGTAGTTACAGTTGTCTTCAGTGCTGGAGAGGAGAAGTGAGGGTTAATGCCACGATGTCACCAAGAAGAGGAAAACAATTGTTTATGTGATAATAAAAATGTTTTATTCCATAGGTCAACACGTTTCAGGGCTCGAGACCCCTTCTTGAGGACCATTTTGTGGTTCTGAAACGCGTTGACCTATGGAATAAAACATTTTTATTATCAAATCTACAATTTTTTTCCTCTTCTTGGTGACATCGCGGCATTAACCCCCACTTTTCCTCTCCAGCACTGAAGATTATTCCACGTGGGGCTGCGGCAGCCGCCATTGTCTTTTATGCTTTCTTGGTGGTAGTGACCCTCACAACCTTATAAGGTGAGTGTATACTGTTACACCCCACTATTTTAATATCTGGTAAGACCTACTTGCGCTATTTGTCCTCAGCTTTTAATGTAGTTACAGTTGTTCACACTGTAGAAGATTTTCATTTTGTCACTTTAGTAAGAAATGCCATAGTAAAGAATCACTTTCATTGTAGATCATTAGCAGCTTACGCTGTTATGGACACACTAAACAGTCAATCATATATGGTATTAATAATTCCATTGTACAATTCCTGATTTAATTTTTTAGATTCTGAATGAAATTCCTTTTCTCAACCACATCCCATGGCTTTTTGACCGAGTAATGGAACCAGAGTACGAGCTAGTCGCATTCCTAAAAGAAATGATTTCAGAGCATCAGAAAACTTGGGATCCAAACTACACCCGTGATTTTATTGATGCCTACCTAGTGGAGATGGAAAAGGTAGGAGCACTTTTATCCTTGTTAGACTAAATCCACATTCACATGTCAGACTCCTAGACAAAATAATGGAGTCAAACACTAAAATGGAAACCTCATGAACATTTTAAACAATTTGATCAATTGGACTCCGCTGGCATCCAGCATGTAAGGGGTCAATTTTAAATTGCTAATTTGAACATAGCCTTATAGAAGAATATAGGTTCTGACAGAACATGTCAGCATGTGTGCTGTGCTGGGAATCTCAAGAAAAGATGCGGAAATATATTCTTGTATTAATAACAGATATAAGAGTTTGCATTAGATTGCATTGGTTGACAGTAATAGTATTAGCAGTGGTCAACAAGCAAAGGTAAATTTAGTTTGTTCTTTAAAATGCCTTGTGTGAGATATACTGGAGCTAGTGCAAAAGTAAAGTGACATTTGTTTTATCGTAAAAAGTAGAGAAAATTCTTCCCATGTGGTAAAGCTGACCATAAACATTAGATAGCCAAACTATTATTTGGCTTACAGCTTTATCTCTGGACTTCCCCACAATGGAATACTTGATAATATTTTCAGGGTGATGTGCAGTGTTAGTTTTCTGTCACGCAAAGCATTTTGTATTTAACATATTCTTCCACATACCATGCAGGATATACAGCTAGCAAGTGGAAGACACTGCTCTGGTCAGATGAGAGCAAAGTAGAACTTTTTGGCTAAATGAAAATTCTATGTGTGACAAAAAAATAACACTGCACCCTGCTGAAAACACCATGCCCACCGTCAAACATGGTGGTGGCAGCATAATGCTGAGGGAATGTTCTTAAGCAGAGACAGGGAAACTGGTCAGAGTCGATGGGAAGATGGATGGAGCTAAATAAAAGGCATTCCTGGATCAAAACCTATTAGATGCTGCAAAAGACTTGAGACTTGGGTGTAGATTCACCTTTCAGCAGGACAACAACCCTAAACATGCTGCCAGAGCTACAATGGATGGTTCATATC
Organism: Anomaloglossus baeobatrachus; assembly: GCF_048569485.1. NCBI lineage: Eukaryota > Metazoa > Chordata > Amphibia > Anura > Aromobatidae > Anomaloglossus > Anomaloglossus baeobatrachus. The sequence goes on along the minus strand of NC_134360.1, from coordinate 89,894,056 downwards.
CAAGCATATTCATGTGTTTGAATTGACCAGCGAAAGTCCAGACCTAAATCTCTAGGAGAATATGTAGCAAGACTTGAAAATTGCTGTTCACAAATGTCTCCATGCGATCTCACTGAGCTAGAGCGCATGTGCAAAGACATATGTGCAAAAATGTCAGCCTCCAGATGTGCAAAGCTGGTAGAGACATACCTCAAAAGTCTTGCAGCAGTAATTGCAGTGAAAGATGGTCTTATAAAGTATTGTCTCAGGAGGATGAATACAAATGTACGTCCCGATTTTCAGATTTATATTTTTAAATTTTTTATAAAACAATGTATAATTTCCTTTACACTTCACATATACTTGCTACTTGTTGGTATATCACATAAAATCCCAATAAAATAAATTTAAGTTTTTGGGTGTAATGTGATTCAACTAGTCATCAGGGCAGGTTGGTCGCCAGACGTGATAAAATATATTTTTCTCTAAAATGCAGCAGTGACTCAGAGTCAACGGCTGAAATCATATAGCCAGTGCCTGATAAATGCTGCTCATCAATTACACAGCATGTATCATCTGTCAGGTTCTGATTAAATGAATGATGACATACTGCCTGTGTGTAAGTAGTGAATTAAGTGTATTATGCCAACTACTACTCATGTAGGAGTCCCAATCCTGTACAGGGGCCCATGATTGGATTCCCCTGTTTCTCTGTGGGCTAGTCTGAGTCTGAACCCAAATATTACATTATTAATTATTTATTCTAGGTAAAAGAAGACGGTTCCAGTAGTTTTACTGAAACAAACCTGCTCATGACAACATATGACTTATTTAGTGCTGGGACAGAAACTACAAGTACCACCCTGCGGTGGGCAGTGCTGTTCATGCTCCTCTACCCAGATGTACAATGTGAGTAAAACATATAGTCACTACTGTGTTTTCCTGATAATAAGCCCTATAAAGAAAATAAACCCTACCCCAAAAATAAGCCCTAGCAGAAATGTTCAGCCTTTTCGGAGTAAGGCTTAAATATAAGCCCTATCCTGAAAATAAACCCTACTTGCGGTTCAATAATGAAGTGTTCGTGCAGCTAAAAATGTTAAAGATACTGCAGGACGCTTCATTATAGAAAGCAGGCACCCCCAAAAGAGAGATGACCAGCCCTTCAATCATACTTACCAGACTCCGAACAGGAGGCTATGGAACGTGAGGACCTGTGGTGGAATGCACACATACACACACACCCCCACATACACACACACATAGTGATACCGTACTGCTCCGGGGACCTGGGACGCAGTAAAATATGAGAACCTACGGTGGGAGGCATTTGGGACCTGCAGTGGAATGCATCAATGTATTCCACCGCAGGTTCTCCATGCGTTACATCGCAGGTCCTTGCGTTCCTCAGCGATGCCAACTGGAAGCAGTACAGTACCACCAGTACACACTCTATGTGTGTATGATGTTCCTGCAATCTGATGTATGTGTGTGTGCATGTGTGTGTGTGTGTGTGTGTGTGTGTGTGTGTGTGCCAGCTGGAAGCAGGGGAGGACTGCTGTGGAGCACACAAGGAGCTGCTGGGAGCATACGCTGAGGATCACAGGAGGACTTAGGAGCAACCTAAATGTCTGGAGTCTGGTAAGTATGATTCACCAGGGAGGTGTCTGCATTTTTTGGGGGGTAGACTTACCCCCAACCCGTGCTTCCCCAGAAATAAGCCCTACCCTGAAAATAAGTCCTAACACATTTTTCAGGACAAAAAATATTATAAGACAGTGTCTTATTTTTGGGGAAACACAGTAGTTGTAGTAATCACATGGTAAAGTATGGATAAATATTCATCTACTAACACTCATTTCAATTTAGCCAAAGTTCAGGAAGAAATTGACCGTGTAATTGGAAGAGAGCGGAAACCGACAATGGGGGACGTGCTGCAAATGCCATATACTAATGCTGTGATCCATGAAGTTCAACGATGTGGAGATATTATTCCCTTGGCTTTACCTCATATGACCTACCGAGATATGGAGATGAAAGGTTTCCTTATTCCAAAGGTAAAATCAATGGGTAATGCCTTCAATTTCTGTATTACCAGAAATGTAAGAGAAATATCGAAGGTCTAAACTAATTATAATTATTCCAGCCAAAGTCTGAAAACAAACCGTTCAGCTCCCAAGGACAAAAGAAAACAGCTGTGCTGCTTACAAGTATGGCGGTGCTGTGACAATGCTATATATTACAAAGTAGTATAGCAGGTATATATAGTTGAAACCAGATGTTTACATACACTTTCTAAAAAGACACATCTGCAGGTTTTTTTCACTATCTGTCATAAATCAGAATAAACCTTTCCCGCTTTAGGTGAATTAGGAACCAAAATATATTATATTTGCCAAATGCCAGAATAATGAGAGAAAAAGAGAGAGAGAGGGAGAGAGAGAATGTTTTAAAGCATTTTTATTACTTGTTGCAAAGTCAAAGGTTTACATACATTTCATTAGAATTTGGTACGATTACCCTTAACTGTATGACTTGGGTTAATGTTTTGTATATTCTTCCACAAGCTTCTCACAATAGTTACAACTGAGCCATGTTTGTGGGTCGCCTTGCTTGCTTCGGCCTTTTCAGCTTTGGCCATAAATTTTCAATAGGATTGAGATCAGGGTTTTGTGATGGCCACTCCAAAAGATTGACTTTGTTATCCTTAAGCCACTTTGTAACCAGTTTGGCAGTATTTGGGTCATTATCAATTTGGATGACCAATTTCCACTCAAGCTTTACGTTCCTGGCCTATGTTTTGAGATGTTGCTTCAGTGTTACCATATATTCTTCTGTCCTCATGATGCAATCTATTTTTTGAAGTGCACCAGTTTTTCCTGCAGCAAAACAACCCCACAACATGATGCTGCTACCCCCATGTTTCACAGTTGGGATGGTGTTCTTAGCCTTCAAAGTTTCTCCCTTTTTCCTCTAAATGTAATGATGGTCATTATGGCCAAACAGTTCAATTTTAGTTTTGTCAGACCACAGGACATGTCTCCAAAAATTAAGGTCTTTTGTAAAATAAAAAATGAAGTCGCCTTGCCACTGGTTGTTGGGCTCACATAAAACTGGCCAATTTTGTGTGCTAAATATCTAAAATTTTACGTTTTTTCGATAGCAGTAATGCATGTCTATATTCCCATATTCATTATTCCACATACCTTCACACTATAGAGTGCAACTATCTCCTTTTTGTTACTGTGTTTCATGTTCAGTCTGCATGTGTTCACATTAGAAAGGTAGGATGTGCCATCAGTCTTTTTCTCTGATTTCGTGGTAGATAGTTAGAAAAACATGCATATGTGTCTTTTTAGATAGTGTATGTAAACTTCTGGTTTCAACTGTAATATACACATACTGTATATATCACGCGTGGTCAAAATTGTTGGTACCCCTTGTTTAATGAAAGGAAAATCCACAATGGTCACAGAAATAATTTGAATCTGACAAATCTAATAATAAATAATAAATCTATGAAAATGAACAAATGAAAGTCAAACAATGCTGCTTTTCTGCTTCCACAGAATTTTAAAAAAAATAAAACTCATGATGGTCTGATCACGCCTGGATCTATTGCTCACTAATGATACTTTCCCTCCCAGGGACTGAACGATCCTGGCGCCTTAACGAATCCCTGTTATTGGATCCTACCTGTCTGTCCGATATTCAATCCTATATACAACATTACATGTCTGATCACTCCTCTGACCTAACCGCGCCAATTTTCAAATGGGAAGTCCTCAAGTGCGTTCTGAGAGGGATTTTCATAAAGCATGGCTCTCGTATTAAAAAGGACAAAGCCCAGGCCCTAAGTTCTGCTCTCCAAAATGTTACTAAACTGGAACTAGCTCATAAACAGGCTCTTTCCACAGAGACCCTTAGGGACCTACTTAAAGCTAGGTTAGAGGTAATACAGCTTCCGGACAGCTCTTATAAAAGGTATCTTCAGGTTGGACGTAGCCATTTTAACGAATTTGGAAACAAACCTGGGAGGATGCTTGCTAGAGCAGTGCGTTCAAAATGCGACCAGAATTTTATTCCATGTATCAAAAACTTAAATGATTCCATGGTCCACACCACTACTGAGATATCAGAAACTTTCCAGTTATACTACTCAAAATTATATAATCTTCACCCTTCGGCATGCCCCTCCTCACCGCTACCATCCCCCTTTAAGCCTTTGGTTCCGGAGGTGGTGTCCGAGTTTGAGACACCTTTTGGCCTCGCGGAGTTAATGGGAGTAATATCAGACCTCCCCGGAAGCAAGAGTCCGTGCCCAAATGGTTTCACTGGGAAATTTTACAAAACATTTTCCATACTCCTATCCCCGCTGATGCTGGAAGCATTCAATTCCATCTCTGACTCCTCATTGTTCCCTCCTCATACTACAACCGCCCATGTTGCAGTCATTCCCAAGCCAGGGAAGGACCCACACTCCTGCAAAAGTTACCGGCCAATTTCCCTCCTTAATATTGATCTTGAGATTTTTGCTAGATTAATCGCACACAGATTAAATTTCCTATTCCCATCCTTAATCCATCCCGATCAAGTGGGCTTTGTCCCAGGTAGGGAGGCACGGGACAATACCCTTAAAACATAGACATTATTAAGTATTCAAAGGCCCATAAGTCACCCCTTATGATCTTATCCCTTGATGCAGAGAAGGCCTTTGACAGAATCTCATGGCCTTCTCTCGCCCAAACGCTCGCACACATTGGTCTCGGTCCCTCCTTCTCAACAAAAATCCTCTCACTTTATAAGTCCCCATCTGCTAGACTAAAGATAAATGGCTTATTGTCAGACTCCTTCTCTATCCACAACGGTACCCACCAAGGCTGCCCACTTTCACCTCTATTATACAGTGCCTACAAGTAGTATTCAACCCCCTGCAGATTTAGCAGGTTTGATAAGATGCAAATAAGTTAGAGCCTGCAAACTTCAAACAAGAGCTGGATTTAGTAACAGATGCATAAATCTTACAAACCAACAAGTTATGTTGCTCAGTTAAATTTTAATAAATTTTCAACATAAAAGTGTGGGTCAATTATTATTCAACCCCTAGAATTAATATTTTGTGGAATAACCCTTGTTTGCAATTACAGCTAATAATCGTCTTTTATGTTCAATCTATTTTTATTAGGTATCTTTTCAGAATTACAATAATCATCATGAGCGTATATTGAAAACATTTACAAATTTTCAACACAAAAATGTAACGAACTGTTTAGTTATGTCCTTTTGTGTCCTAAAACACGAGTCCCTCCGTCCATTCCGAACCTCACCAACGTGTCCCCGTGACCTTCTTTAGATGAGTTTATTCAACGTTAGGAATGTAGCCAAAAACAACTACATTTGGACTTCCTGGGTCACTAGGACAGACTATCTTAAGAGATATTATACTGTTCGTCACTTCCAGAGAGATTAAAGACTTCATCAAGACAATAGATAAGAATGAGTAAAGAACAGCATGAAAGATACAGATAAGAGAAAAGAGAAAGCAGGGGTTGGTGGGTGGGGGAAGGGGAGAGGGGGAGAGGGGTGGGGGAAGGGGGGGGAAGGGGGGGGGGAGGGGAAGGGATAGAAGTCACCCTGGGGACCCGTGACCATGGGTCAACCCGAAGACCCTTTTCTTCCTTCCATATATCCCCGCACAGGCAAGTGTCCCTGCCACACCATTTCAAGGTCTCTCAAAGTAGCTTATGGAAATCCGTGGAGTCATGGAAACTCATCCACTCACTCCAGGTTGTATAGAACTTATCTCCATATCCAGAGAGGTCAGCCGACATTTCCTCCATTCTGTAGATATCGGTCATTTCCGAATACCATTCTGTGATTGGAGGGATTGTGGTAGTTTTCCAATGTCTTGGAATTACCGAGTGGGTGGCTGTTATGCAGAATCTCAGGATGTCTTTCTTATGGTAAGAGATTGACTGTAGCAAGATGGAAAGTAGGGCAATTTTAGGAGAACTCACCACCTGTCTCCCAGTTAGAGTCGATAATTGTCAAATACCTTCGTCCAAAAGGGTTTTATCAACTGGCACTCCCACCAGATATGAATCATGGTGCCCGTCTCCTTGTTACATCTCCAACACATTTGGGAGACCTGTGGGAAGATCGCGTGAAGCTTTGACGGATACTGATACCACCGTGTTAATATTTTATAATTTTTCTCCTGGGCAGAGCATGCGATTGACATTTTGTGGCTGAATAGAAAACCTTTCGCCCACTCCTCCTGTGAGATGGTCTCCCCCAGATCCCGTTCCCAAGCCAGCTGGTAGTTTATCTTTTCAGCTCCACCATGTCTGATGAGGACCTTATATATGAGGGAGATTGCATGATCTGGGGAGTCACCCCTTCCAAACAGTTCCTCCATTGGAGTAAGAGTTCTGCGGATCAGGCCCTCTGCCTCCCGTGTAGCGATAAACGACTGCAGCTGTATGTACTCAAACCACTGCACTCCTCTACCCATGGGCCGCAATCTGATATCGTGAAAGTCAGGCAGCTTACCATCCACGAGAATGTCCCTGATGCGGGTGTCCTCCACCGCCCTCCATCCGAGAAAAGCGCTCTTCCGATAACCAGGACGGAAAGAAGGGCAAGAAAAGAAAGGAGACAGGGGGCCTAGATTGTTTAGTGGAGCAAATTTGCTTGATACTGTATGCCAAACTTTGAGGGTGTATTTTGTGTATTTCGGTGCCGGACCCATCATGGAAATGTCTGGTAATGGTATCCAGGGGAGATGACCCAGAGGAACTGGAAGACCTGTCTGTTCTATCTGTACCCATTGTTTATTTTTGTTCTGTAAAGTCCAATCCAGCACTCGGACCAGAGCTGAGGCTTGGAAGTATGTTTTAAAATTAGGGAGTCCAGCTCCCCCCTCTTCCTTCAGGCGAGTCAAGGAGCGTAACCCAATCCGGGGCCTCCTCCCTCCCCACACAAAGCGCACCAAAGCTGAACATAGGCTCTGAAAAAAAACACTTGGAGGTATTATAGGGACAGTTTGGTAAATGTATAAAAAACGGGGTAAAATAACCATCTTAACTACGTTCATCCTACCGAACCACGATAATCTCAATCCATTGTAGGACGTAAGATTTTTAATTGTTCGGTTTAGCAGGGTTTGATAGTTAAGCGTATATAATTTTGATAAATCTGCCGGAATATACACCCCCAGATACTTCACTGCCTCAGGTTTCCACTTGAACGGGAAATTGGAAGCGATCTGACTAACCTCTGACTGGGGCAATGAAATATTCAAGGCCTCCGACTTAGAAAAATTGACCCTAAAATTACTTAAGTGGCCAAGTCGCTCAAGTTCCTTCATCAATGATGGTAGGGAAGTGTGAGGTTGGCTGACATATAATAGTAAATCGTCTGCGTACAAAGCCGCTTTATGATGAACTGAACCACATCTAATCCCCTGGATATCATCGTTTTTCCTAATGGCATTCGCTAAATGTTCCATAACAATTACATATAGCAGAGGGGACAAAGGGCACCCCTGTCTGGTCCCATTCTGTATGGCAAAGGAGGAGGACAACATACCATTTATCCAGACCAGGGCAGTCGGACCAGAGTATAGCGCAAAGATTTTTTGTAGGAACTTTGGACCCAATCCCAATTGGTCTAGAGCTGCTCTCATAAATCCCCAGTGGACCCGGTCAAAGGCCTTTTCTGCATCGATGGACAATAAACCCATGGGGATTGCTTCAAGCTTGGCCTTTGCCACCAGAGGACCAGTCTTGATGGTATTATCCCTGGCTTCACGGCCTTTGACTAAGCCCACCTGATCCGTATGTATACTCGGAGGCAGCAAGGGCGCCAATCTGTCCGCCAATATCTTAGAGAAGAGTTTGATGTCAATGTTCAGCAGAGATATGGGTCGATAATTTGCAGCATGTGCTAGGTCCTTCCCGGGTTTGGGGATTACATAATCGTCTTTTATAAGACCTGATCAGGCCGGCACAGGTCTCTGGAGTTATCTTGGCCCACTCCTCCATGCAGATCTTCTCCAAGTTATCTAGGTTCTTTGGGTGTCTCATGTGGACTTTAATCTTGAGCTCCTTCCACAAGTTTTCAATTGGGTTAAGGTCAGGAGACTGACTAGGCCACTGCAACACCTTGATTTTTTCCCTCTTGAACCAGGCCTTGGTTTTCTTGGCTGCGTGCTTTGGGTCGTTGTCTTGTTGGAAGATGAAATGACGACCCATCTTAAGATCCTTGATGGAGGAGCGGAGGTTCTTGGCCAAAATCTCCAGGTAGGCCGTGCTATCCATCTTCCCATGGATGCGGACTAGATGGCCATGCCCCTTGGTTGAGAAACAGCCCCACAGCATGATGCTGCCACCACCATGCTTGACTGTAGGGATGGTATTCTTGGGGTCGTATGCAGTGCCATCCAGTCTCCAAACGTCACGTGTGTGGTTGGCACCAAAGATCTCGATCTTGGTCTCATCAGACCAGAGAACCTTGAATCAGTCTGTCTCAGAGTTCTCCAAGTGATCATGAGCAAACTGTAGACGAGCCTTGACATGACGCTTTGAAAGTAAAGGTACCTTACGGGCTCGTCTGGAACGGAGACCATTGCGGTGGAGTACGTTACTTATGGTATTGACTGAAACCAATGTCCCCACTGCCATGAGATCTTCCCGGAGCTCCTTCCTTGTTGTCCTTGGGTTAGCCTTGACTCTTCGGACAAGCCTGGCCTCGGCACGGGTGGAAACTTTCAAAGGCTGTCCAGGCCGTGGAAGGCTAACAGTAGTTCCATAAGCCTTCCACTTCCGGATGATGCTCCCAACAGTGGAGATGTTACGGTTGCTGTGGCTCTGGAGACTATGTCCGGATTTCTTGCTACTGCACATGTGCAAGCGCTGGAGACTAAGTCCTATCTTGGAGCCATTGCACATGTGCGGGTGACATCATCGCTGACACGAGGTCACATGTCTCTGACACCTTCTAAGCTGATTGGCCACTGGTCATGTGCTTGTGACATGTGGTCACATGTCTCTGACACCTTCTATGCCGATTGGTCGCTGGTCATGTGCCTGTGACGCTTTGCTCGGTGATAGGCCAGCGTGACGTCATTGCTGTCATTCTGGCAGCGGATTGGCTCTGGTGTCCTCCATCTTGGATGAGGCACAGAGTCTATATAAGACCCTGACGCACGCCGCCCGGCGCTCAGTCCTCTTGGTTCATGCACGAGGGTAGACACCCTGTGCACGTCCCTCTAGGCATCTCTCTGTCTATGTTAGGTGAGCGCTACCGGCAGGGTAGCGTTCTTATACCTTACAGCTTCAGCTGCAGTCCGTATCCTTACCTCTTAGTGGAGCGGACATAGGCAGGTGCCTGAGGCACATGGTCCGGCTGGGCCTTGTGATTCTACTCGTAGGTGGACGTTGCCGCTAGGGTAACGTTCCTTATACTGCGTCTGGCAGTTGTTCGTATCCTCGCTCACTAGGGGAGCGAACAGAGGTAGGAGCTTTGTGCGGCTTATGCTGCTGTCCGTCTCTTTTGCATCACTAGAAGAGCGGACCTAGGCAGGTGCCATATCTAGTGGTTCGTGTCCTCGCACACTAGTGGAGCAAACGCAGGTAGGAGCTCTGTGCGGCTTACGCTGCTGTCCGTCTCTTTTGCACCACTAGAAGAGCGGACCTAGACAGGTGCCATATCTAGTGGTTCGTGTCCTCGCACACTAGTGGAGCGAACGCAGGTAGGAGCTTTGTGCGGCTTACGCTGCTGTCCGTCTCCTGGCACCACTAAAGGAACGGACCTAGGTAGGTGCCATTTCCCACTCACTGCTTTTGTCTCTGTGATCTTTAACAGAGACCATTCCACACACCCTCCAAGTAAGGGAGGAATTGCTTTATTTTCTAATGATATTCCTCTGTGAGTTTAACAGAGGTATTGCACTCTGCACCTGTGTTATTATTTTTTACAGTGGCACACTTATATACCCCTTATCCTCTGCCATAGTCTGCAGCAGAGTCTTTGCACGGTGGACTCTGACTGTCTGACATTCCTTTAGGTTTTATTATCAGACACCCCCTGTAACATTAGGACTGAGCCAAGGGTCTGGCAGTTATGGCAGAATATCAGCAGTTAGACCGTTACATACAAGTACTTGAGTCGCGGCTCAAGAGTATAGAGGATAAACCTCAGACCATGGTGACATATGCACATGATCCTCGACTTGCTCTGCCAAACAGATATTCTGGGGATGCCAGATCATGTCGTGGTTTCATTAGTCAGTGTCAGATACACCTAGAGGTCAACTCTTCTCGCTTCTCTACGGAGAGGTCCAGAGTAGGCTTTATCATCTCCTTACTTCAGGACAAAGCCGTAGAATGGGCGACTCCCTTATGGGAGCGCTCTGATGTGGTTACTCTGAGACATCAAGACTTTCTTGATGCTCTTAAAGCGGTATTCATGGGTCCGCAGGTTACCCATGATGCGGCCCAGAGACTCTTAGATCTATCTCAGGGTTCGTCATCCACTAGTTCTTATGCCATTGCTTTTAGAACTCTGGTGGCAGAACTAGATTGGCCAGAGAAGGTGTTGATTCCTATCTTCTGGAGAGGGTTGGCAGGCTATGTCAAGGATGCCGTTGCTACTCGTGAGGTCCCTGCTTCTCTGGAGGACTTGATCACAGTAGCAACGAGGATCGACGTACGCCATAGGGAACGTAGACTCGAGGTCTCTTCCTCACGCCCTAAGCATCGGGCTATTCCAGTTGTTGAGGGTCCACTACCATCTTCCTCAGCATCTGAAACATCTCCCACTCCTATGGAGTTAGGTCATACGTCCTCCAGACTATGCAAGTCTGGTCCTCCTATATGTTACGTATGTCATCAGGCTGGGCACTATGCCAACAAGTGTTCTAGTCATCAGGGAAACTCCCAGGCCTAGTAACCATTAGAGGGGGGTTACTAGAGACGTCTTCATCACCCTCTAAGTATAGTAGCCCAGGTCAGCTCTCATTCTCTGAGAATACATGGCCTATTATGGGTTTTGTGGATTCCAGAGCTGACGGGACTTTTGTGTCCTCAGGATTTGTAAAAAGACACAATATTCCCTCTATCATGTTAGAGGCGCCTATTCCTGTCCGTTTTGTTAATGGGACTATGTTGTCTGACTCCATTACATTGAGGACAGTTCCCTTGCGCCTTTCCCTGCCTCTGGGTCACATAGAGGAGATTTCTTTTCTTGTTTTGCCTGAGGGTATAGACGACGTCCTTCTGGGTCTCCCATGGCTTCGGACTCATGCTCCTCACATTGACTGGGAGTCCGACAGCATTATTAGTTGGGGTTCGAAATGTCAGTCCCGATGTCTTCCCTTACCACCTAAGGTCGTTGCGGTTGCATCAACTGATCTCTCTCCCATACCTACACCCTATTTGGATTTCGCTGACGTGTTCTCCAAACAGGGTGCTGAGGTCCTTCCACCCCATAGGCCGTATGACTGTGCCATAGATCTTATCCCAGGTTCGGTTCCACCTAAGGGCAGGGTTTACCCCCTGTCGATACCTGAGTCGGAGGCCATGTCGACCTATATAAGAGAGAGTTTAGAGAAGAGGTTCATTCGTAAGTCTGTCTCTCCCGCGGGAGCTGGGTTTTTCTTTGTTCGGAAGAAAGAGGGTGATTTGCGTCCCTGCATAGATTACAGGGGTCTCAACGCAATCACAATAAAGAACAAATACCTGTTACCTTTAATTTCGGAGCTCTTTGACAGACTGAGGGGAGCTCAGGTTTTTACGAAGTTGGATCTGCGGGGTGCGTATAACTTGGTACGAATTCGAGAGGGTGACGAATGGAAGACCGCTTTTAACACCCGAGACGGTCACTATGAATACCTCGTCATGCCTTTTGGTTTATGTAATGCACCCGCAGTATTTCAGGACTTCGTAAACGATGTGTTCAGGGATTTACTGTTATCCTCCGTCGTGGTGTATCTGGACGACATCCTGATTTTTTCTCCTGATCTGGAGACTCATCGTCAGGATGTCGTTCGTGTCCTTTCCCGTTTAAGGGAGCACTCTTTGTTTGCTAAACTCGAAAAATGTGTATTCGAGCAGTCATCCTTGCCTTTTTTGGGCTACATTATCTCACAAGAGGGTCTGGCTATGGATCCTGCGAAGCTCTCTGCTGTCCTGGAATGGTCCGAACCTCATTCCTTGAAGGCGGTGCAACGCTTCTTAGGATTCATAAATTATTACAGGCAGTTCATACCCCATTTCTCTACTTTGGTGGCCCCTTTGGTGGCCTTGACTAAGAAAGGTGCTAATCCAAAAGTCTGGTCTACTGAGACATCCCAGGCTTTTGAGGCAGTAAAAAGATACTTTTCAACTGCTCCCGTTCTTCAAAGACCCGATGAGAATAAGCCCTTCCTCTTGGAGGTTGATGCCTCTTCAGTGGGTGCTGGTGCGGTCTTGTATCAAAAGAACGGTGCAGGTAGAAAAGGCCGTGTTTCTTCTTTGCTAAAACCTTTTCACCGGCAGAGAGAAACTATACCATTGGGGATAGGGAACTGCTCGCCCTGAGATTAGCCTTGGAGGAGTGGCGTCACTTGCTGGAAGGAGCGAAACATCCTTTCCAGGTCTATACAGACCATAAGAATCTGACGTACTTACAAACCGCTCAGCGTCTGAATCCTCGCCAAGCCCGCTGGTCCTTGTTTTTCTCCCGCTTTCACTTCTCCATCAACTATCTGTCTAGGAGTAAGAATAACAAGGCAGACGCTCTGTCTCGCTCTATGGTTTCTACCCAGGAAGAGATTGACGAACCTCGTCTTATCCTTCCCTCCAGGGTTTTTCATACGCTCTCCCCTGTGACGTTAGACCAAATCCCACCGGGCAAGACCTTTGTGCCGCCTGATCGCCAGAATGATATACTGTCGTGGGCCCACACCTCAAAGGTGGGTGGGCATTTTGGTATTAGGCGGACACGAGAGTTACTGGAGAGGTGGTATTGGTGGCCACACTTAGCCAGCCACGTCAAGAGATATGTCGGTTCCTGCTACTCGTGTGCTCGCAACCGTCCATTACGGCAGAGACTGGCTGGGCTCTTGCATCCTTTGCCAGTGCCAGATAGACCATGGGAGGTGGTAGGCATGGACTTTGTGGGTGATCTTCCGTGTTCACAGGGACATCGATTTGTGTGGGTCATTACGGACCATTTCTCCCGGATGGTTCATCTCATACCGTTAGCAAGAATGCCATCTTCCAGGGTACTAGCCAAACTATTCCTCAAGCATGTCTTTAGACTTCACGGGATGCCAGATCGTATCATTTGTGATAGAGGCCCGCAATTTGCTTCCCGTTTCTGGCGAGATCTTTGTAGCCTTCTGCAAATTGAGTTGCATCTCTCTTCGGCATATCATCCGGAGACCAATGGTTTGGTTGAGCGTACCAATCAATCCATGATTATATACCTTCGACACTTTGTTGCTGAGAACCACGATAACTGGTCCTCCCTCCTACCCTGGGCAGAATTTGCCCTTAACAATTCGCTGGCTGAGGCCACTGGGCAGACACCATTCGTACTCAATAATGGGCAACACCCCAGGGTACCGGTACCGTTTCCCGCTGCTGCACCTTCTCCTCTTGTGGCCGACTGGGCAACTAATGCCAGAGAGGTTTGGGATCGGACTCAAGAGTCGATCCAAGCAGCTAAGGACCGTATGAAGACGGTGTCCGATCGGTTTCGTCGCCTAGCTCCTGTCTTTTCTCCAGGGGATTTTGTGTGGCTCTCTGCAAAACACGTGAAACTTAGAGTGAGCTCTGTCAAATTTGCTCCTCGCTTCCTGGGTCCTTATGAGGTTCTTCGACAGGTAAATCCTGTAGTCTACCAATTGATGTTACCCGTCCATCTTAGGATCCATGACAAATTCCATGTTTCACTGCTAAAGCCGGCTATTTTACCTCACGCTCGTGAAGTGCACTCTCCTGCCTCTGATTCCTCTCGCTCTAGCTATGAGGTACGAGCCATAGTTGGTTCTATGATGGTTAAAGGGCGCAGGTTCTTCTTGATAGATTGGGAGGGCTATGGCCCGGAACATCGCTCTTGGGAGCCTGAGGAGGCTGTCCATGCTCCCGACTTAGTTGCCGATTACCTGCGTCGCCGGGAGGGGGGCCCTTGAGGGGGAGGTACTGTTACGGTTGCTGTGGCTCTGGAGACTATGTCCGGATTTCTTGCTACTGCACATGTGCAAGCGCTGGAGACTAAGTCCTATCTTGGAGCCATTGCACATGTGCGGGTGACATCATCGCTGACACGAGGTCACATGTCTCTGACACCTTCTAAGCTGATTGGCCACTGGTCATGTGCTTGTGACACGTGGTCACATGTCTCTGACACCTTCTATGCCGATTGGTCGCTGGTCATGTGCTTGTGACGCTTTGCTGGGTGATAGGCCAGCGTGACGTCATTGCTGTCATTCTGGCAGCGGATTGGCTCTGGTGTCCTCCATCTTGGATGAGGCACAGAGTCTATATAAGACCCTGACGCACGCCGCCCGGCGCTCAGTCCTCTTGGTTCATGCATGAGGGTAGACGCCCTGTGCACGTCCCTCTAGGCATCTCTCTGTCTATGTTAGGTGAGCGCTACCCTCAGGGTAGCGTTCTTATACCTTACAGCTTCAGCTGCATTCCGTATCCTTACCTCTTAGTGGAGCGGACATAGGCAGGTGCCTGAGGCACATGGTCCGGCTGGGCCTTGTGATTCTACTCGTAGGTGGACGTTGCCGCTAGGGTAACGTTCCTTATACTGCGTCTGGCAGTTGTTCGTATCCTCGCACACTAGGGGAGCGAACAGAGGTAGAGGCTTTGTGCGGCTTATGCTGCTGTCCATCTCTTTTGCACCACTAGAAGAGCGGACCTAGGCAGGTGCCATATCTAGTGGTTCGTGTCCTCGCACACTAGTGGAGCAAACGCAGGTAGGAGCTTTGTGCGGCTTACGCTGCTGTCCGTCTCTTTTGCACCACTAGAAGAGCGGACCTAGGCAGGTGCCATATCTAGTGGTTCGTGTCCTCGCACACTAGTGGAGCAAACGCAGGTAGGAGCTTTGTGCGGCTTACGCTGCTGTCCGTCTCCTGGCACCACTAGAGGAATGGACCTAGGTAGGTGCCATTTCCCACTCACTGCTTTTGTCTCTGTGATCTTTAACAGAGACCATTCCACACACCCTCCAAGTAAGGGAGGAATTGCTTTATTTTCTAATTATATTCCCCTGACTGTCTGACATTCCTTTAGGTTTTATTATCAGACAGCCCCCCGTAACAGGAGACAGGTAGGCCCAACTCCTTGGAAAGGGTTTTGTACCCCTTGCCAGCCTTGTGACCCTCCAAGATCTTGTCTCTGATGGCCTTGGAATGCTCTTTTGTCTTTCCCATGTTGACCAAGTATGAGTGCTGTTCACAAGTTTGGGGAGGGTCTTAATTAGTCAGAAAAGGCTGGAAAAAGAGATAATTAATCCAAACATGTGAAGCTCATTGTTCTTTGTGCCTGAAATACTTCTTAATACTTTAGGGGAACCAAACTGAATTCTTGTGGTTTGAGGGGTTGAATAATAAATGACCCTCTGAATAAACTTTTCACAATTTAAAAAAAAAATAAAAAAAGAAATAACATTCTTTTCTGCTGCGGTGCATTTCACACTTCCAGGCTGATCTACAGTCCAAATGTCACAATGCCAAGGTAATTCCGAATGTGTAAACCTGCTAAATCTGCAGGGGGTTGAATACTACTTGTAGGCACTGTATATATTAATTATGTAGTACCTTCTGTCTACAATTCATACCAACCCGGCTGTCCGGGGTGTAAAACTGGCGGGTAAGGAGTACAAGTGCTCGGCCTTCGCGGATGACCTGTTGATTTATATAACTAATCCAGTCACATCGCTTCCCACTTTGATGTCCGTGCTTGAACGCTTTGATAAATGGTCCAACTTTAAGATTAACATGGATAAGTCAGAGGCTCTTAACGTTTCTCTTCCTGGTGACATGGTGGGTACCTTAATGGTTTACTACCCATTTAAATAGCCCCCGGGCAACATTATAACATACTTGGGCATCCGACTGCCCTCTGACCTCTCCAGATTATTTTCGCTGAACTTCCAACCATTTCTCTCTAGGCTTGAGACCAACTTAGCTACATGGGAACAGAATTGCTTCTCGTGGTTTGGACGTATTAATATCCTTAAGATGACTATCCTCCTGAGATTGCTATACCTTATACATACTGTTCTCTCTTACATTCCAACATCATTATGTTTGGGGTTCCAGCGACAATTTAGGCGGTTTGTCTGGGCATCAAAATATCCAAGACTTCGATGGGATGTACTGGTTTGTCCAAAGGAGGTGGGGGGAGCGGGTTTGCCGGACTGTCGCCGCTACTATTTAGCTGCCCTTCACGCTTGTGTGTTGGACTTGCTTCATAACTACTCATCGAAGTTATGGGTGCGTATTGCGAATGACATCTGCCCGTTTTCGGTAGGGGTTCTCCCATGGTAGCGCTCCACACCATTTCCGAACAGCCCCGACATTTCTTACACAGTGGTTCACATGCTGAAAACTTTAAACATTCCCTCACTAAAAAGGGAGTTATTGGACTCAGACGGCCCTATGTTCCCCATTACAGGGAACTCCAAGTTCGGCCCGGGTTTCACTTTTCCGTTTTTTTTGGGCAGCTCCAAATTTCGTCCTCTACGTTTGTACCATGCTGTTCCAGCTGGTGTGCTCCTACCTTTAGGGGCCATCCTGAGAGATAAGCCATCTACCCGAGACATGGATTCGAATACACCCAACTTCAGCATTTCTATGCGTCAATCCCTGACCGCAGGACATTGAAACGTTCATTGCCCACCTTCGAGTCACTATGTCTAACACAGCCTATCATCCCGCATGCAACCTCGGCCATCTATAAAATGCTTTTTCCAAAGGATCTCCTCTCCCTCCCACCTTACTGTAAAGCATGGGAAACAGAACTTCACAAAACGTTCACAAAAGCTCAATGGGACAGGTGTTTCACCCACTCACATAAATCAGTGATAGCGTCTAAATCCCAAGAGACCAGCTTTAAGATAATTTCTAGGTGGTACAGGTCCCTTTCACTCTGAATAGATGGTACCTCGCTGTTCCGGACACATGTTGGAGATGTGGGGCAGCAGTCGGGACAATGTCACACATATGGTGGTTGTGTCCAACCCTGAGTGCCTTATGGGAAGGGGTCCTTAGGGTGGCTTTGGAGGTAACAGGAATTTCAGTTCCCTCGTCACCGGAAGCAATTTTGCTATATATGTTCCCCATGTCCAAGTCCGGCTACAAAAAAATCACTTCTATGACACTTACTGCAGCTTGCAAAAACAGTGATCCCCCGGCATTGGAGGTCTTTGGATCCCTCGTCATTAGAGGAATGGTTTTCAGAGGTCTCTTTGACCCACTGAATGGAAACCTTGATTGCGCATTCTCAGCAAGAGCGAGCTGGACTTTGTCGTTGAGAAATGGTTTCAGTGGGAGGCCTTCCCCTCATCCCTCCTATACCGTCACATTCTGAAATAACCGTGCAGTACTTCTATACTTCCTATTTCTCTAGTATTCTGTTGTCATCTTTCTGTTTTTTCTCTTCTTTTCTTTTCTCCCTCCCTACCCTGCTCAAGTGACCTTCATGGTAGAGGGCCTTTGTTGGTGGCCCCTCTGGCCACATTGTTTGTGTTTCTTTTCTTGTTTTTTTATTAGTTATTATTCCATAGAAAGCAGGACGTTTGGAAATCTTTTAACCAAATGAAGTTATCACCTGCTTTGCGTTCGGAAAAGTCAACAAGTTTATGTGCTTTGACACTGCTTTGTGTTATAATATATACACACAACTGATTATTATTCATGATTGATTTCATCTCTCCCTTATACTTCTGTACCCTGAAAATTAAATAAAAATCTATTGTTTAAAAAAAAATAAAAAAAATTAAAATAAAACTCATGAAATAGGCCTAGACAGAAATGATGGTCCCTTAACTTAATATTTTGTTGCACAACCTTTTGAGGCAATCACTGCAATCAAACGATTCCTGTAACTGTCAATGAGACTTCTACACCTCTCAACAGGTATTTTGGACACTCCTCAAGAGCAAACTGCTCCAGTTGTGTTTGAAGGTTGCCTTTTCCAGACGGCATGTTTCAGCTCTTTCCAAAGATATTCAATAAGATTTAGGTCAGGTCTCATAGAAGAGCACTTCAGAATAGTCCAATGTTTTCCTCTTAGCCATTCTTGGGTGTTTTTAGCTGTGTGTTTTGAGTCCTTATTATCCTGTTGCAAGACCCATGACCTGTGACTGAGACCAAGTCAAGTCATTAAACGAGGGGTACCAACAATTTTGACCATGTGTGTATATTTTACATACAGTATGTCATAAAAATGAGTATACCCCTCACATTTTTGTGTACATTTGGTGCGGGCTGTAAATAATTTAACACCAAGCCATTAATGTCTAAACTGATGGCAACAAAAGTGAGTACACCGCTAAGTGAAAATGGCCAAATTGTGCCCAAATAGTCTATATTGTGTGTGGCCACCATTATTTTCAAGCACTGCCTTAACTCTCTTGGGCATGGAGTTCACTAGCTCTTCACAGGAACCACTGGAATCCTCTTCTATCCTCCATGATGACATTACAGGGCTGGGAGAAGTTAGAGACCTTACGCTCCACCACATTCCATTTGAGCATGCCCCACAGATGCTCAATGGGGTTTAGGTCTGGAGACATGCTTGGCCAGTCCAACATATTTACCTTAAATTTCGTTAGCATTGCAGCGGTTGTAATTGAGGTGTGTTTTGGGTCATTATCATATTGAATTACTGCCCTGCGGACCAGTTTCCAACGAGAGGGGATCATGCTCTGCTTAAGTATACCACATTATATATTGGCATTCATGGTTCTCTAATGAACTGTAGCTTCCCACAGTCATCAGTACTCATACAGCCCCAAACCATGACTCTCCCACCACCATGCTTGACTGTAGGCAGGACACACTTGTCTTTGTACTCCTCACCTGGTAGTCAGCACACTCTTGACACCATCTGAACCAAATAGGTTTATATTGTTTTCATTCCAGTATTCCATGTCTTTAGTCTGCTTGTCTTCAGTAAACTGCAGGCTTGGCCCGTGTGCATTGCAATTTTTTTCTTGAACCCATTGACTTGCATTGTCAGGTCTCGGATGGTTTACGCAGCCATACGCAGCATGCTGTGACTTTTTCCTCAGCTTGATTCCAGATGAGGAAAAACTTACAGATGTACATAGCCTAAGGGGCACTTTGCACACTACGACATCGCAAGCCGATGCTTGCGATGCCAAGCGCGATAGTCCCCGCCCCCGTCGCAGCTGCAATATCATGGTGATAGCTGGTGTAGCGAACATTATCGCTACGCCAGCTTTACATGCACTCACCTTCCCTGCGACATCGCTCTGGCCGGCGACCCGCCTCCTTATTAAGGGGGCGGATCGTGCGGCGTCATAGCGACGTCACACGGCAGGCGGCCAATAGAAGCGGAGGGGCGGAGATGAGCGGGACGTAAACATCCCGGCCACCTCCTTCCTTCCGCATAGCTGGCGTGAGCCACAAGACGCAGGTAGGAGATGTTCCTCGCTCCTGCGGCTTCACACACAGCGATGTGTGCTGCCGCAGGAACGAGGAACAACATCGTAACATCGGTCCTTTCCAAATTATGGAAATGACCGACGCTACACCGATGATACGATTACGAAGATTTTGCGCTCGTTAATCATATCAAAAAGGCTTTACACACTACGATATCGCCTGCGACGCCGGATGTGCGTCACTTTCAATTTGACCCCACCGACATCGCACCTGCGATGTCGTAATGTGCAAAGTGCCCCTCATTGTTTTACATTGGTGCTAGTGCAATTCAATTTTCTATCTGATTTCAATCACCGATTTAAAATGCACGTAGGAGTGAGGCCTTATACAAGCTGTACAATGATTACTTTACATTTTATAAAGTGTGAGATCTTCAGTGTTGTCCCCTGAAAAGATATAATAAAATATTTTCAAAAATGTGTACTCACTTATGTGACATACTATATATAGATTTTAGATATATATATATATATATATATATATATATACTATATACAGTACAGACCAAAAGTTTGGACACACCTCATTCAAAGAGTTTTCTTTATTTTCATGACTCTAAAAATTGTAGAATCACATTGAAGGCATCAAAACTATGAATTAACACATGTGGAATTAAATACTTAAAAAAGTGTGAAACAACTGAAAATATGCCTTATATTCTAGGTTCTTCAAAGTAGCCACCTTTTGCTTTGATTACTGCTTTACACACTCTTAGGCCGGCTTCTCACTTGCGAGTTTCTCGCAGTAGTGCAGTGCGAAAAAATCTCGCATTGTACTCGGACACATGTTATTCAATGAATCAGCTCTCATCTGCGATTTTTTTCTCACTCCAAATCGGACTGAGAAAAAAATCGCAGCAAGCTGCTTTTTGGCGAGTTTCACGCTCAAGTCTTTCCAATGCAACCCTATGGGAGCGTGAAAAAAAAGCATGTCACACGGACCGGCACTCACACCATCCTAGTGACATTCGTTTTTCTAAATACATTAATCGCATGTTTCTCAAAACACTGGAAATGAGTGAGGTCTCACAATGTCGGTCAATTATAGAGATTGACCGACATTGTGAGACCTCACTCATTTCCAGTGTTTTGAGAAACATGCGATTAATGTCAGTCGGTCTCTCTCTCTCGGTCTCTATTCTCTCTCTGTCGGTCGGTCTGTCGGTCGGTCTCTCTCTCTGTTGGTCTCTCTCTCTCTCTGTCCATGTCGGTCTATCCCTCCCCCCCCCCTCTCATACTCCCTGATCTCCGATCACCGGCGCGGCGCTGCACGGCGTTCACACTGCTCCGGCGGCTTCTCCTCTTTTGAAAAAGCCGGCCGCTCATTATTCAATCTCATATTCCCTGCTTTCCCCACCCACTGGTGCCTATGATTGGTTGCAGTCAGACACGCCCCCACGATGAGTGACAGCTGTCTCACTGCAACCAATCACAGCTGCCGGTGAGCAGGTCTATATCATGCAGTTTAAAAAATAAATAAATAATTTAAAAAAACGGCGTGCGGTTCCCCCCAATTTTAACACCAGCCAGGGTAAAGCCACACGGCTGCTGGCTGGTATTCTCAGGATGGGGAGCCCCACGCTATGGGGAGCCCCCCACCCTAACAATATCAGCCAGCAGCCGCCCGGAATAGCCGCATCCATTAGATGCGACTGTCCCGGGACTGTATCCGGCCATCCCGAATTGCCCTGATACGGTGGCAATCGAGGTAATAAGGAGTTAATGGCAGCAGCCCATAGCTGCCACTAAGTCCTAGATTAATCATGGCAGGCGTCTCCCCGAAATACCTTACATGATTAACCTGTAAGATAAAGAAAATAAAGACATATACCAAAAAATCCTTTATTTGAAATAAATGACAAAAAAAACAACCTCTTTCACCACTTTATTAAACCCCCAAATACCCCTCCAGGTCCAACGTAATCCACAGAGGTCCCTCGACGCTGTCAGCTCTGCTACATCGGAAGCTGACAGAGAGCGGTCACACACCACGACCGCTCTCTGTGAGCTCCCCGCAGCGACTGAAGTGAGTCGCGCTATCAGCGATGACGTCACTCAGGTTACCCGCGGCCACAGATCACAGCGGGAGGACTTCTGCTGTGGCCGCGGGTAATCTGAGTGACGGCACCGCTGATCGCGCGGCTCACTGCGGTCACTCAGGGGATTTCCGGTCACCGGTGAGACCTTCACCGGTGACCGAAAATCAGGCCATGCCACACAGACAGAGCCGCAGGATGACAATGAAGTCGGGTGACGTTCATCCGACTTCATTCTGATTGTGCGGCTCTGTCTGTGTCTGCTGTTTCCAGCCTTAGCATTCTCTTGATGAGCTTCAAGAGGTAGTCACCGGAAATTGTTTTCCAACAGTCTTGAAGGAGTTTCCAGAGATGCTTAGCACTTGTTGGCCCTTTTGCCTTCACTCTGCAGTCCAGCTCACCCCAAACCATCTCGATTGGGTTCAGGTCTGGTGACTGTGGAGGCCAGGTCATCTGGCGTAGCACCCCATCACTCTCATTCTTAGTCAAATAGCCCTTACACAGCCTGGAGGTGTGTTTGGGGTCATTGTCCTGTTGAAAAGTAAATGATGGTCCAACTTAATGCAAATCGGATGGAATAGCACGCCACTGCAAGATGCTGTGGTAGGTTTTGAATAAATCCGCAACAGTGTCACCAGCAAAACACCCCCACACCATCACACCTCCTCCTCCTTGCTTCACGGTGGGAACCAGGCATGTAAAGTCCATCCGTTCATCTTTTCTACAAAGACACGGTGGTTGGATCTAAAGATCTCAAATTTGGACTCATCAGACCAAAGCACAGATTTCCACTGGTCTAATGTCTGCCAACATTTCATGTTCTATTTGATTCTTAAAGTTTTTTCATTCTTTTTTTTCCATAGGGCACCACTATCATCACCAACCTGTCCTCTGTGCTCAAAGATCAGGAAGTCTGGGAGAAGCCTTTACAATTTTACCCCAAACATTTCCTTGATGAGAATGGAAAGTTTGCAAAACAAGAGGCATTTATCCCATTTTCTGCAGGTATTTTTCTTTGTATTAGTGACGATATCTTTTATATGAGGGTTATACATTATTGGCGTTAGGGATGAGTTAGCTCCTGGGATGGTTTTCTTCTGAATAGATGTTGGCACTCAAAGAAGTGAGGTAGTTACATTATATACTGGTAATAGCCAAATTTATTAGCTTCATCTACAGCAAGGCAAGTACATCACAGTGTAAATGTCGTGGGCAGCGGGGCGCTGTGCTCGCTAACGCTCGGGTCCGGCGCTGCTGCTGCTGCTCGGTGGCTCGAGCGGTGGGCCGGATCCGGGGACTCGAGCGGCGCTCCTCGCCCGTGAGTGAAAACGGGGTTGGTTTGTTTTGGGGATTTAGTCCGTGACGCCACCCACGGGTTGTGGTGAAGATGGGCACCACGCTGCTGGTGACGGGGATTCCGGGAGCGATGGTGGGGAGCAGCTGGGATGTTGTTTTCCCCCTCCTTGGGTAGCGGTTGGTTGTCCTGGGGCCCGGTGGTGTGACGGGGAGGCAGGGTAGGTGAGGTGCAGGGTTGCAGGGACAGCGCGGCGTGGTGCCGGATGGCACGGGTGTACTCACTCAGCAAGAGATGCACAAAGTCTTCGGTAAACCAAACGGCTGGATGGACGGGTCCCGCAGCCGGCTGCAGTGTCTCTCCCCGGACAGGTGATGGCGGCTGTCTTTCCCTGCACCTTTGTGTACTGTCTTGACTACAATGGGTCCCCAACGGTAGTCCACTCCCCGGTGTATGGATGCCGGAGTAGCCCGTTTGCCCGCAGGCGCTGGCCCTTAGGTCTCTAGCCTTTGGCGGTAGCTGTATACCCTCACGATGCGGACGGTTGCCTTCTAACGGGTCTTTTGTGAAAATACAAAGTTTTCAAACTTTAAATTTTTATGCCCTTAAACTAGAGAGTTATGTCACACAAAATAGTTACTAAATAACATTTCCCAACTTCACATCAGCGCAATTTTTGAAACATTTTTTTGTTAGGAAATTAGAACTGTTCAAAGTTTATCGGTAATTTCTGTTTCCAACAAAATTTACAAACCATGTTTTTAGGGACCACATCACATTTGAAGCGATTTGAGAGGCCTAGATTACAAAAAATACCCAAAAGTGACACCATTCTAAAAACTGAACCTCTCAAACCACTCAAACCACATCCAAGAAGTTTGTTAACCCTTTAGGGACTTCACAGGAACTAAAGCAATATGGCATGAAAATAAAAATTACTTTTTCCCACAAAAATGTTACTTTAGCCCAAATTTTGCATTTTCACAAGAGTAACAAGAGAATTTGCACATTAAACTTTGTTGTGCAATTTCTCCTGAATACAACAATATCCCATATGTGGTGAAAACCTACTGTATAGTAGCATTGAAGGGATTCGAAGGGAAGGGCCAACATTTGAATTTTAGAGCGTAAAATTGTGTGGAATCCTTAGCGGATGCCATGTCACATTTGGAGAGTCCCTGATGTGCCTAAACAGTAGATATCCACAAGTGACCCCATTATCTTTCACCCTTCTCTCCCAGACTCTGCCAATCATAGGACAGCAGCTGAACTAGCAGTCTCAAAGGCTGCTATCACTGTTTAGCGGTTTCTGTATTTTCAGTTGGACATTAAACTGTGCTCATCCATGCTCTTATGCATGCCTAGAAAGATGAAAACAGCCAGATTGTGAAATGGTGAGGAACATACTTGCACTGTCAGCCTCTGGCCACATAAGATCTCTGTTGTCTCTTGTGTAGACTCTTTGGTAGACATTAGGGATATATTGTAGACTGCATGGTAAAGAATAGTGATTCTGGTGATCAGAAAGAGGGAGGACATGTGGGTGTGAGATCCATTGGCATCCTTTCAAATCGGTGTCCTTGGTATCCCGGAGAAACATTTTCCTGTTCCAGTAATGTCTGTCAGTGAGAAAGAAAGCTCTTTTGGGTTTGACTATGGCTGCATGCAGATTTGTATTCCCCAAAAGACATCTGCTGTGACTCGTGTAGAGGATCTCCTTACCTTCTGAACTCTGATCCACGGTGCGCATGACAAATCCATCTTCTCCTTTCTCAGCCAGTCAGCTATTGGCCAATGGGACAAACAGCCAATCTCGTCTGCGACCAGGTTTCGGTTGGTAAGTCCTGAGCTCAGTCCCCACCACATTAATCAAAGTGGGAGCAGACACGCAGACATGAGAGTTTGGTGCCAATTGCAGTCAGTCAGGCCTAAACAACATTGTTAGCAGAGATATGCTAACTGAAGTCAGTTGCTCACAGGATTATACACACTTAGCAAAACTCTCCTTTCGGATAACTAACTTTGGGTGGGAGGAAAAGGTGTGGGTTAGGGAATTGTTAAGTTTGTAAACTGCTGTGCTGTACCACTGCTGGGTTTGTCCCTTGCACTCATTTGATTGCATAGTTTTCTTTAGATTAATTTTCCTGCTACCACATTAGGTGGAAGCATTGATTAGGTAAATTATATTATATTTAATTGAACACTTTGGCCCATAAGGTAGTGCAGCACAGACGTTTTAGTCAACTCTGTTATGCGCACTAGAGTGCACATGGGGAAAATAAAGTAAACTAAATAAACAGATCTTCCAGATTTACCCAGGAGTTATCATTTGGACCATAATCCTTCTGTTTAAGTAGATACTGTAGCCAGCATCTTATGAGTCTGGCATTCAGTACTTGCTCCACCTCATACTCCTAATCCTCCACCAAATCTACCTCATTTATGTCCTGAGGTTCAGGCTTCCCCTCACACTTTTAAGGAGAGAATAATAGAAGGAATTATTGATCCTCCACGGCACCAGAAGTTGGCGTTTGACAATCACAGGATTAATGATTTTGATTACCTTATGCAACCAACAAATTATAGAGCAAATTTCTTAGATGGTACTTTAAAATGTAGATTTTTAGGGAATAAACAAACAAATTCTCTGACCCTAACGACTGAAGTCCTCCTACATCTGCGGGTTCGTAGTTCACTTGGTCCAATCACAATTTACCATAAGACTTTTGTCAACCTCCCTCCATACCTTAATCAAATGTGAAGAAAATATCTCTTCTTCTGGTACAGAAGACTGCAAACTGAAAACTTTCCAAAACAGGATGAAAACCTCTGCAGCAGAAAAAAGGTGAGGTACTGGTGACTGTAGAGGAACGATTATTGAGAGCGAACTACGCATGAGCCTGAAAATCCACCCAGTCCCCCTGATTAGATTAAACAAAACATCTAAAATACTGTTCTACCTCTTGGTGCATCCTGTCTGTCAATTAGTCTCAGGATAATAACTTGAGGGTAATGAAAGTTTAATGCCCAATCTGGAGCAAAAACTACACCAAACATTTGCTAAAAACTGAACTCTTCTATCGGAAATAATGTTCTTAGGCACTCCATGTAATTTCACATTATGCGAGAATAATGTAGCTAAACTCTGTAGCAATCTTTAATCAGGAACAAATGAACAATTTTGCTGACGCAGTTTACCACCACCCGCACTACAATATTAACACAAGAATTAGATAGATTAGTGACAAAGCCATGGCATCCAAGGCTGAGACAGGTATTCGTTTGGTAAGAGAAAACCCACCCAGGACTGGTGAGTAGAGATGAACAGTCCAAGTGATGGTCTGGCTCACTGAAGAGATGCTCAGGGAAAAATATATTAGTAAAAAATCAAAGTAATTCCGGCACTCAATGAAATTAGTCCAAACAACTTGTATTTTGATGAATCTTTATTTTTATTTTATTAACGTTTCGGCTATTGCCTTCTTCAAAAACTGAATATAGAGATAACATATAAAAAAGTATAAGTACCATAGATACAATCATGTTACAACTCATATCAATATCTAAAAAGAATGAATCATTTATACCTATTTGGTCTGAGAAGAAAAAGTATTTTCTCATATGGAGGACATCAATGAACTTGCTGCTAAAGCTATCAAAACAAAAGAGCCCATAATTAAGGCAAAAAGAGACAATAATTCACTAAAAGTGAGATACAAAAATGAAACATACCTAATCAGAGACTCACTAGAAGGGAGCTCTGAATTATAGGATATACTAGCACATAGACAGCATGCACGTATATAAATATCTATGGGGCAAAAGAACATGAGATGGGATCACATAAGATATAATGGAACTAGATGATAAAACCATAATAGTCATATTACCTCAATGTAGAAAAGTAATGGGTATAATAATCTCCTAATAAGGAATTGAGGTATAATACTGCTATATAAAATAGCTAAAGAGAAAGCAAAAGAGAAAAACAATTATTATAATGTACATTTGTAAGGTCCTGGTGGTGGAAATGCTGGGCCGTGCACCGGACTCCTCCAGCGGAGCAACTCGGAGCTAACCCCTATACAGGGACTGTGGGGTCACCCCGTCAGAGGGCTTGATTCACGGTAGCCGAAGCACTAGCTGTGTGGGCACAGTCCGTTCCGGAAGGAAAAGGAAGATGTCCTTGAGGTCACAAGGGTCCAGATGGTAGTCCCAATAACGAAGCTCTGGTTCCGGTGCCGGGTGGAGATGACAGGTGGGACCGGATTCAGCTGGACGAGAGGACAGAGGTGACCACGTGGCGTTGGGGATCGGAGCCAGGTCCGGACTGAAGAAGATGGTGGTCGCCTCAGCCGACAGCCCGCGACAGGAATTACGCAGCAGTCGTGGTTAGAACCAGATGGCGTGGCAGGACGGGCTCTGCGAGACAGAAAAGGGTTAATACCAGACAAGGCAAAGGGGGACCTGAACTCCTAGCTCACTAAACATGTATAACAGGCCCCGCCCACCTGGAAGAAGTATCCTCTTATACCCTGTACCTGCAAGCCAATATCCTGTTTGTGGACGCTGGCCCTTTAAGAAAGGGTCAATGACCGCGCGCGCGCCCTAACGCGCATGTGCGAGGCCTGAGTGCCTGAGACCAGGGAAGGAAGTGGCGCCGAGGAAGCAGGAGTGCCGGACAGGGTGTACAGGGTGCACACCCTAGAGCGGGGACGCCTGGAGGATACCGGCGGGAGAGAAGGAGCAGGAGGACCGGGAGCAGGAGTGGTGAGCGGAGCGCGCCATCGGGAACCGGGGAGCGTGCCACAGGAACCGGGGGTCGTAGCACGGGGACCGGGGGGCGCAGCACAGGGACCAGGGATCGCAGCACGGGGACCAGGGATCGCAGCACGGGGATAGGGGATCGCAGCACGGGGACCGGGGATCGCAGCACGGGGACCAGGGAGCGTGACAACATTTAAGTGAATAATTCACAATAAAGAACAGAAAAACCCACATATTATCTCAATGTGGAAAATATAGTAATTTCCAAATGGGAAAATAAGGTATAATACCGCTATGGAAATTGACTAAAAAAAGAGCAAAAGAGGGAAATGATCATTATGATGCACAATCAGGTGAGTAATTCGCAGTAAGAAACAAAAAACCCATAGATTACAAAAAAGTGAAGATCGCTAAAGAACAACATAGTATTACCTGTGTCATAGGTGGTCCGCGGTGGAGTGTTAGAAGACGTGCTCGCTGTGAGGTTTATAAGCTGGAGGGGGCGGGCCCATTATGAGCAATTTCCTATGTAGTGGAACGCACGGTTGAACGCGTATTGCGCGTGCGCAGTGAAACGAGGAAGTGCGCGCATGCGCGGTAAGAAAAACTAATCAGACAGTGTCTACGAGACCCGGAGCTCCATGGAAATGGCGTTTTTTTGTTTTTTTTTTGGTGAGTAGAGATGAGCCACCCCCCTAGAGTTCGAGTTCAGTTCGGTTCATCGAACAGAGGATAAGTTCGTCGAACGTTCAACGAAAAGCCGGAAAAGCCGATCTAAGATTGCATAACAGCTTCTGTTGATACTCCTGCATATGTGCGTCCCTTTCTATGGCTGGAATTATTTCACCAAATTTGGACTTGTACCGGGGATCTAAGAGTGTGGCAACCTAGTAGTCATCATTACTTCTTATTCGGACAATCCGAGGGTCATGTTGTAGGTAGTGCAGCAAAAAAGGCGCTCATGTGTCTTGCACATCCATGCGGACCAAGTCCTTGCTGTGTTTGTGGCGATGAGGTGATAACCGTGCTTCCTTCTTCTGGCATCTCATCCCAACCTCGAACAACCGAAATTTGACCAAGGTCTCCCTCATCTGCTGAGTCTTCCATGCCCATCGACCGTTCATCCTCAATTTCTTCCTGGGCTCCTGCACCTTCCTCAACAGTTATATTCAGTTTTTGAAGAAGGCAATAGCCGAAACGTTAATAAAATAAAAATAAAGATTCATCAAAATACAAGTTGTTTGGACTAATTTCCTTGAGTGCCAGGATTACTTTGATTTTTTATTTTTTTTTGGTGAGTAGAGATGAGCCACCCCCCTAGAGTTCGAATCGGTTCGGTGAACAGAGGACAAGTTCGTCGAACGTTCGAACCAATTCAAACCCCATTGAAAACAATGGCAGGCAAACACAAACACATACAAACACATAGAAAACACCTTCTAAGGTGTCCAAAAGGTGACAAACAACTCACAAGACACCACAAACACATGGAAAAGGGACAAGGACATATACTCATGCGAAAACAAAAGAGCTGGACGAGTAAAAAGAGGAGGAGACACAGATATAGGCATGTCATGCCCTTCTAAAAGCATGTAAAACACAGCAAGGGGACTCCAAGCAGAGTCTCCCTTTTTTCCAAAAATTGGGCCACACACACCACTTCAGTGGCATCACCTGTGCCCCAGTTACAAAATTCACATGTTGATTTGCATCAAAGACATTAAAAAATATGCCGGCCTTAACTGTCCCCAGGATGACACCGGGGTAGCAAAGTCCTTGCTGAGCCATGACTTGTTCATCTTGGATCATTTTTAAAAACACAGCAAGGGGACTCCAAGCAGAGTCTCCCTTTTTTCCAAAAATTGGGCCACACACAACTGACACACTGTGTCAGACTTCTTGTCTCTTGTGGCCTTACAAAGGATGATCTAAAAAAATTATGAAATGATTCCATAAAATTGCTGTTAACACCAGATACGGTGTTGCTGGTACGGTTTGATGATGACGAGACAGTCCCATGCTTGGCAAGTTACAACTGGGAGATTCACTCTGTTAACCACTGGTGTTTGGTGGAAAAGCCGAGCTAAGATTGCATAACAGCTTCTGCTGATACTCCTGCATATGTACATCCCTTTCTATGGCTGGAATTATTTCACCAAATTTGGACTTGTACCGGGGATCTAAGAGTGTGGCAACCCAGTAGTCATCATTACTTCTTATTCGGACAATCCGAGGGTCATGTTGTAGGTAGTGCAGCAAGAAGGCGCTCATATGTCTTGCACATTCATGCGGACCAAGTCCTTGCTGTGTTTGTGGCGATGAGGTGATAACCGTGCTTCCTTCTTCTGACATCTCATCCCAACCTCGAACAACCGAAATTTGACCAAGGTCTCCCTCATCTCCTGTGTCTTCCATGCCCATCGACAGTTCGTCCTCCACTTCTTCCTGGGCTCCTGCACCTTCCTTAACAGTTTGGCTGCTACCATGCGCCCTTGTTAATCCCTCTCCCCCCACCGTCCCATGCCTGCCACCTTGGTGCTGCTGAACGTCTGGACCTTGTAGATCTTGGTATCCCTTCCGCATATGAATCCTCCTGTACTTCCTCCCCTTCCTCTTGTCCCACCTCCTGACTCCGAATAGTGTTTAGAGTGTGCTCCAGCATGTAAATGACTGGAATTGTCATGCTGATAATGGCATTGTCAGCGCTAAACATATTCGTCGCCATGTCGAAACTGTGCAGAAGGGTGCATAGGTCCTTGATCTGAGACCACTCCAGCAGCATGATCTTCCCACCTCTGCATCTCGTGGCCCAGGCTATACGTCATAATGTATTGCACCAGGGCTCGGCGGTGCTGCCACAGTCGCTGCAACATGTGGAGAGTCGAATTCCAGCGTGTCACCACATCGCATTTCAGGCGGTGAACTGGCAGGCCAAAAGACTTTTGGAGCGATGCAAGTCAGTCAGCTGAGCCGGTTAAATGGCGGAAGTGAGCAGACAGTGACCATTCCCTATGCAGAAGCCCATTTAGGCCGGGATAGTGGGTTAAAAATTGCTGGACAACAAGGTTCAACACGTGAACCATACAAGGCACGTGTGTCACCTTGCCCCGGCAAAGGGCCACACCCAGGTTTGCAGCATTGTCGCACACAGCCTTCCCTGGCTGCAGGTTGAGTGGAGACAACCATTTACTAAACTCGCTCTCCAGAGCTGACCACAACTCCTCAGCTGTGTGACTCTTATATCCCTGACATTTCAACGTAAAAACCACCTGATGCCGTTGAGCTCTGCTGCTAGCATAGTAAGGAGTAGAGATGAGCGAACCGGTCGCGGTCGGTTCGCCGAACGGGGGTCCCGTTCGAGTTCGGTTCGTCGAACGTTCGACGAACCGAACTAGAACCAATAGGCTATAATGGGAGGCAATCACAAACACATAAAAATGCATGATAAATGTACACAAACAGTTAATAAACATTGCCATAACACTTACCGGTCCCCGCGATCCCTCCTGCACTCTGTCTCCTGCCGCTATTCCATCCGATGATCGCTGAATCCTCCCGGTGACCGGCACTGCCAGCAGAGAAGCAGGACCTATCGTGACGTCAAAATAGCCATGTGACCAGTCACGTGGCTATTATCTCATTGGCTACAGACTGGTCACATGACTATGACACGTCATGTAGGACCTGCGAGTGCATCTCTCCGGTACACGGTGCACATTTGTGTATCGCCGTGTACCGGCGATATGCTCTAGCACACGGTCGACTCCCCGTTCCGTTAGGGACCGGCTGACACAGCCGGTCATTAACGGAGATCACCGTTGCCATAGCAACGCGGTTAGCGATGACGTCACCGCTAACTGCGGCTCCGGGAGCACCGTTGCTATGGTAACGCGTCTGTCAGCGTTACCGCTGTTACCGCTAGCAGCACTGA
The DNA here is from genome assembly GCF_048569485.1 of Anomaloglossus baeobatrachus. Lineage (NCBI taxonomy): Eukaryota > Metazoa > Chordata > Amphibia > Anura > Aromobatidae > Anomaloglossus > Anomaloglossus baeobatrachus. The sequence continues at coordinate 89,862,357 of NC_134360.1, read as the reverse complement.
TCACTCACGGAGTGAAGGCTGCACGCTGCTTCCCGATTGTAGTGAGGATTGTAGTGAGTAGGAGGTGCCCCAGCCCATGATGGGCTGGTGCACCTCATCCTCACTACAATCGTCAGTACTACTACACGAGTGAGGATTGTAGTGAGGATGAGGTGCCCCAGCCCATGATGGGCTGGTGCACCTCATCCTCACTACAATCGTCACTACTACTACACTAGTGAGGATTGTAGTGAGGATGAGGTGCCCCAGCCCAACAAGTAATGGGCTGGGACACCTCATCCTCACTACAATCCTCACTACAATCCTGAAGTGCAGTTTCTTCAAATTCATTTAAAGGCACTTTGAACGCTGAAATTGCTGCTTATAAGTTAAGCCTCTATTAAAAACCTCTTATCAGCGCTGGTTTATTGGGGATTTATTGGGCTGACAGGGGGTAATAAAGATGGAGTCTCTAATGTGTCTGTGTATTTATTTCTATTAAAGTATTTTTTCTCTGTGTGGTGTCTTTTTTTTAACCCTTTATTGGAGATTCTTAATGGCCGGGTCAAACGTGCCTGACATTAAGAATCTCTGGCTTAATACTGGCTAGTAAAACAAAGCCAGTATTAACTCATGATTACCCAACAAGCCACCCGGCTCCAGGGCTGTTGGAAGAGTTGGATACAGCGCCAGATGATGGCGCTTCTATGAGAGCGCCATTTTCTGGGACGGCTGCGGACTGAAATTCGCAGCAGAGGCGCCCAGAAACCTCGGGCTAACCTGTGCTGCGGATTCCAATCCCCAGCTGCCTAGTTGTACCCGGCTGGACACAAATATGGGGCGAAGCCCACGTCATTTGTTTTTTAATTATTTCATGAAATAATTAAAAAAAAAAAAAGGGCTTCCCTATATTTTTGGTTCCCAGCCGGGTACAAATAGGCAACTGGGGGTTGGAGGCAGCCCGTGGCTGCATGCTGTACCTGGCTAGCATACAAAAATATGGCGAAGCCCACGTCATTTTTTTGGTGGGCAAAAAACTTCTGCATACAGTCCTGGATGGAGTATGCTGAGCCTTGTAGTTCTGCAGCTGCTGTCTGCTCTTCTCCATACAGACACACATCAGCTGCAGAACTACAAGGCTCAGCATACTCCATCCAGGACTGTATGCAGAAGTTTTTTGCTGAAAAAATTATGTGGGCTTCGCCATATTTTTGTATGCTAGCCAGGTACAGCAGGCAGGTACGGCTGCCCCCAACCCCCAGTTGCCTATTTGTACCCGGCTGGGAACCAAAAATAAAGGGAAGCCCTTTTTTTATTATTTCATGAATTTCATGAAATAATTAGAAAACAAATGACGTAGGCTTCGCTCCATTTTTGTGTCCAGCCAGGTACATCTAGGCAGCTGGGGATTGGAATACGCAGCACAGGTTGGCCTGAACTTTCTGGGCCCCACTGCTGCGAATTGCAGTCTGCAGCCGCCTCAGAAAATGGCACTTTCATAGAAGCACCATCTTCTGGCGCTGTATCCAACTCTTCCAGCACCTGCCTGCTATACCTGGCTAGCATACAAAAATATGGCGAAGCTCACGTCCTTTTTTTGTAGTTTTTTGGCCAAAAAATTAAAAAATGCTTCCCTGGATTTTCCATTGCCAGTGAAGGTAACACCAAGCAGTGGGGGTTAGCAGCCAGTAGCTGCTTGGATTACCCTTAGCTAGCAATACAAAAAATGCAGCGGGAGCCCATATATATTTTTTTAATTATTTATTTAAATAACTAAAAACAAAATGGGCTTCCCTGTATTTTGATTGCTGGACATCACAGTGCTGTAAAAATAAATCTTTAAAAAAAATGACATAGCGCTCCGCGGTATTTTTGGTTCTCAGCGCAGATAAAGCAGACAGCTATGGGTTGCCACCCCCATCTGCCTGTCGTTACCTTGGTTGGCAATCAAAATACAGGAAAGCCCATTAACTTTTTCTATTTAAAAAATAGTTAAAAAAAAATGACGTTGGGTCCCCCCATTTTTGATAGCCAGCTAGGGTAAAGCAGACATCTGTAGCCTGAAAACCACAGCTGGCAGCTTTACCGTGGTTGGGGATCCAATGTGGAGGTCCCCCCAGGCTCTTTTTTTATAATTATTTTATAAATATTAAAAATTACACAAAAAAAGTAGGGTCCCCTCCAAATTGGATCACCAGCCAAGGTAAAGCAGACAGCTGTGGTCTGGTATTCTCAGGGTGGGAAGGTCCATAGTTATTGGGCCTTCACAGCCTAAAAATAGCAGGCCGCAGGCACCCCACCTGGCGCTTCACCCCAGCTCATCCCGTGCCCTGGTGCACTGGCAAACAGGGTAATAAATCGGGTTGATACTAGCTGTAAAGTCACCTGAGATCAAGCCCAGCAGTTTGTGATGTCATGGCGTCTATTACATACCCAACATCATAAACTGTCAGTACTAACAAAAACAAAAAATCGACAAAAGAAATTTATTTGAAAAGACAGTCCCCAAAACATTTCCTCTTTCACCAATTTATTGTAAGAAAAAAAATAAAGGGGTCCCACGACGACTCTGGACCGTCTAGAATATGGGGGGGAGACACTCAGGGAACGTATCCCCCATTTTCTAGGAGTGCGGACCCTTCATGTGAGGAGTGTGGGTGCAATGAATCTGCACTCACTCTCCCCGGGTCCACAGCAGCAGAGTCCATGTCGTAATGGTTGCTACCAAAGCTGCAATGCCCTGCTCATGAGGTAAGGTCATGCCTAATCAGGAGAACTACTGTAGAGGAAGCTCTGCTCACTGGTATATAGGTGCTCAGAGGTAATAATAGATAAAATTAGTGAGTAACCTCGGCACTCTAAATCTCCCAGACTAAGTCAGTAAGTCACAACGGATAGTAATGCAAAATCACTCTTTATTGGTCCGTATTAAGAAGTAAAATAGCAATCCAAATATAGATGGGGTACAATCTCAGCATATAAAATAACCTTTATTCCTAAACTTGTAGGAGCAACAAAATTCACTCCAAGACACACAAGTTAGGTACTGAAAGCCATCACTATGAGAGGTGAGTAAACACCCTGGTAATGTCGGTTAGCCCAAATAGGCAGGCGCCCAGAGGGGTCGCATATAGTGATGGCCAATAGAATAACAAACACATGAAAAAAACTAAACAAACATAAAGGAAATAGTGCTGTTTGTGGGCAAAGGACAGTGGTCCAATTGGCAAAAAAAACACAACATACAAAATAATACCTAAAAAAACAATCAAAGTACAATGCACTCCATTTGCTGACAATGGTCAGTCATACAGATATACGCAATGTAATCAATTTTAGGCATTAAAAAAAAGGAATGGTCTCACCCAATCCCTTTTGATGGAGGGACACGCAGTCTCTAGATCCTGAGTAGTGGATATGTCCGCCATGAACTGGCCCTACCACCTACCAGATATAAAATAACAAAAGACTGCTGCCCCAGACTTCCGTCCTGACAAGGACGGACCACAACTAGGTCTCAAGCTGGACCCCTATGCTGACCCTGATGACATCCCGGCGTCCCGACGCGTTTCGTCACTAAGACTCCTCAGGGGACATGATAGTCTTCAGTCAGGTCCTTGCTGCCAGCCCTCACCAAACCATAGTGTCAAAGGTTCTGGCGTGGTCGAGAATGGGGTCATTTAAACCTGTGAGTGATGTCATTGCTCCAATCAGAAGCTACATTCCACCTGATGCTTAATTAATCAAAATCAAGTGGATATCCTCATATGGGTATGGATTAAACCTGTGCAGAACACACCCATAACCGGGTGTATAACTGCAGCAGGTGCAGAATCAGGAGTCCTCCCCACATCCCCTCCAATCATATGTTTACTTACATCCTGCCGGGAGGCACATCGCATGTGCGCCGGCATCATGGGGGAGGGGGACCTCCTCACAGAACAGGTGTTACATTCACATCGGACCCGGGACGCACATCCAGTATGCACCAGTATCAGAGGGGAGGAACTTCCTCTCTGCTCGGATGCGAGTCCACTTCCGGCCGGGGACGCACATCCCGTGTGCGCCAGTAACAGGGCGGGACTTCCTCTCTCCTCGGATGATGATGCACATCCGGCCGGGGACGCACATCTCGTGTGCGCCCTTCTCAGGGGGGAGGGACTTCCTGTGGGCCGTGATCACATGATCGGGAGATTCCCGCATCACTTCCGGTCCCCGATGTCAATCATTACACCACACGGAGCAGCTCCCATATGCATAGATAGTAGGGGAGGTACTCCCATTGTAAATGAACACGTCATCGGCGGTGGGCGTCAAGGCTGCACCACATATTCCCACCCACTCCGAGGCCCAGTATGGAGATAAGAGGACCGCCCCCTCTCCATGGGGATACGGTCCAATCGACGTATATATGCCATACCATGCATAGCCTTCCACCCCCATGAACATCAGCAATAGGGGGCAGAATATTGAACAGGGGCATATAGCAAATAGGCCTCATCGAAATAAATCACCATAATTCATGTGGGCGTGTTAAGGGGGTTTCTCAGACACCTGAATACCTTAACCATAAAGGTTACACTGACTAAATCCAATCCAATAGGAAATTCAAATCCACAAGGTGCTGTTATATTATCACATATGCATGCAACTGAATTGACAGGTGCATACATAATACTTGTGACAATTATTGATGAATTATAGGGAAGGCAAGAATGAATTTCTTGCCCTAATTGCCCGAAAGATATAAAAAGGTGTGAAAGGATTAAAGTGGCAGCGAAAAACTCTCCATAGGAAACTAAATAAAGCTGTTGAATAGTAGCTGCTCATTTAGGCCTTTGGGGGAGAGGGTTTCTAATTGGAAGATCCATTTTGTCTCCCTTTGCAGGATGAATCTATCCCAATCCCCCCCTCTCTTTGGTCTCAGGACTTTGTCAATTCCAGTAAACCTCAGGACACTGGCATCTCCGCCATGTTTTTCAATGACGTGTCTAGCCACCGCCGTGTCCCTACGATGTTCAACATCACCAAGGTGCTCGCCAATCCTCCGTCTGAATGCCACTTTAATCCTTTCACACCTTTTTATATCTTTCGGGCAATTAGGGCAAGAAATTCATTCTTGCCTTCCCTATAATTCATCAATAATTGTCACAAGTATTATGTATGCACCTGTCAATTCAGTTGCATGCATATGTGATAATATAACAGCACCTTGTGGATTTGAATTTCCTATTGGATTGGATTTAGTCAGTGTAACCTTTATGGTTAAGGTATTCAGGTGTCTGAGAAACCCCCTTAACACGCCCACATGAATTATGGTGATTTATTTCGATGAGGCCTATTTGCTATATGCCCCTGTTCAATATTCTGCCCCCTATTGCTGATGTTCATGGGGGTGGAAGGCTATGCATGGTATGGCATATATACGTCGATTGGACCGTATCCCCATGGAGAGGGGGCGGTCCTCTTATCTCCATACTGGGCCTCGGAGTGGGTGGGAATATGTGGTGCAGCCTTGACGCCCACCGCCGATGACGTGTTCATTTACAATGGGAGTACCTCCCCTACTATCTATGCATATGGGAGCTGCTCCGTGTGGTGTAATGATTGACATCGGGGACCGGAAGTGATGCGGGAATCTCCCGATCATGTGATCACGGCCCACAGGAAGTCCCTCCCCCCTGAGAAGGGCGCACACAAGATGTGCGTCCCCGGCCGGATGTGCATCATCATCCGAGGAGAGAGGAAGTCCCGCCCTGTTACTGGCGCACACGGGATGTGCGTCCCCGGCCGGAAGTGGACTCGCATCCGAGCAGAGAGGAAGTTCCTCCCCTCTGATACTGGTGCATACTGGATGTGCGTCCCGGGTCCGATGTGAATGTAACACCTGTTCTGTGAGGAGGTCCCCCTCCCCCATGATGCCGGCGCACATGCGATGTGCCTCCCGGCAGGATGTAAGTAAACATATGATTGGAGGGGATGTGGGGAGGACTCCTGATTCTGCACCTGCTGCAGTTATACACCCGGTTATGGGTGTGTTCTGCACAGGTTTAATCCATACCCATATGAGGATATCCACTTGATTTTGATTAATTAAGCATCAGGTGGAATGTAGCTTCTGATTGGAGCAATGACATCACTCACAGGTTTAAATGACCCCATTCTCGACCACGCCAGAACCTTTGACACTATGGTTTGGTGAGGGCTGGCAGCAAGGACCTCACTGAAGACTATCATGTCCCCTGAGGAGTCTTAGTGACGAAACGCGTCGGGACGCCGGGATGTCATCAGGGTCAGCATAGGGGTCCAGCTTGAGACCTAGTTGTGGTCCGTCCTTGTCAGGACGGAAGTCTGGGGCAGCAGTCTTTTGTTATTTTATATCTGGTAGGTGGTAGGGCCAGTTCATGGCGGACATATCCACTACTCAGGATCTAGAGACTGCGTGTCCCTCCATCAAAAGGGATTGGGTGAGACCATTCCTTTTTTTTAATGCCTAAAATTGATTACATTGCGTATATCTGTATGACTGACCATTGTCAGCAAATGGAGTGCATTGTACTTTGATTGTTTTTTTAGGTATTATTTTGTATGTTGTGTTTTTTTTGCCAATTGGACCACTGTCCTTTGCCCACAAACAGCACTATTTCCTTTATGTTTGTTTAGTTTTTTTCATGTGTTTGTTATTCTATTGGCCATCACTATATGCGACCCCTCTGGGCGCCTGCCTATTTGGGCTAACCGACATTACCAGGGTGTTTACTCACCTCTCATAGTGATGGCTTTCAGTACCTAACTTGTGTGTCTTGGAGTGAATTTTGTTGCTCCTACAAGTTTAGGAATAAAGGTTATTTTATATGCTGAGATTGTACCCCATCTATATTTGGATTGCTATTTTACTACATGGTGATGGCAGGGTTTCTCTCCACTGGTCTAAATACTGAGGAATGGTTGGCTGAGGCCAGAAACGTCTTTTCTGATAAAGAGTTCACACAGAAAAAATATGTACCATCTTATGGGGCGGCCTTTAATGAATTAACTCAGGTATACAGGGACCAGATTGCCTCTTGGTGGGAAGTCCAGTCCCTGGAGAGTTACATTAAGGCTGGAATAGTCCCAAGGGGACTGAGAATTCATCTATCAGTTGGGCCACGGTATAAGAGTGCTTCCTTTGTGGCCAATTGGGAGAGAGAGGCCACTAATAGCTCCCTGAGATTGATGCAGATTATGCTGGAGGAGGAGAGGGCCACTCTCTCACAGCTGAACGCCAAACTCAGGGAATCTATTGAAGTCACTAAGAAATATTCTGGTGAGCCGGACTTTACCAGTAAAGAAAAGAAATTACAGGATAGTTTGGAAAGGTTCCAGTACCATCTTAAGGAACGAAAACACAAACAGTATAATAGGGATATTCTGGACTTTAAAGACAACCGAGCGTATCAGGTCCTTAATAATCAACCAGGCCCAGATATCCCTCACACAGTGCCATCTTCTACGGACACTGAAACCTCCGATACTGAAAACTTCAGGAAGTCCAGGAAAAACAAAAACAAGGGCAGAGGGAGAGGCAGGGGTGGCTTTAAACCTGGGGAAAGGGTGGACTTCACCTCCCCCACCCAATCCTTTGAGCCCCATTTTCTGAGGAACCGGCAGTTCCACAGAGGGAAATGACACCAAATATAGAGATCATCAATTTGTCCCATAAGATACTCAGCCCAATAGAAATTGGTTTATTGAAAAAGGGATTATCATTTGTGCCAACCTCCAATTTTGATCACTTCGAATCCATTAAAGACCTCAGTCTGTTTCTTAGGAAACTAAGGTGGAGGAAGCACTTTCTCAAGCAGGATGCCAGGGTCTGTCAAGATCTTGACATCCCATCTGATTTGCTTCCAGATGTAAGGCTCCTGAGCAGTTTGGAGGAAGTAGACCCTAACTTGAGGGGTCTTGGCCCCTTTACAAATCTTAAAAACAAGAGTTCAAAGATGCCGCCTACCGCTGGGGATTTATCGGCAATTGATATATTTGAGCGGTTAGTGACGGATGAGCTTAAGAGTCTTTCAGTGACAGGCTCTTACTCCAGGTACAATCTTGATAGCTTGGAGATTGAGGCTTTGAAAAATTTGGAGAGTGACGACCACATTGTCATCAAACCCTCGGATAAGGGTGGCAATGTGGTCGTCATGGATAAGGACAAATATGTTGATCTCTGTTTGGGGCTACTGAGCGACAAGGATACGTATGAGACTCTACCAGGGAACCCCACTAGGACCTATATGGAAGAGCTGAGAGGGATTTTGGATGAGGGTCTGTCGGTAGGAGTTATTGATAAAACGGAATACGAATTCTTGCTCCAAAAAAATCCTGTGGTGGCTACCTTCTACTGTCTCCCCAAAATCCACAAGGGATTGAATCCCCTGAGAGGGAGACCGATTGTCTCGGGGATTAACAGTCTCACACAGAATTGTGGAATATATCTTGATAAAATCTTGAGACCTTTCGTCCTGGCCCTGCAGTCACATGTCCAGGATACACCTGACCTTCTACGTAAATTAGAGGGTATTAGTGTTCGACCTTGTGCTACTCTCGCCAGCATTGATGTCGAGGCTCTCTACTCCTCCATCCCACATGACAAAGGGATGGAGGCGGTGAGATACTTTCTCTCGACTAGGGGGACTCAGTATCAGCAACATAATGATTTTGTGTTGAGACTCCTTGATTTTTGCTTGACCAAGAACGTCTTCCTTTTTGATGGCCGTTTCTACCACCAGCTCAGGGGCACCGCGATGGGGAGCCCTTGTGCCCCATCCTATGCCAACTTGCTCCTGGGCTGGTGGGAGGAGACTATGATCTTTACATCTGAAACGGAGGAAGTAACATCATATTTTGAGATCTGGGCCCGCTACATAGACGACATCCTGGTGGTCTGGAATGGCGCCAGGGAAGAGTTGTCTGACTATGTGGCGGGTCTGGATAGGAACACTATTGGTCTAAGGTTTACATCAGCTTTTGAGGAGGGAGGTTCCCTCCCCTTTTTGGATGTTCTCATTCAGAAAGACCTAATGGGGAATTTGCAGACATGCACTTATTACAAACCAACAGCCTCTAATTCCCTTCTCCGTTGGGACAGTAGCCACCCACAACATCTAAAAAGGGGTATACCGAAGGGACAGTTTCTTCGTGTTAGAAGAAATTGTTCCAGAGACGGTGATTTCCACACACAGGCGAATGACCTGGGCGTTAAGTTCCAGGAGAGGGGATACCCAAATACAATCATTAAAAGAGCCTATAATATGGCAAGGGAAAGGCCTAGAACTGAACTTCTGGTCCCTAAAAAAATGGAGGAGACTCAGTATGGCATAACCAGATTCATAACTACCTTTAACAACGGGGCGGATAATGTACGCCGGATATTAGGTAAACACTGGGCCATCCTGCAAATGGACAAGGATCTGTGTCCGATTCTACCGACTAGACCACAAATCACATATAAGAGGGGTAAATCCCTCTCGGACCGGCTGGTCCATAGTCATTTTTCACGGTCAGTCGAGGAGAATTGGCTGACAAGAGGAGTTAAGGGATGTTTTAAGTGCTCAGGTTGTATTGCGTGCCCGGTGATACAAACTACCAAAACATTCAGAAGCAATGTAAACCTGAGAGAGTTTGTTATTCGGCACTTTATCAACTGCCGTACACAGGGGGTTATTTACAAAATTGATTGCATCTGTGGTCTTGAATATATTGGTAAAACCATCCGTGAATTCAGACGGAGGATTGGCGAGCACCTTGGTGATGTTGAACATCGTAGGGACACGGCGGTGGCTAGACACGTCATTGAAAAACATGGCGGAGATGCCAGTGTCCTGAGGTTTACTGGAATTGACAAAGTCCTGAGACCAAAGAGAGGGGGGGATTGGGATAGATTCATCCTGCAAAGGGAGACAAAATGGATCTTCCAATTAGAAACCCTCTCCCCCAAAGGCCTAAATGAGCAGCTACTATTCAACAGCTTTATTTAGTTTCCTATGGAGAGTTTTTCGCTGCCACTTTAATCCTTTCACACCTTTTTATATCTTTCGGGCAATTAGGGCAAGAAATTCATTCTTGCCTTCCCTATAATTCATCAATAATTGTCACAAGTATTATGTATGCACCTGTCAATTCAGTTGCATGCATATGTGATAATATAACAGCACCTTGTGGATTTGAATTTCCTATTGGATTGGATTTAGTCAGTGTAACCTTTATGGTTAAGGTATTCAGGTGTCTGAGAAACCCCCTTAACACGCCCACATGAATTATGGTGATTTATTTCGATGAGGCCTATTTGCTATATGCCCCTGTTCAATATTCTGCCCCCTATTGCTGATGTTCATGGGGGTGGAAGGCTATGCATGGTATGGCATATATACGTCGATTGGACCGTATCCCCATGGAGAGGGGGCGGTCCTCTTATCTCCATACTGGGCCTCGGAGTGGGTGGGAATATGTGGTGCAGCCTTGACGCCCACCGCCGATGACGTGTTCATTTACAATGGGAGTACCTCCCCTACTATCTATGCATATGGGAGCTGCTCCGTGTGGTGTAATGATTGACATCGGGGACCGGAAGTGATGCGGGAATCTCCCGATCATGTGATCACGGCCCACAGGAAGTCCCTCCCCCCTGAGAAGGGCGCACACGAGATGTGCGTCCCCGGCCGGATGTGCATCATCATCCGAGGAGAGAGGAAGTCCCGCCCTGTTACTGGCGCACACGGGATGTGCGTCCCCGGCCGGAAGTGGACTCACATCCGAGCAGAGAGGAAGTTCCTCCCCTCTGATACTGGTGCATACTGGATGTGCGTCCCGGGTCCGATGTGAATGTAACACCTGTTCTGTGAGGAGGTCCCCCTCCCCCATGATGCCGGCGCACATGCGATGTGCCTCCCGGCAGGATGTAAGTAAACATATGATTGGAGGGGATGTGGGGAGGACTCCTGATTCTGCACCTGCTGCAGTTATACACCCGGTTATGGGTGTGTTCTGCACAGGTTTAATCCATACCCATATGAGGATATCCACTTGATTTTGATTAATTAAGCATCAGGTGGAATGTAGCTTCTGATTGGAGCAATGACATCACTCACAGGTTTAAATGACCCCATTCTCGACCACGCCAGAACCTTTGACACTATGGTTTGGTGAGGGCTGGCAGCAAGGACCTGACTGAAGACTATCATGTCCCCTGAGGAGTCTTAGTGACGAAACGCGTCGGGACGCCGGGATGTCATCAGGGTCAGCATAGGGGTCCAGCTTGAGACCTAGTTGTGGTCCGTCCTTGTCAGGACGGAAGTCTGGGGCAGCAGTCTTTTGTTATTTTATATCTGGTAGGTGGTAGGGCCAGTTCATGGCGGACATATCCACTACTCAGGATCTAGAGACTGCGTGTCCCTCCATCAAAAGGGATTGGGTGAGACCATTCCTTTTTTTTAATGCCTAAAATTGATTACATTGCGTATATCTGTATGACTGACCATTGTCAGCAAATGGAGTGCATTGTACTTTGATTGTTTTTTTAGGTATTATTTTGTATGTTGTGTTTTTTTTGCCAATTGGACCACTGTCCTTTGCCCACAAACAGCACTATTTCCTTTATGTTTGTTTAGTTTTTTTCATGTGTTTGTTATTCTATTGGCCATCACTATATGCGACCCCTCTGGGCGCCTGCCTATTTGGGCTAACCGACATTACCAGGGTGTTTACTCACCTCTCATAGTGATGGCTTTCAGTACCTAACTTGTGTGTCTTGGAGTGAATTTTGTTGCTCCTACAAGTTTAGGAATAAAGGTTATTTTATATGCTGAGATTGTTCCGTATTAAGAAAAAAAAAAAAAATTTCATAAGCATATATGTTTTTGTCCAAAACAAGTTACAAATGACGTTTCGGCCTGAGCCTTCGTCAGATTGGACTTATCTGCATGTAATCATGAAAAATGACAATAATCAGTATCACATAAGAGTGAGAGAACAATAACATAAACTCGAACAATGTAGAGGTACAATTGGGATGCAGCAAAAAAATTGCAACACAGCAAGAAATGAAACACATGATACAAATGTCATAATACAGTACAAGGACAATATAGTAATGACAAATATGGGGTCAGAATAGACTTAGACAGCTCTGGTACGAAAGAGATGTCAATCATAAAGTAACATGTGCAGTAGGTGTAGAGCTACAGTATGCATGGCAGAGCTAATGGGTAGACCGACCATAGAAAAAGAACGGAGAAAAAGTGGAGAAAAAGTAGAGAAAAAATGGAGAAAAAAATGGAGAAAAAGTGGAGAAAAAGTGGAGAAAAAATGGAGAAAAAGTGGAGAAAAAGTGGAGAAAAAGTGGAGAAAAAATGGAGAAAAAGTGGAGAAAAAGCGGAGAAAAAATGGAGAAAAAGTGGAGAAAAAATGGAGAAAAAGTGGAGAAAAAGTGGAGAAAAAGTGGAGAAAAAGTGGAGAAAAAATGGAGAAAAAGTGGAGAAAAGGTGGAGAAAAAGTGGAGAAAAAGTGGTGAAAAAGTGGAGAAAAAATGGAGAAAAAGTGGAGAAAAAGTGGAGAAAAAGTGGAGAAAGAGTGGAGAAAAAGTGGAGAAAAAGTGGAGAAAAAGTGGAGAAAAAATGGAGAAAAAATGGAGAAAAAGTGGAGAAAAAGTGGAGAAAAAGTGGAGAAAAAATGGAGAAAAAGTGGAGAAAAAGCGGAGAAAAAGTGGAGAAAAAGTGGAGAAAAAGTGGAGAAAAAGTGGAGAAAAAGTGGAGAAAAAGTGGAGAAAAGGTGGAGAAAAAGTGGAGAAAAAGTGGTGAAAAAGTGGAGAAAAAATGGAGAAAAAATGGAGAAAAAGTGGAGAAAAAGTGGAGAAAAAGTGGAGAAAAAATGGAGAAAAAGTGGAGAAAAAGTGGAGAAAAAGTGGAGAAAAAGTGGTGAAAAAATGTAGAAAAAGTGGAGAAAAAGTGGAGAAGTGGAGAAGAAGTGGAGAAGTGTTTGTTCATGCCAGATGGGAGATAAATAATTTTTTACCGGCGCTGTCATTTACTGTAACGTGATCATCGGTGTACGGTGTATACCTGTGATCACGTGAGCGGGGACCGGAAAAAACGTCCTGAATCATGATCTCCAGGGTCTCAGCTAGCCCTGAAACCCCGGAGATTTTCTGACGCTGGGGGGCGCTATTCACTTATTTCTGCCTGCTGTTTATAAACGGCAGATCAGAATAAGGCTACATTAACACGACTGATCCATTTTTGTGGTCTGCAAAAAACAGTCCATTTTTTTTCACGGGTGCATCCGTGTGGCATCCGTTTTCGTTCCGTTGACGGTCCGTATGTCATCTGTTTGTCATCCGTGTGCCTTCCGTTTTTTTTGTGTACTGCAAAAAAACTGAATGAGGGTAAATGCATAAATTTACCCAGGATCCATAGCTTCATCCTACATGAGGCGGTCACATGTTCACTCCAGTGCCATTTTCTACTGCTTTTCACAGCGTAGAGCGCTCTGGTGATTTTCTTGTGCTTGTGCACTTCATATCAGTCTTTTCTGTCATTATAATGGCAGAAAGACACATAATGTCCCACTCTCCTGCATTTTGTAATTTTGCACCCTTTGGTGCCTTTCATGTGGCACTAAGGGGTGCTTAGCTTTGTATTTAGCCAAAAAAATGAAAAAAAAAAAATTACGTAGGGTTCCCCCTATTTTTGTAGCCAGTTAGGGTAAAGCAGACGGCTGCAGCCTGCAGGCCACAGCTGGCAACCTCACCTTGGCTGGTAATCCAAAACTGAGGGCACCCCACGCTGTTATTTTAAATTAAATAATTTTTAAAAAAAACACGTAGGGGTCCCCCCAAAATTGGATCACCAGCCAAGGTAAAGCAGACAGCTGGGGTCTGATATTCTCAGACTAAGGAGGTCCATGGTTATTGGACTCTCCCCAGCCTAAAAATAGCAGGACGCAGCCGCCCCAGAAGTGGCGCATCCATTAGATGCGCCAATCCTGGTGCTTCGCCCCAGCTCATCCCGCGCCCTGGTGCGGTGGCAAACGGGGTAATATATGGGGTTAATACCAGATGTGTAATGTCACCTGGCATCAAGCCCTGGGGTTGGTGAGGTCAGGCGTCTATCAGATACCCGACATCACCAACCCAGTCAGTAATAAAAAAAAATAGACGACAAACACATTTTTATTTGAAAAAACACTCCCCAAAACATTCCCTCTTTAACCAATTTATTAGAAAGAAAAACAAATCCAGGTCTGGTGTAATCCAAGGGGTTGCCATGACGATCCACACTGTCCCAGTCAATGAAGAGCAGGATGTTCCCCATTGGCTGGGAGAGCAATGCAGTGACCTGAGCTAACATCAATGGGTCAGCCCAGGTCACTGCAGGGCATGACAAGTGCTGCTGTCAGCGAGGTACATTACCTGCGCTGATCTCCAGCACACTGACAGCCCCTGTGACTGAGTTTAATGACCGGCGCCTTCACACCAAGTATCACGAGAGGCCCGTGATGTCACCGCTAGTCAGTCTCGGGTCGGAAGCGAGAGGTGATGTGACAAGCGGCGGCCATGGAGGACAGTGACAGCGCTGAGGTCGGGATGGCGGGACTTCATCACCGCAGGTAAGCCGAGCGGGACCATGTGTGTGTGTGTGTGTGTGTGTGTGTGTGTGTGTGTGTGTGTGTATGTATGTATGTGTACATGCCGCGGGCAGGAGGGGGCGGAGTGAGCTGAGCGGGGAAGTGTGGGCTTCCTGCACGTAACTAGGATAAACATCGGGTTACTAACCAAAGCGCTTTGGTTGGATACTCGATGTTTATCTTGGTTACCAGCTTCTGGCATGCTGCCAGCGATGGCTCCTGCACACTGTAGCTGTAAAAAGCCCTGCTTTTTGCTGCTAGAACCGTTCTCGAACGTATCTAGAACTATCGAGCTTTTGCAAAAAGCTCGCGTTCTAGTTCGATCTCGAACAGCCCCCAAAATCACTCGAGCCTAGAACTGGAGAACCTCGAACCTAGAACCGCGCTCAACTCTAGTAAGGAGGTGTGCGGGATTCCTTGTGCGCAGTTACAACGTGGGTGGCCTGACCAGACAGGCTTTGGGTGGAGGTGGAGGACCCAGACGAGGTTGAGGAGGCAAAAGCAGTAGAGGAACTTCGACATACAGAGGATTGACGCACAACTCGTGGGGATGGCAAGACTTGTACAGCAGACCCTTCTCAATCTCTGACCATAGGTACCCAGTGCACAGTCAGCGACATGTAACGCCCCTGTCCATGCTTACTGGTCCAAGTATCGGTAGTGAAATGCACCCTGTCACACACACAGTTTCTCAAGGAAGCGGTGATGTTGTGTGCGACATGCTGGTGTAGCGCAGGCACGCCTTTCTTGGAGAAGTAGTGGCGACTGGGCATCTGGTACTGGGGCACAGTGACGGACATAAGGTCTCGAAAATCCTCTGTGTCCACCAGGCGGAAAGGCAGCATTTCTGTAGCCAACAGCTTGCAGAGTGTGAAAGTCAACCTCTTAGCTTTGTCATGGCTAGGAGGAAATGGTCTTTTAATTGTCCACATCTGAGGGACCGAGATCTGGCTGCTGTGCGGAGATGGCGTTGAGTAGGGTGTCCCTGGAAAACTGCTGGTCTGTGAGGAAAGTGCAGGCAGAGACATGATGTTGCCTTCATCCAAAGTTGGTGTTCTCGATGTCTGAGAGAGCTCTACACCAGTACCTGTTTCCCCTTCCAAAACAACTGACAACCTGTCAATCAATCTGCCTGTTGTGGTTAAAGAGGTGAAAAGTCTGCGTTGAAAAGCATGTGTGACAGCTGTCCCCACAGTCATAGAGGATGAAGAGCGCGCGGATGCACTTGAAGGGGCAGACTTGAAGGTGGTTGGCCCGCTCTGCTAGGCCGCATTGTAGCACAGTGAGATTCCCACTGGGACTTATGCTTGTTATTCATGTGACGGTTCATGGACGAAGTAGTCAAACTAGTGAGTTTTTGGCCTCTACTTACAGATTGGCGGCAAATCTTACAGATCACATGAGTTAGGTGATCCTTTGCGATGTCAAAAAAGGATCAGGCTGGGCAACTATTAGAGCCCATGCGACCTGCAGAGCCACCCCGACTTGTGCTCAGAGGCAGAGTTGTGCCTGAGGATGCAGTTGTTGACGTGCTTCCAGTACTCCGTCTTTGTCCAGGAAGGCACAAGCGAACCTCGTTGTCAGTCGCATCCTTCTCCACTGCCTCTGCTGACCTCCTCGAGTGCCTGACTGTGGGTTGACAGTAAGTGGGATCTACAACCTCATCATCAACCTGTGTGTTTGCACTCCCCTCGCCCTCAGACCTAACCTCTTCCTGCCATGACTGAATAGTTAAGTTGGCATTCCAATCAAGTATCTGAGTCTCATCATCATCAGTATGTTCTTCATTGTTTCCACCAAGAGGAGTTACAGTTTGGGAATGAGGGTCTACATTATGCTCAGAAACTTGGTCATCAGGGCATGAATCTGACTCACAAAGCTTCTGGGCATCACTGCAGATCATTTCTTGGTCTGTACTCACTGTAGCTTGGGAGCAGACCTCTGATTCCCAGGCTATAGTGTGACTGAGGTAAGAAGTTGAAGGAAGGATCCGGCACAAAAAAACTCCTTATAGTAAAAACATCGTAGCCTTTATTTTAAATGTTAAAAACCAACATGTAGTGGAGACCGAAGATTGTATCTATAACGGGGGAGCTTTACGCGTTTCAGACTTGAATAAAAACGAAAAAGTCCTTAGTCTTAGTTCTTAGTGTTTTTGTTTTTGTTTTTATTCAAGTCCGAAACACGTAAAGCTCCCCCGTTATAGATACAATCTTGGGTCTCCACTACATGTTGGTTTTTAACATTTAAAATAAAGGCTACGATGTTTTTACTATGAGGAGTTTTTTTGTGCCGGATCCTTCCTTCAACTTCTTACCTCTGCATTACCGGCTGGGACCTGCCGGTGGATACCGTGCACTTGCTGGATTCCACAGCCCAGGCTACAGGTGAGCTGAAAATTTCTTTTTCTCTATAGTGTGACTGAACAGCTCTGCAGACTCACCCATCTCTGTTACACCATACTCTGCAGGGCAGGTGGAGACTTGAGAGCTGGTAGAAAGCAAGTGCGATTGGGTGACCACTCAGAGGACTGTTGTTTTTTGGATGTTGAAGTTGAGGTGGAGGTTAGGCCACTTGTTGGAGCACTTGAGATCCATTCAAGCATGCTCTTTTTTTGTGCATCATCTACCTTTGTTAGAGTTGTTTGGTTCCGTAAAAAAGGGATCACATCAGATTGTCCACGGAAAGTAGTAGACATCTTACTTTTGCTGGAAGATGGCCTTTCTTCAGCAGATGTTACTGTAGCTTTACCACCTACCCCACGGACACAAACGTTTTTTCCCTTTCCAACACGCCTGTTCCCCTTTCCATCAGCATCTGTCCTTTTGCCACTCATTTTGTTTGTGACCAGATTGGACACTTAAAATGTCGTAGCAAAAATGGAGAGGTGGTGTACAACGCAGAGGTGGTCTAGCTTTATTGACAGCTGAAGAACCAACACTGACTATCCCTGAAAATGAAACTATGGCCCTAAAACTGGCAGCACTTTTTGCAATTTATGTTAGCAGCGGGTTAATCAGCGTGATGTCCACAGCGAGCAACAGAGAATATTCATTTATTGAGAATTAAGAATATCCAGCTTACAACATGAGAATAGGATCAGTCTGGTTTCTGGGAGAGGGAGAGAGAAAATCTGCTGTGACCTTCAGCTTTCAGCTCCACACTAGAATACACACACTTGGAGAAAGAGGAGGAACATCCTGTCTGTGAATGAGGACTCTTTTTTTTTAACTTTGTTAACATCTGAACAATATGCATGCAGACATAAAATCACATCATATTAAACAAACAATAGTTGTTGCAATACATACAGATCAATATGCATTAGGCCAACACCCCCACTCAACAACTACTTATTCTGTTAGTCCCATAGTGGTTCTCAATCCTTGGAACCTAGGTCGGGGCAATGGCTTTGTCAAAATGTCAGCTATCATTTTATCAGTCTCACAATAAACAAACTGAATTATGCTACGATCTTTCAAATCACGTAGATGATGATATCTGATGTCGATGTGCTTAGTTCTAGCACTGATCTTTTCACTGCATGCAAGTTTAATGCATCCTTGGTTGTCCTCATATATCACCGTTGGCTGAGTTAACGGTTTACCAAGATCATCCATCAGTTGTCTTAGCCAAATGATCTCCTGACTTGCATAGGCTGCGGACACATACTCAGCTTCTGTAGATGACAAAGCAACAGATACTTGTTTTCTACTAGACCAGGAGATTGAACTTTCTCCAAGTTTAAATACGTATCTTCTTGTGGATTTACGATCATGCGAATAACCAGCCCAATCTGCGTCAGCATAGTCTGTGAGTTTTAGATTTCCTGCTGCAGATAATTTTAAATTTACACCTTGTGTCTCTTTTAAATATCGGAGAACTCTTTTAACGGCATTCCAGTGCTTTTGGCGCGGTTTCTCCACATATCTGCACAATATTCCAACTGCTGTTGTAATATCTGGTCGAGTCATAGTCGATATGTATAGAATTGCCCCCACTGCCTGTCGATATTTATCATTGTTAGGCAACAGGTCATCTTCTTCCAGTTTCAGGTAGGATGATTCCATTGGCGTTGATACACCTTTGGTTTCTTTCATTCCAAACTGATTCAGAATTGAATTAATTTTTGCACTTTGATTTAGAAGAAAACTTCCATCTTCCTCTCTCTGGATATGGATTCCTAAATAATATGTCACATTTCCAAGGTCTTTTGTTTCAAAATGCTGGTTCAAAATTTCAGTAATTTTCCCAATTTCGGCTTCTTCTTGATGAACTACAATTACATCGTCCACATATAAGAGAATATACATCCACTTTCCATCTGTATATCTTGTATATAAGCATGGATCCGCTTGACCTCTTTTAAATCCTTCTTCTAACAAGACTTTGTTAATTTTGGTGTTCCATGCTCTTGCCGATTGCTTAAGACCATAAAGAGATTTTTGTAGTTTGCAAACAAGATTCTGTTCACCTTCCTTTATATAACCTTCAGGTTGAGTCATGTATAAGTCCTCCATGTCACCATTTAAAAATGCAGTTTTGATATCCAAATGTCTGACAAACATCTTTTGTACAGCAGCTACGGCCATCAAGGCTCTAAATGTTGTCTGCTTGGCGACTGGGGAAAAAGTAGCATCATAGTCTTCGCCATACTTTTGAGAATATCCTTTTGCGACCAACCTCGCTTTGAATCTGTGGACTTTACCTTCAGAGTCATATTTGGTTTTAAATACCCACTTGCACTTGATTGCCTTTTTACCCTGTGGTAACTCAGTGAGTTTCCAAGTTTGAAGATGATGAAGCGAGTTCATTTCTTCATTAGCAGCATTGATCCACTTTGTTCTTTCATGGGCAGGTAGTTTTTGCATTTCATCCCATGACTGTGGCTCTGACTCAGGTAGTGTCTTGACAATGTAGGATAGACGTTTAGCTGGTATTCCTTTGTTTGATCTTGACGATCGTCTGATTTCAGGTTCACTTAGGCTTTTTGTTGTTCCTTCAGTGGTTGAAGGATCTAGCCAGACTTCTATATTCTCCCTTTCGTTGTCTTGTAATTGTGACTGAGATTGTTGTTGTTGCTTCATCTGGACTACTGGCATAATGTCATAAAGCTTGGGTGACATGAAGTTTTCCTCAATCACTACATCTTTACTTATTGTGACCTTGTTTGTCTCTGGGTGTAGAATTCTAAAACCTTTCTGGGTTTCACTGTAGCCTACCAGGATGCCTCCTGCGTGAGATTCCCACTTAGTTCGTTTTTCTTTAGGAATGTGTGCAAATGCTCTACTTCCGAAAATCCTTATGTGTTGTAGTTTTGGCTTTGTATTATTCCATTGCTTAAATGGAGTTTTCTCTGTCGCTTTACCTGGTAGTCTGTTCTGAAGATAGCAAGCCGTCATAATAGCTTCGCCCCAACATACTGTAGGCAGATTTGCATCAAATAACATACTCCTTCCGCTTTCACAGAGTGTTCGGTTCCTTCTTTCTGCTACACCATTTTTCTCAGGGTTGTATGGTACAGTAGTCTGAAATATGATTACATTTTTCTTTAAAATGCTCTGTGTCTCATTACTTGTGTATTCAGTCCCATTATCTGCACGTAGAATGTTTGGCATTCTCCCACACTTGTTATATACTTCAGCTAGATATATTTCAAGTTTCTCTGGAACTTCATTTTTGCTGTGAAGGAGATGGACAAATGTATATCTTGAATTGTCATCAATAAATGTAAGAAAATATCTCTTCTTTCCAGGGGTCTGAGTACGCATTGGACCACAGATATCCGTGTGTATTAAATCTAGTGGTTGTTCTGTTCTTGTAGTACTTTTCTTAGGAAAGGCCTTTCTGGACATTTTCCCTTTGATACAGCTGGTACACCTCATTGTCTGGTTACATGGATCAATTGTAATATCATCAGCTAATTGTTCTTGAAATAACTTTCTTATTGCCTCTGGGTCTCTATGCGCAAGCCGCCTGTGCCATACATGAATACAGTTCTTGTGCAGTTCTTGCTTAGCTGTGTATACACACTCTTTACATTTCAACTGATACAGTTCATCTCTGACTTTTCCTTTTGCTAGTGTGTGACCCTCCTTTGAGATGATGCAGCTATCATCCTTAAATGTAACTTCATTCCCTTGTTTTGTGAGATTTTTCACAGATAATAGATTACTTTCAAGACTAGGCACATATAACACATCCTTTACATGGGTCCTTCTGCTTTGTGTTGCAGAGATGTTACAATCAATATAACCATCTCCTATGCCTTCTGAGTTCATACACTGACCATTCGCCATTATCACTTTCTCTGACTTGCTTTGGTTAAGCTTAGTAAAGAAGTCTCTGTCATTGGTCATGTGACTGGTTGCACCAGAATCTATACACCACGCGCATGCTTTGATTTAAATGCATTGACTGATGTGAATGCAGCCTCAGTATTTACAGGATCATTATTTTCAGATACAGCGCTCTTAACTCTTTGTTGACTGTTTTGCTTCTTCAGCTGATTCATTTTAGCTTTCCAGACTCTGCATTCAGCTTTTAAATGACCTGGCTTCTTGCATACAAAACATTCACGTGTTTCTTTAGGGTGGTTTCTGCTGGTGGGCAAACCCTGTGTTTGTAAAGCAGTTTCCTTGTTGCATATCTTGCTGCTCACACTTTCTGCCTTTCTAAAATATTCATCTACAAGCTTTCCTCTGACGTCCTCCAATGTAAGCTCATCATCTGGGCGTGCATCAAGTGCAGTTACAAGCGTGTCATAGCTTTCTGGGAGACCACTAAGTAGTAGTGCTGCTACGTGGAAGTCCTTCATATCTTCCCCTATGCCCCGCAGGCGCTCTACGGTCTCTAGAGTGTTTCTAATGTAGTCCTGCATGTCCTGGTCCTTGTGCAGCTTAGACTGATACAGCTTTCTCATTAGATAGAGTTTATTACTTAGATTTATCCTCTCATGTACTTTCTGCAGCTGCTCCCACATTTCCTTTGCAGATTCACACTTACACACATGCACAATCTGATCATCCTCTATGCTGAGTGATATGGTGCTCTTTGCTTTCTGATCCATCTCTAGCCATTCCTGTGGTACTGGGTCAGGCTTAGGCTCCTGAGTATATTTCCACGTACCTTCTCTTATCAGCAGCATCTTCACCTTGAATTTCCAGGATTGGTAGTTCTGGTTATTCAGGCTTGGCACTGTAAACTTTGCTGAGTTGCTGCTGGTGGCCATCTTTACTTCTTCTCAGTTTGCTGTTGTCTTTCTATCTCTGTGCTCTGGAGGTCTGGGACTGCTGTGACTCTGGGCCCATAACCTGTTAGCAGCGGGTTAATCAGCATGATGTCCACAGCAAGCAACAGAGAATATTCATTTATTGAGAATTAAGAACATCCAGCTTACAACATGAGAATAGGATCAGTCTGGTTTCTGGGAGAGGGAGAGAAATCTGCTGGAACCTTAGTGATGTGTCGTTCGCGAACGAGCCGATTCTTTGAGCCGGCTCTTTGAAGTGAAGGATATGAGCCGAATCATCAAAGTGAACGAGCCATAAAGAGCCGCTTTTTTTTTTTTTTTCTCTCTCTGCTTCAGGGGGAAGCAGGAGATAAGGAGAAGAGTAAAGTAAACACAAGCTCTGGGCAGGAGCTGACACTTAAAGCTATACACACATAGGGGTTCTTCCTTAGTTCAGTGGGCACAATTGAGTACCAGGGAATGATGTGCTAGGGTTAAGTTTTCTGACCTTGACTGGCACATATGGTAATGTGTAGGAGGAGAGGGGCTCAGCTTGTTTGCTGATAACAATGATCATCTTCTCTAGGTATTAGTCAGGGTTCAGGACCACTACAGTAAAGACCTGACCAGTTGTTGGGTAAGTAATAGCATTTTAGACCAAACATATGTAAAGAAGTGTATACAGCTTCAATCATTGTATACAGTTAGTAATAGAAGTCAGCACTTAGTGTCCAGTGTGTGCACAGAACAGATGACCCCTGACATGTTCATTTAACCCTGTAAAGTTTTCTTTCTGGCATAAAAAAGAGAAAATCATTGATAATAAGCCATGTCTCCATTCCTTCAATGTTTAGTGGAAGCTGCTGTGTGTGTGAGTGTCTGTGCATGTGTGTGTGTGTGTGTTATTTTTTTTTTGTGACCACAATTGATATTTCTTTACTAGTTTGGTGACTACATACAACATATTCATTAGCCTCTATATGCATGTGTCTGTGGCGTTGTGGTGTCACAATTCTCGCAGTTAAGACTTTTTTTCTATTTCTGTTAACAAATCCTGGTATTTTTTAGATGTAAATAGATCTGACATCTGCACACATCTATAAAACACTTTTTTTTGTATCGCTTCCTAATTATCAGTGGCGTAACTAGAGTCTGGTGAGCCACAGTGTGAAATGTAGACCTGGGCACTCCCCCACCTGTCACACTCGCATTAATGTGACTCACGATATCGCCACAGCGACGTCACTGCGGCGATATCGTGAGTGCATCGCCACGTGTGACCCGGCAAAATCGCCCCACAATTTATCGCTGGTCACAGTCGCGAGGTTTTCGGTCCGGACCGAAAACCACGCAACTGCAATCTAGCGACATCGCTGCATGTGACACCTTCCCACCAGCGACTTCAGGAGCTGCACTATAGCTCCTGGAGACACTGGTGTGATGCTATGGCATCACACAGCGACATTGCAGGAGAAGTCGCAAGTGAGATCGTCACATATGACATCTCACCCGTGACGTTGATGCGGTGGGCGGGGTCACACGGTCATCAGCGACGTTGCCCACCACATTGACATGTGTGACCTTACTTTAATTCAGAGATGGGAAACTTCAGGTCTTGAGTGCCACACACAGGGTAGATGATTCAATTATCAACTGTGCAATACTAAAGACCCCGTCAGACAGGGAGGTATCACTGGCGATGTTGCTGCAACTTAGTAGGCATGGTCAAGTTACAATGACATCGCCAGTGTGTCACCTCGTGTGACAGGGCAATTTCCCGCTGCCATCGCTCATCTCCTGAATTCGGAGGTTGCCTAGCACTGCTGGGAAACCTGGCGATGAGGAGCAGGCGATCTGAACAGATTGCCGCGTGTGACGCAGCAATAGTGTTCTGACACACGACGGGAGCCATACAAAGTATAGCTCCCTGCCTCGCCTGGAGGATCGCCTCTGAACTACAGGCATGTTCAGAGGCGATCCTCCAGGGAACATCACCGGCGATGTCCACCAGTGTGACAGTACCATAAGGAAATCCTGAACACATGACCTGCAACCCTCCAGACCTGGAGTTCCTCACCTCTGCTTTAGTTGATCAATAGAACAAAAAACAAAGAACAAGAGGCGATCAATTAGGTCTATTTATTTTTTATTATGAATAAAAGTGCGGACAGGTGAGGGGAGTCAGACCCGGTATACATCACTACAGTCATCATGCACCAATTGTGCAAGGCATTAAAAAAGTCAAGATTGTGAATACATATGCACCCTCAAAATTACAATATAATCTGCATAGGGTATAAATTCATCAAGTATCCCTTACTGATTTACTGGGACTCGCTCATCCATACATGCACATATAGAGAGTACAATATTGTAGATTAATTGGAGATCACATGAACTACTCCAAGTTCAACCATGGACCTGTGCCAATATAACTCTAAATATCCTTTATATGGGAATCATATATAATAAAGGAATTCAAACATGATTCCAAGCACAGAGCACGGAGCAGTTCATGAGGATAGCACAATTATCTAATTAGTGGGCAAAAAATACATGCCTAGCAAAAAAATTAGGCTTCCATGTAATTCTTAAGGGATGATGGTAATAAGAGCAAAGGCTCAATATCCATAAACCATATGAACCGCTCCAGGTTCAGAACACGGAACACATGGCCAGAAATGCGAGACCATACTCCATAGATCACTATACCGAAAAGGCATCAATATAAGTCTCAATTATCCCCATATATATGGTGACCATAAAAATCACATAAATGGTTCCAGATACAAAAAAACCGGAGCAGTCAATGAAAATGGTGGCACATCCACACAGAATATCCTTCATTTGCTGTTGTAGTGTACAGAGGATAAATTGTATAGGATAGGGACACTATTCATGTGTAGATGATCATAATATCCCATGCTCAGCAATGGAATAAAAATTCCCATATAATGCTGAAATAATGATAATCACAAGGAACAGTGTTCAATACCCACACAATACAGAGATTGTAATTCCAAAGGTCCTCATCTGTACACAAGCAATTTCAAGAATTGTATATAATGAGATTACCGTTAGGTTTTTTCACGCTTGTGTCATGGAGCACATGGCACTCCATGAACCCGTGGCAGTATAGTGTCCACCAATCACTCATATAGTGCACAAAGCACGAGCATCGCCCAGAACCAGATATGCAGAAGCAGGTACATATAGTAAATAATAAACAACAATTCAAGACTTACATGTTACTTAAAGATGACAATGACTGCAGTGGAATGCGCCCAATGCGCATTTCGGTGTAAACCTTCGTCAGGGGGCGTGAACAAACACGGAGGAAGTGAGGTAATTATAGGCCACCGCTCTCTTCGATTGGGCAGTAAAATGACGCACATGGGGCCGGTCAACCGGAAGTCCCGCCCCACAGGCGCGTCATGGATACACGAACGCCGGGAAACCCGGCGTCCAGGTAGCCATAGAGACGCGGCTGAGAGCGCGAGAATCCCAGACAGGCCGTGCATGCGTACACTGCGACAATACGGAGAGAGAAAAAGATATAAAGATATGGTTTCTCTGCAGGCCAAATATCAAGATTAGAGCATAATAAACAACCGAATGGTATATATTGTCACCACATATTGCAATATAAATGTTATAACGAATTGCAGGAATGAAGGTATAATAGACTCAGTACTCTAACATCTCAGATTGGGATTACCACATAATATAGCTGAACAGCAACCCGCTGCACAGAATCACACCAATATAATAAAGATTACATGAACACCCCATGACAAAACCATCAGAGACCTCCGACAGGATGACAAAAAAGGGGGGGCTCTTTGATGTTCATACAAATAGTGTGATCATGTGCAGCAGCCCGCAGCACCGCATATCCGATAAAGAGATCTATACAAATTCATACAGATAATATGACTGTGCATAGCAGCCCATAACACTAGATGTCCCAAAGGGAGAACAAGAGAGATAACCAATGACCTCTCTCAGACATAGAAAGTACTTATCCATAGGAAGAATACAATTACACACAACAACCTGCAAGTATGTCACAATTACAGTATATATTAATAATATACAAAATTTATTAAGGAGACAAAATAACACTCGTTGAACATCTTCATTCGTATATAATCCAACGAAGAATTCCTAGTATCCATTTTCCATATCAGCATTATATACACAGGAAACCAAAATGGAAACAGGTGGCCTAAAGGATTATAAAAAGGTAAGTTAAAAACAATTTAAAACAAAAGGAGAAACTGGACTTTATAAAAAAGGAACAAATCTCATATGCTCATTGAGACCATGGGGCTGAACAGTACGCAGACGCCAGATCCACCGTGTCTCCAATTGTCCCAATCTCTGACTAACCCGACCACCCCGTATATCTATATCCAGCATGTCAATTCCACGAATCATGAATTTCCCAGAATCAGATCCGTGGAATAATTTGAAATGCTTGGGAATTGTTTTGAGGGTGTTTACGTCACTAACATCCCGAGCAGCCTCAATTCCCAAAATGTGTTCGCGCACGCGAACCTTCAATTGGCGTGTCGTGAGACCAATATAGATTTTCGGGCAGGGACAAATACCATAATATATCACACATTTAGACTGACAAGTAATTCTCTTCAGAATTTTAAAGGTCTTTGTAGCTGAAGAATTACTAAATATGTCAGTGCGTGATACATTAGGACAAGCTACACATTTGTCGCAAGGAAAGCTCCCGCCCTTAATTGGTGGATTTTTGAAAAGCAATTGTTGTGAGGGATTGGGATCATGGAGACTACGGACAAGGAAATCCTTGAGGTTCTTGGCTCTGCGCACTGTAATTTGTGGTTGATGGGGTAAAATCTTAGCCAGAATAGAATCGGCTTGTAAGATAGGCCAAGACTTCATCAACACTTGTCGAATCGCATTATGTTCGGAACAGTAATCAGTGATAAATCTGACTGATGTCACATTCTTGCTGGGTTTCATGGAATACAGCAAATCGTTTCGAACTGAATATTTTGCACGATGATATGCATGTTTAATAGTACGTTTGCTGTATCCCCTCTCAGCAAAACGCTTGGTTAACTCAACAGACTGTTTCTCAAAATCACTGTCGTTAGAACACAACCTGCGAATACGCAGGAATTGTCCGACAGGTACGGACTTGATCATATATGGCGGATGAAAAGAGGATGCATGGAGTAATGTGTTGGTGGCTGTGACTTTCCGATATAAATCGGTCTGTAGAAAATCCTCAGAGTCCCTATATACCAAAACATCAAGAAATGCCACGGAATCCGAAGAATATTGGTGAGTAAGAAAAATGTTGCGACCGTTGGAGTTCATCTCTTGAATAAACAACAAAAGAAAATCAGAAGTCCCCTGCCAGATTAAGAAAATATCGTCGATGTACCGCGTCCACAGGAGGATACGGCCCATCGACGAGGAACAATCTGGCAGGGGGAGGTCCCTCTCCCACAGCCCCAGGAACAGATTAGCGTACGCGGGCGCAAAAGAAGCGCCCATCGCTGTACCCTGGAGCTGCAGGTAAAAGGACCCCTTAAAAACAAAGAAATTATGTGTTAGAGAGAACTCCAACAGTCGCAACAACAACTCAACAAATTGTGGAGACAGTTGCGTTGTATTGAGATAGAATTTCACTGCCTCGATTCCGTCGGCATGTCGGATGCTGGTATACAGCGACTCTACATCACAGCACACCAACAATGAATCGCTGCCAATATATAGACCATCAATCCGTTTGAGAAATTCTCCAGTATCCTGAATATAAGAAGGAAGATTCCTTACAAGAGGCTGGAGTTGATAGTCGAGCCATCTGTTGATGTTTTCCAAGAAATTACCGTTCCCGGAGATAATGGGACGACCAGGGGGCACTGATGCATTTTTGTGCAACTTCGGTAACAAATAAAGGGTTGCAATCCTAGGTTCAGGTGTAATTAACGCCGACGCCAACTCGGGAGAGATAACACCGTCATTTTGGGCATGTAATAAAATACACTTGAGTTCATCAATGTATTTAGAGAGGGGATTGAATGTTAACTTCTGATAGCATGTCTTATCACGCAATTGGCGAAATGCCTCCCTCTCGTAAGCAGATATAGGCCAAATGACGATGTTCCCCCCCTTGTCGGCCGGCTTTATAGTCACGTCTGATATCTGCTGCAGCTCCTTAAGGCGTATGCGTTCCGCCCTAGAAAGATTATCATTCCTGATCGTGCTAGGCAACTTTTCGAATTCTTTAGTCACCACCTGCACAAACAAATCAATATTTGTGCAGGAGGAGAGGGGAATGGATTTTTTTGAACAAGGTTTGATACAAGCTGGTATCTTACCTCCCTCTCCCGCTTTATGTTCCAGTTCTAATTCGGACAATGTGGCTAAAGCCGCTTGTTCTTTTTCTGCGGGAAATAACAAGCGAGATGTTTCATCACAAAAATGTCGTTTAAACAATAATGCTCTAGCAAAATTATGAAGATCTTTAATGGCAGAAAAGGTCTGAAATCCAGCCACAGGGGAGAATGACAAACCTTTGGCCAGCAGGGACAAATCAGCTTCACTAAATGTATGTGAACTAAGGTTAATCACCTTGTTATCATTAGTTTGGTTGAATCCCTTAGATTTCTTATTCCATTGATTTTGATATCGTGGACGGCCACCGGTCCCATATGTGGTTCCAGACCTTGTGCTAGAATCAGAAGTGTCGGATAATTCACTCAATGATTGAATATTAGATTGAGCTGATGGACGTCTACCTCCATCTTGATCCGTTCGAGATTTGCGCCAAAAATACATTTTATTATCAGCAGCATCTTTTTGATCACGCTTGAATTTTTTTAGATGAACATCTCTGATTTGCTTAACCAATGATTCTACCTTTTTCTTAGCCTCAGAGTCGTATTTCTCAGCACGGTCAGGAGGACACTCGGCGCGGAAGGCAACCTGCTTCTGATCAATCATAAGATCAATCTTGGCAATGTTATTAGTATTAAATTCAATAAGGAGCCGCATAAGATTAGCAGAACAGACATTACAGAAGTCTTCCCATTTAGAGATGAAATCTTGGTCATCAACCACAAATGATGGCGTTACTCGGATCCTAAGACCCCTTGGTATGAGTTTATTATTCACATATTTCTCCAAAAGTAATCTACTCCACCACAAACGAGTACGTTTGCTGATCAAGGTGACGATTTCGGAGAAAAGAAGATCCGTATTAGGTTCACTACAGATTACATCCGTTTGAGACTGCCCAAACACCTGTTCGGCTTGATCAAGCCATGCTTTAGTTGATCAATGTGTGATTGCTGTAGGGCAGCACCCGACACCTCGGATGATCAGCTGTTCTTAATGTTGGCCAGATTTGCTGTTATGAAGGTGCTCCATCTTGTATGTAGTGATAGCGGCTAGATACTGCACATCACGCCCTCCAGCCATCACACATTGATTACCTATAGTAAGGCCAGGCCATCAATGTTAGTCAGGACAACCTCTATACATTTGTTTTATGTGCAATACTACCTCAATGACATTTATTGTCACTTAACTGTTAAAAAAGTTGGTATGTAACTAGTGTTGCATTGCCATATTGTGTTCCACTTGCTGGGATTTGTAGTGCTGTGCACCACCAGCAGAAGTTGGACCCATGCTATGTTAGCATTTAAACATTTCTGTTCCAGGTTGTGTTGAAATAAACTGATTTTGCTATTCAGTATCCTATGCTTCCATATTTTGGTGTGCGTACAGTATGTGTGTACAATGTGTGTATGTATGTGTGTCCTTTGTGTTCAGTATGTACAGTGTGTGTTGCACATATAGTGACAGGCAGCACAGTAATTGCAACTCGCCTTTATTTTCAGGAATTATAATCTTTTGTAGGAGTGACACATATCAGAGCACTGACTAATGTAGAAAGGACATGTACAAAAAACACCACATAAAAGAGGAGTGAGGGCCCTGTCCAGAAGAGCTGACAATCTGAGGAAACGGAAACAATAATGCTAAAAACTGTTTTTACTGCTTCACTAGATACATACAAGGGTGTAGAATGAGGTTCCCAATGTACAGGGGAGGTTCTGTATCATCACAAGGTGTAGCAGAGGTTTTTTTTTAAAAAAAGAGCAGTTTTTTGAGCCGAAAGAGCCGATTCTTTTTGGTGAGCCGAACCGAATGAGCCGGCTCATCAAAAAGAGCCGGACTGCCCATCACTAGAACCTTCAGCTTTCAGCTCCACACTAGAATACACACACTGGGAGAAAAAGGAGGAACATCCTGTCTGTGAATGAGGACCTTTTTTTTTAACTTTGTTAACATCTGAACAATATGCATGCATTGCAGACATAAAATCACATCACATTAAACAAACAATAGTTGTTGCAATACATACAGATCAATATGCATTAGGCCAACAATTTAAAATAGCGTAGCAAAAATGGGCAGGTGTGTAGAATTCACAGGTGCTGTAGCTTGCTGGTCAGCAAAGGAACACTAAGTTAGTATCCCAGACAATTTTAATATGCCACTAAAAGTGTCAGCACTGTTTGCAATTAAAATTGCGTAGCAAAAATGGGCAGGTGTGTAGAATTCACAGGTGCTGTAGCTAGCTGGTCAGCAACGGAACACTAAGTTAGTATCCCAGACAATTTTAGTATGCCACTAAAAGTGTCAGGAAAGATTTTTTTCGGTCGGCTATAGCGCTTCAGGAACCATTTGCTGATATTTAAATGTTGTATTTTTATTTTTTATTGTTGAGCTCCTTTTAATACAACACGTTTCAGCAATCAAATATGCTTTCATCAGGTAAAACAGGAGCAATGTTTAAAACTTCTTATATCTTTAGTATGCCACTAAAAGTCATCACTGTTTGCAATTAAAATTGCATAGCAAAAATGGGCAGGTGTGTAGAATGCACAGGTGCTGTAGGTAGCTGGTCAGCAAAGGAAGCCTCACTTTCTATCCTTGCCAATGAAACAATGCCCCAAGGAATTGCCTGAGCTGATGTAGCCAGACTCTGTGATATAAACCCCTGCACAGCGTTGGCACAGACCTGCCTAGCAACAATGGCTATGAACGGCTGTAATGCAGCCCTGAAAAGGACTGAAATTACAAGTAATCCCTAATCCCTAAAGCGCTGTGTAGATTGCACTGCATGTCTATAGCGCACACAGCAGCAGCAGCGGGAGCGGTGACTGTCACCCACCCGCAGCAGACAGATAATGGCGGCGATGGGGAAAATGGCCGTGTCTTATAAGGCAAGGACATGTGACACGCACAGCCTATGACACATGCCCTGCTCGTCTAGCAAAAATCCACTTTGCTGTGTGTGTGATTTGCTGACAGCCTGGCCCGTCCCACTGTACGCGCGGTTAGGAGAAAAAAAAAACAATTGGCGATCGCCATTCTTTCAGCACTCAGCAGCAGCACTGATCCCCATCCCCCCCGCACACTATACGCTGAATTTTGATAATATAACAATTCACAGTGACTCACACTATTACAGTGAAAAGCCAGCTAGTAACTAGCTATGCTTTTTGGTGCTCGAACCATTCTCGAATGTAACTCGAACTGCCGAACTTTTAGCAAATCGTTCGACTTCGTCGAACGACTCGAACACCCCCCAAAATCACTCGAACATGAAATTGGCGAACCTCGAACATTGCTCATTTCTACTGGTGAGCAGCTTTAGCCCTAACACAAACTCTGCATTTCCGGAAACATTCATCAACATCCTTACTAGAGTCCTGCCTCCAAAAGGATCTAAAATAGCTCTTAAAGGAGCAGAATATGGAATCACACACTTCTATAAGAAGATCTGTGCTTAACGAGAATGGTAGAAAAGGTTTGTTCACACGCATTAACCCTGGTGCACTATCCTGAGCCTCCTAAGTGTGCTGTCTGAAATGCATCTCCAGAGCACCTACCACCGTCCCTTCACTAAGAATCTTAACTGAATTTTCATCCATCGTCTCCAGAATAAAGCTTCATGACAAAGTATCAACCTTAACATTCTTAGATCCAGGGAGTTAAGTCACAGAGAAGTTAAACCAGGCAAAAAAAGCAACCATTGGGCCTGTCTCATGTTGACACATTTGGCGGTGTCAACATACAACAGATAAATATCGGTCATCTTATGTTTAGCCTCTCTAACCAAAGTGGTCATTCCTCAAATGCTTTCTTAATTGCTTGAAGCTCTCGGTCCCCAATAGTATAGTTAGACTCAGCTTGTGAGAACTTCTGTGTAAAAAAAGCACAATAAATCAGGTAAACATCTTTCTTTTGTGAGTAAACTGTAGCTATCCCCACAAAACAGGCATCTACCTTGATCACAAATGGCAAATAAACCTCGGGTGGAAACCCAATAATGAAACCAAATGATCTAAAAAATGTACCTGTTGAATCTCAAATTGACATTTCTCTAGTTTGGCAAATAATTTGAAGAACTTGTCTAACATGCTTTTGCTGCTCCTCATGAGAATATGAGTAGAGTTGAGCGCGGTTCTAGGTTCGAGGTTCTCCAGTTCTAGGCTCGAGTGATTTTGGGGGCTGTTCGAGATCGAACTAGAACTCGAGCTTTTTGCAAAAGCTCGATAGTTCTAGATACGTTCGAGAACGGTTCTAGCAGCAAAAAGCAGGGCTTTTTACAGCTACAGTGTGCAGGAGCCATCGCTGGCAGCCTGCCAGAAGCTGGTAACCAAGATAAACATCGGGTATCCAACCAAAGCGCTTTGGTTAGTAACCCGATGTTTATCCTAGTTACATGCAGGAAGCCCACACTTCCCTGCTCAGCTCGCTCCGCCCCCTCCTGCCCGCGGCATGTACATATACATACACACACACCCACACACACACACACACACACACACACACATGGTCCCGCTCGACTTACTGCGGTGATGAAGTCCCGCCATCCCGACCTCAGCGCTGTCACTGTCCTTCATGGCCGCCGCTTGTCACATCACCTTCTCTCGCTTCCGACCCGAGACTGACTAGCAGTGACGTCACTGGCCTCTCGCGATGCTTGGTGTGAAGGTGCCGGTCATTGAACTCAGTGACAGGTGCTGTCAGTGTGCTGGAGATCAGCGCAGGTAATGTACCTCGCTGACAGCAGCACTTGTCATCCCCTGCAGTGACCTGGGCTGACCCATTGATGTTAGCTCAGGTCACTGCACTGCTCTCCCAGCC
Source organism: Anomaloglossus baeobatrachus (assembly GCF_048569485.1). Taxonomy (NCBI): domain Eukaryota; kingdom Metazoa; phylum Chordata; class Amphibia; order Anura; family Aromobatidae; genus Anomaloglossus; species Anomaloglossus baeobatrachus. The sequence continues at coordinate 89,829,275 of NC_134360.1, read as the reverse complement.
AATGGGGAACATCCTGCTCTTCATTGACTGGGACAGTGTGGATCGTCATGGCAACCCCTTGGATTACACCAGACCTGGATTTGTTTTTCTTTCTAATAAATTGGTTAAAGAGGGAATGTGGGGAGTGTTTTTTCAAATAAAAATGTGTTTGTCGTCTATTTTTTTTTATTACTGACTGGGTTGGTGATGTCGGGTATCTGATAGACGCCTGACCTCACCAACCCCAGGGCTTGATGCCAGGTGACATTACACATCTGGTATTAACCCCATATATTACCCCGTTTGCCACCGCACCAGGGCGCGGGATGAGCTGGGGCGAAGCACCAGGATTGGCGCATCTAATGGATGCGCCACTTCTGGGGCGGCTGCGGCCTGCTATTTTTAGGCTGGGGAGAGTCCAATAACCATGGACCTCCTTAGTCTGAGAATATCAGACCCCAGCTGTCTGCTTTACCTTGGCTGGTGATCCAATTTTGGGGGGACCCCTACGTGTTTTTTTTTTTTAATTATTTATTTAATTTAAAATAACAGCGTGGGGTGCCCTCAGTTTTGGATTACCAGCCAAGGTGAGGTTGCCAGCTGTGGCCTGCAGGCTGCAGCTGTCTGCTTTACCCTAGCTGGCTACAAAAATAGGGGGAACCCTACGTCATTTTTTTTTTCATTTTTTTGGCTAAATACAAAGCTAAGCACCCCTTAGTGCCACATGAAAGGCACCAAAGGGTGCAAAATTACAAAATGCAGGAGAGTGGGACATTATGTGTCTTTCTGCCATTATAATGACAGAAAAGACTGATATGAAGTGTACAAGCACAAGAAAATCACCAGAGCGCTCTACGCTGTGAAAAGCAGTAGAAAATGGCACTGGAGTGAACATGTGACCGCCTCATGTAGGATGAAGCTATGGATCCTGGGTAAATTTATGCATTTACCCTCATTCAGTTTTTTTGCAGTACACAAAAAAAACGGAAGGCACACGGATGACAAACAGATGACATACGGACCGTCTACGGAACGAAAACGGATGCCACACGGATGCACCCGTGAAAAAAAACGGACTGTTTTTTGCAGACCGCAAAAATGGATCGGTCGTGTTAATGTAGCCTTATTCTGATCTGCCGTTTATAAACAGCAGGCAGAAATAAGTGAATAACACCCCCCAGCGTCAGAAAATCTCCGGGGTTTCAGGGCTAGCTGAGACCCTGGAGATCATGATTCAGGACGGTTTTTCCGGTCCCCACTCACGTGATCACAGGTATACAGCGTATACCGATTATCACGTTACAGTAAATGACAGCGCCGGTAAAAAATTATTTATCTCCCATCTGGCATGAACAAACACTTCTCCACTTCTTCTCCACTTCTCCACTTCTCCACTTTTTCTCCACTTTTTCTCCACTTTTTCTCCATTTTTTCTCCACTTTTTCTACATTTTTTCTCCACTTTTTCTCCACTTTTTCTCCACTTTTTCTCCACTTTTTCTCCACTTTTTCTCCACTTTTTCTCCACTTTTTCTCCACTTTTTCTACATTTTTTCTCCACTTTTTCTCTCCACTTTTTCTCCATTTTTTCTCCACTTTTTCTCCACTTTTTCTCCACTTTTTCTACTTTTTTTCTCCACTTTTTCTCCACTTTTTCTCCATTTTTTCTCCACTTTTTCTCCACTTTTTCTCCACTTTTTCTACATTTTTTCTCCACTTTTTCTCTCCACTTTTTCTCCATTTTTTCTCCACTTTTTCTCCACTTTTTCTCCACTTTTTCTACTTTTTTTCTCCACTTTTTCTCCACTTTTTCTCCATTTTTTCTCCACTTTTTCTCCACTTTTTCTCCACTTTTTCTCCACTTTTTCTCCACATTTTTTCTCCACTTTTTCTCCACTTTTTCTACATTTTTTCTCCACTTTTTCTCCATTTTTTCTCCACTTTTTCTCCACTTTTTCTCCATTTTTTCTCCACTTTTTCTCCACTTTTTCTCCACTTTTTCTCCACTTTTTCTCCATTTTTTCTCCACTTTTTCTCCACTTTTTCTCCACTTTTTCTACATTTTTTCTCCACTTTTTCTCCACTTTTTCTCCACTTTTTCTCCACTTTTTCTCCATTTTTTCTCCACTTTTTCTCCACTTTTTCTCCACTTTTTCTCCACTTTTTCTCCACTTTTTCTCCATTTTTTCTCCACTTTTTCTCCACTTTTTCTCCACTTTTTCTACATTTTTTCTCCACTTTTTCTCCACTTTTTCTCTATTTTTTCTCCACTTTTTCTCCACTTTTTCTACATTTTTTCTCCACTTTTTCTCCACGTTTTCTACAATTTTTCTCCATTTTTTCTCCACTTTTTATCCACTTTTTCTACTTTTTTTCTCCACTTTTTCTCCACTTTTTCTCCATTTTTTCTCCACTTTTTCTCCACTTTTTCTCCACTTTTTCTCCACATTTTTTCTCCACTTTTTCTACACTTTTTCTACACTTTTTCTACATTTTTTCTCCACTTTTTCTCCATTTTTTCTCCACTTTTTCTCCACTTTTTCTCCACTTTTTCTACATTTTTTCTCCACTTTTTCTCCACTTTTTCTCCACTTTCTACTTTTTTTCTCCACTTTTTCTCCACTTTTTCTCCATTTTTTCTCCACTTTTTCTCCACTTTTTCTCCACTTTTTCTCCACATTTTTTCTCCACTTTTTCTCCACTTTTTCTACACTTTTTCTACATTTTTTCTCCACTTTTTCTCCATTTTTTCTCCACTTTTTCTCCACTTTTTCTACATTTTTTCTCCACTTTTTCTCAACTTTTTCTCCACTTTTTCTCCATTTTTCCTCCACTTTTTCTCCACTTTTTCTCCATTTTTTCTCCACTTTTTCTCCACTTTTTCTCCATTTTTTCTCCACTTTTTCTCCACTTTTTCTCCACTTTTTCTCCATTTTTTCTCCACTTTTTCTCCACTTTTTCTACATTTTTTCTCCACTTTTTCTCCACTTTTTCTCCACTTTTTCTCCGTTCTTTTTCTATGGTCGGTCTACCCATTAACTCTGCCATGCATAGTGTAGCTCTACACCTACTGCACATGTTACTTTATGATTGACATCTCTTTCGTACCAGAGCTGTCTAAGCCTACTCTGACCCCATATTTGTCATTACTATATTGTCCTTGTACTGTATTATGACATTTGTATCATGTGTTTCATTTCTTGCTGTGTTGCAAATTTTTTGCTGCATCCCAATTGTACCTCTACATTGTTCGAGTTTATGTTATTGTTCTCTCACTCTTATGTGATACTGATTATTGTCATTTTTCATGATTACATGCAGATAAGTCCAATCTGACGAAGGCTCAGGCCGAAACGTCATTTGTAACTTGTAACATATATGCTTATGAAAAATTTTTTTTTCTTAATACGGACCAATAAAGAGTGATTTTGCATTACTATCCGTTGTGACTTACTGACTTAGTCTGGGAGATTTAGAGTGCCGAGGTTTCTCACTAATTTTATCTATTATTACCTCTGAGCACCTATATACCAGTGAGCAGAGCTTCCTCTACAGTAGTTCTCCTGATTAGGCATGCCCTTACCTCATGAGCAGGGCATTGCAGCTTTGGTAGCAACCATTACGACATGGACTCTGCTGCTGTGGACCCGGGGAGAGTGAGTGCAGATTCATTGCACCCACACTCCTCACATGAAGGGTCCGCACTCCTAGAAAATGGGGGATACGTTCCCTGAGTGTCTCCCCCCCATATTCTAGACGGTCCAGAGTCTTCGTGGGACCCCTTTATTTTTTTTCTTACAATAAATTGGTGAAAGAGGAAATGTTTTGGGGACTGTTTTTTCAAATAAATTTCTTTTGTCGATTTTTTGTTTTTGTTAGTACTGACAGTTTATGATGTTGGGTATCTAATAGACGCCATGACATCACAAACTGCTGGGCTTGATCTCAGGTGACTTTACAGCTAGTATCAACCCGATTTATTACCCCGTTTGCCACTGCACCAGGGCACGGGATGAGCTGGGGTGAATCGCCAGGATTGGCGCATCTAGTGGATGCGCCACGTCTGGGGTGCCTGCGGCCTGCTATTTTTAGGCTGTGAAGGCCCAATAACTATGGACTTTCCCACCCTGAGAATACCAGACCACAGCTGTCCGCTTTACCTTGGCTGGTGATCCAATTTGGAGGGGACCCTACTTTTTTTGTGTAATTATTAATATTTATAAAATAATTATAAAAAAAGAGCCTGGGGGGACCTCCACATTGGATCCCCAACCACGGTAAAGCTGCCAGCTGTGGTTTTCAGGCTACAAACGTCTGCTTTACCCTAGCTGGCTATCAAAAATGGGGGGACCCAACGTCATTTTTTTTTAACTATTTTTTAAATAGAAAAAATTAATGGGCTTCCCTGTATTTTGATTGCCAACCAAGGTAACGACAGGCAGATGGGGGTGGCAACCCATAGCTGTCTGCTTTATCTGCGCTGAGAATCAAAAATACCGCGGAGCGCTATGTCATTTTTTTTAAAGATTTATTTTTACAGCACTGTGATGTCCAGCAATCAAAATACAGGGAAGCCCATTTTGTTTTTAGTTATTTAAATAAATAATTAAAAAAAATATATATGGGCTCCCGCTGCATTTTTTGTATTGCTAGCTAAGGGTAATCCAAGCAGCTACTGGCTGCTAACCCCCACTGCTTGGTGTTACCTTCACTGGCAATGGAAAATCCAGGGAAGCATTTTTTATTTTTTTTGCCAAAAAACTACAAAAAAAGGACGTGAGCTTCGCCATATTTTTGTATGCTAGCCAGGTACAGCATGCAGCTACGGGCTGCCTCCAACCCCCAGTTGCCTATTTGTACCCGGCTGGGAACCAAAAATATAGGGAAGCCCTTTTTTTTTTAATTATTTCACTTATTTCATGAAATAATTAAAAAACAAATGACGTGGGCTTCGCCCCATTTTTGAGTCCAGCCGGGTACAACTAGGCAGCTGGGGATTGGAATCCGCAGCACAGGTTAGCCCGAGGTTTCTGGGCGCCTCTGCTGCGAATTTCAGTCCGCAGCCGTCCCAGAAAATGGCGCTCTCATAGAAGCGCCATCATCTGGCGCTGTATCTAACTCTTCCAACAGCCCTGGAGCCGGGTGGCTTGTTGGGTAATCATGAGTTAATGCTGGCTCTGTTTTACCAGCCAGTATTAAGCCAGAGATTCTTAATGTCAGGCACGTTTGACCCGGCCATTAAGAATCTCCAATAAAGGGTTAAAAAAAAGACACCACACAGAGAAAAAATACTTTAATAGAAATAAATACACAGACACATTAGAGACTCCATCTTTATTACCCCCTGTCAGCCCAATAAATCCCCAATAAACCAGCGCTGATAAGAGGTTTTTAATAGAGGCTTAAATTATAAGCAGCAATTTCAGCGTTCCAAGTGCCTTTAAATGAATTTGAAGAAACTGCACTTCAGGATTGTAGTGAGGATTGTAGTGAGGATGAGGTGCCCCAGCCCAATACTTGATGGGCTGGGGCACCTCATCCTCACTACAATCCTCACTAGTGTAGTAGTAGTGACGATTGTAGTGAGGATGAGGTGCATCAGCCCATCATGGGCTGGGGCACCTCATCCTCACTACAATCCTCACTAGTGTAGTAGTAGTGACGATTGTAGTGAGGATGAGGTGCACCAGCCCATCATGGGCTGGGGCACCTCATCCTCACTACAATCCTCACTAGTGTAGTAGTAGTGACGATTGTAGTGAGGATGAGGTGCACCAGCCCATCATGGGCTGGGGCACCTCATCCTCACTACAATCCTCACTAGTGTAGTAGTAGTGACGATTGTAGTGAGGATGAGGTGCACCAGCCCATCATGGGCTGGGGCACCTCATCCTCACTACAATCCTCACTACAATCGGGAAGCAGCGTGCAGCCTTCATTCCGTGAGTGATCAGTGCTGCTAGCGGTAACAGCGGTAACGCTGACAGACGCGTTACTATAGCAATGGTGCTCCCGGAGCCGCGGTTAGCGGTGACGTCATCGCTAACTGCGTTGCTATGGCAACGGTGATCTCCGTTAATGACCGGCTGTGTCAGCCGGTCCCTAACGGAATGGGGAGTCGACCGTGTGCTAGAGCATATCGCACATGGCGATACACAAATGTGCACCGTGTACCGGAGAGATGCACTTGCAGGTCCTACATGACGTGTCATAGTCATGTGACCAGTCTGTAGCCAATGAGATAATAGCCACGTGACTGGTCACATGGCTATTTTGACGTCACGATAGGTCCTGCTTCTCTGCTGGCAGTGCCGGTCACCGGGAGGATTCAGCGATCATCGGATGGAATAGCGGCAGGACACAGAGTGCAGGAGGGATCGCGGGGACCGGTAAGTGTTATGGCAATGTTTATTAACTGTTTGTGTACATTTATCATGCATTTTTATGTGTTTGTGATTGCCTCCCATTATAGCCTATTGGTTCGAGTTCGGTTCGTCGAACGTTCGACGAACCGAACTCGAACGGGACCCCCGTTCGGCGAACCGACCTTGAGCCGAACCGCGACCGGTTCGCTCATCTCTAAATATGAGTAAATCAATATGTTATCCAAATAAATTACAAGAAATCTACCTATCAGAGTACACAAATTATCATTAATTAAGTTCTGGAAAACCATCAGAGCATTAGTCAGCCCAAACAGCAACACCAAATTTTCAACATGACCCTCGAGTGTATTGAACACGGTTTTCCACTCATCACCTTTCCAAATATGTATCAGGTTATGTGTCCACCTTAGATCAAGTTTAGGTTTTGGCTCCAGCTAGTTGATTAAACAAGTCAGATATAAGAGGTAAAGGATATGGATGCAAACCTCTTTTTTTCATAACAAAGAAAAACCTCACTGCTATTGCAGTGGTGGATGGCCGTATATGCCCCTTGGCCATACTATATCTGTTTTTGGAAGGGAGTGATTAAACAATCAAGATTTAGGCATTTTGCCACCTGGTATGAACTCAGTTGTGCAATCATATGACCTTTGTGTCTCAGAAAACACATCCTCAAAATCCTGAATAAATCCAGGAAGATGAGATCTCACAGTTGCCAAGGTCTTGTGGAGAGCAGCTAGGGCAGGCAGTAGTACTCATGTGTACAAGGGTTGCTAGGCCGCAGCGCAGTCGTTCGGTAATGCCTTGCATCCCGGTTGCCACTCCACTGCAGGGACGCTTTCGCCACAGTCCATTCTTCCACTGAGTCAATGAATCCGACACAGGTTCACTTCTTTTAAACAGCAGAACTTTACTTGCATTCACTACAGGGGTACTTTCAACTTGCATAACACGGGCACCGCTTCTGACCCCGACAGAGTTCCCTCCAGACTATATTCCATCATTACATTTACTGTCTGAGTGTTTTGTTGGCACCTGAGTCCCTTAGCCACTCAGTCCCACCCATATGGATTTAACTGTTGTTATTGAAGGAGCTAATTTCGACAGCACTTCTCCATGCGTGCTTCTGGCCAAGACCTATTCTTTTCCTTTAAGAGCCCACTGACCTTCTGTCTTCAGTGAAATTCGTTGGGTTTTCAAACCAGGAAAGATGGGCGCCACCCCGACCGACCGGACTCAATCCCTCTTTTGGGGACGCAGTGTCAACAGTCCTCTTAAGAGCATGGCCCCGTGTGTCCGGTGTCAAAGGATTGACCCTTAGGATCTTTTATAATCAAATCTTTGGCTTGCTTGTTATCTTTTTCTCCTACTGAGGACTGTCCTGCTCTCCTCCTACATCCTGCTTATTTGTACCCTGATCCCCTCCTTTCACTTAACCTCTTCTTGCCTAAGGGTGTCAGGAAAGCAGTCACAGGGCCACCTTGCCACCTTGTGGCCATCTACCACAATACACAACACAGACCAATACATTTTGCGAACCTTCCTGCATGCCGGCCACTTCTGCAGGGGTGGCGTAACCTTGACCCCTCATACACTTGGATAATCAATTGGAATAACAAAAGTTTCCCTGAGACTTAAGGCCCCTTTACACACTGCAGCATCGCTAATGATATCGCTGTAATGTCACTGGTTTTGTGACGTAAAAGCGACCTCCCCAGCGACATTGCAGTGTGTGGCACGCATCAGCGACCAGGCCCCACCTGTGAGGTCGCTGATCGCTACAAATCTTTTAGGATCATTGGTCCTTAGTTTCCCGCTGCGCAGCATGCATCGGTGTGATTGACACCGTTACAATGACATCGTTAGCGACTTAGCCCGTAGGCGTGCTATAGCATTCCCTACCAGCGAGGCCGTTCTGCAGGTCCGGGATCGCTGGAAAGTCTCTAAACGCTGCTGCGTCGTTGGCCAGATCTGCCTGTTTGACAGCTCACCAGAGACTGTTTAGAGACTTTCCAGCGATCCCGGCCAGGTCGGGATCGCTGGTGGGATCGCTAGAAAGTCTCAGTGTGTAAAGGGGCCTTTAATCTCCTGGGTCACCCAATTGATGGTAGGATTGTGTTTAACCAACCAGGGCATGTCTAACACCAGTATAGCAGGTAAAGAAGGAAGGACCAAGAGTCAAATTAATTATGTGTGTAAATCAGCCATGCACACATTCTTGATCTAGAAGCAACATGACTTTGAGCCAAGGGAGAATTATCAATCGCTGACACTTGATTAGAATACCTGAGAGTAGAAGCACTGTATGCACGTTCAACAATGAACTCATTGTCAATGAGATTAAGGGAGAGCCTAAAGGTACCGTCACACTAAGCGATGCTCCAGCGATCCCACCAGCAACCTGACCTGGCAGGGATCGCTGGAGCGTCGCTACACGGGTTGCTGGTGAGCTGTCACACAGGCAGATCTCACCAGCATCCAGTGACCAGCCCCCAGCCAGCAGCGACGCGTGGAAGCGATGCTGCGCTTGGTAACTAAGCTAAATATCGGGTAACCAACACGATATTTACCTTGGTTACCAGCGCACACCGCTTAGCGCTGGCTCCCTGCACTCCTAGCCAGAGTATACATCGGGTTAATTACCCGATGTGTAGTCTGGCTATGTGTGCAGGGAGCAGGGACTGACAGCGTGAGAGCGGCGGACGCTGGTAACGAAGGTAAATATCGGGTAACCAAGGAAAGGGCTTCTTGGCTACCCGATATTTACATTGGTTACCAGCGTCCGCAGAAGCTGGTTCCCTGCTCATTGCACATGTCGCGGGCGGAGGAGGGGACGCCGCGCTCTCCCTCTGCTCGGGTCTGGCTGCCGCTGCGGCTGCTGCGGCCTGCTGCTGCTGCTCGGTGGCTCGAGCGATGGGCCGGATCCCGGGGACTCGAGCGGCGCTCCTTGCCCGTGAGTGAAAGGGGATTGGATTTGGGGATTGTTTATTGTCCGTGATGCCACCCACGGTTGTGGTGATTGTATGGACACCACCGCTGCTCTGTATGGGGATCCCGGGAGCGGTGACAGGGAGCAGCAAAGTTGTTGGTTCTCCCCTCCGTGGGTAGGGGGTAGTTGTCCCGGGGCCCAGTGATGAGGTGGGTGATGCAGGGCTTGGTGGGGTGCAGGGACGCGGGGGCAGCGCTGTGCCTCACGGCACTGTGGTACTCACTCAGCCTGAGACGATGACACAGTTCTCGGTAAAACACACGGCTGGAAAGACGGTTCCCACGGACGGCTGCACTTGCTTTTCCCCAGTAGTTGACGGTGACGGTCCCTTTTCCTGCACCTAAGATGATGATGGTTGCGATGGGTTCCCACCGGTAACCCGCTCCCCGGCTTGGATATGGGCCGGAGGAGTCCTACTTTGCCCGCAGGCGCTGGCCCTGAGAAACTGGTGCCCTGGCGGTGGCGGTGTCTCTCTCCAACGGTTGGACGGTTGCCTTCAATCGGGACTTGGTTGTTGGGAGACCCAGAGGTCCCCTTCACTAACGGATTTGGCAAATTCACGGCGACTCCTAGCCTTGCCGGGATCCGAAAGGCCCCTGCCACTGGTGCTGACTGCTCTTCGTATACCGCTCCGGTACCGCCGGGCCACCACCCGTCCGCGGTCCTTCCAGCAACCTCCAAGCAGTCTCCCCTGCAGACAGTCACCGCCGTCTGCTAACCTTGCTGTCTCAGTCCGGGGCACACACCTGGACCAGCTTCAGGCTTTACAAACTGTCACTTTCTGTCACTCTTAAGCCTGCTTTACATGGTACGATCGATTGTGCGATTTCACAATCGATCGTACCCGCCCCCGTCCTTTCTGCGTCACGGGCAAATCGCTGCCCGTGTCGCACAAAGTCAGTAACCCCCGTCACACATACTTACCTCTCGTGCGACCTCGCTGTGGGCGGCGAACGTCCACTTCCTGAAGTGGGAGGGACGTTTGGCGTCACAGCGACGTCACACGGCCGCCGGCCAATAGAAGCGGAGGGGCGGAGATGAGCAGGATGTAAACATCCCGCCCACCTCCTTCCTTCCACATAGAGCCGGCGGCGGCCGCGGGAGGCAGGTGAGCTGGTCATCGTTCCCGTGGTGTCACACGGAGCGGCGTGTGCTACCACGGAAACGATGATCAACCAAATTAAACGATATTATGGAACCTAACGAGCAGTACCCGACTCACGATTTGTGAGCGATACTGCGTCGCTAGGAGGTGTCACACAGGCCGGCATCGCCAGCGATGCCGGATGTGCGTCACAAAAACCGTGACCCCGACGATCTATCGCACGATAGATTGTCTGGTGTAAAGCAGCCTTTACTCTTCTAAACTGAACTTGCTTCCTCTCACTTTCACTTCCCTCACTTGACTGCCTGGTTTTCCCGCCTCCAGGGCTGTGAACTCCTCGGTGAGCAGAGCCAACCGCCTGGCCCACCCCCTGGTGTGAACATCAGCCCCTGGAGGAAGGCAACAAGGATTTTAGGTTAGCCTTGGTGTTCCTAGCTGGGGTGTAGGGTGTGGTGGTGTTATGACCTGTGACCCCTGGCTTGCCCAGGGCGTCACATTCCCCCTTAGCAAAATGCAGACCGTCCGCGGGCTGCCCGTCCAACACCGGTTTTATTTTCTGTAAAGATATATATAAAAAAAAAGAATAACACAATACAATTTATGACATCATCCCACATCGGGAGGTTCGGTTCTTAAACGTTGTAAACATTTTAAACGGTTGCGGCTGCCGCTCTCTCCCACCCAAGTAACCTAGCCCTGATGCTGCCCCTAAAACCCAGGCAGCACCCCTTGACCCCAGTCCTGCACAAGTTACCCGAGCGGGATCTGTCCTTCCCCTCCAGAGGGTAGCCACCGGTTCCTGTGGTGGCTAGGCCCCAGCCTGCTCCACTGCGGGCCCTCCCTCCAACCTGTCTCTCCGGAGGCGGTAACGATTAGCTGCAACAATATATTTTTATTTACAACCCACTTAACGTTTGTGGTTGCCCTGCAAGTTCACGGGCTTGTCCATAGGAGTTCCTATGCAGCTAGATGGTCCCCACGGGGACAACAATGCCGGCAACGGCCGGTTCCCAATCACGGTAGACAATCAGGTTACTTTCACGGTAATCATTTTCTCATTTTTGCAAAACTTTTTAAAACCTTGCCGGGATCCGAAAGGTCCCTGCCACTGGTGCTGACTGCTCTTCGTATACCGCTCCGGTACCGCCGGGCCACCACCCGTCCGCGGTCCTTCCAGCAACCTCCAAGCAGTCTCCCCTGCAGACAGTCACCGCCGTCTGCTGACCTTGCTGTCTCAGTCCGGGGCACACACCCGGACCAGCTTCAGGCTTTACAAACTGTCACTTTCTGTCACTCTTACTCTTCTAAACTGAACTTGCTTCCTCTCACTTTCACTTCCCTCACTTGACTGCCTGGTTTTCCCGCCTCCAGGGCTGTGAACTCCTTGGTGGGCGGCTGGCCCACCCCCTGGTGTGGACATCAGCCCCTGGAGGAAGGCAACAAGGATTTTAGGTTAGCCTTGGTGTTCCTAGCTGGGGTGTACGGTTTGGTGGTGTTATGACCTGTGACCCCTGGCTTGCCCAGGGCGTCACACACATTCAGTTGTTGCTCTCTCGCTGTCACACACAGCGATGTGTGCTTCACAGCGGGAGAGCAATAACTAAAAAATGGTCTAGAACATTCAGCAACAACCAGCGACCTCACAGCAGGGGCGAGGTTGTAGCTGGATGTCACACACAGCAACATCGCTAGCAAGTTGTGCCTTGGCAGCGATGTTGCTAGCGATGTTGCTTAGTGAGACGTGGCCTTAAATTTAGAAATGCAGAGGTGACAATAAACCCAGATTTAGTACTCAAAGAAACTTTTAAGAAAACCCAGATGCATGCATGAGAGATTAAAACTCTTAGAAACTGTGGCATTACACCTAATCCTTGTTGTTTTTTCTTAAAATGAGAGAGGCCTGTAATTGACATCATAGGTAGACCAGAACTGTGGGAAACAAAATGAGAAAACAAATCCAGAAAATCACCTTGTCTGATTTGGCAACATTTTTTTTGAAAATTATGGTGGAAAATAAGTAGACCTGGATAAGATGACCTGGACGACGACTATCTTGACATCTTACCATGTCTACCTTGCCACAATAGAGAAGGAGGAGGAGTCCATGCCTGTGATAGAGAAGGCAGTTCATAGAACTCAGGTGACAGAAAGCTCTCAGTCATATGATGGAACCTGAAGATGGGAGTGTTTTCCGTCTTACAACAGCTAACAAGGGACAGCTAATCGTGAAGGGAATCGTGTGGTTTAGAGTGAATTATGTAGACAAGACATCGGCACAAAAGGAGTGGTGCTTGTGGATCACCCCAAAGGAGTGGAATGAACGTGACCCCTGGGATGAACATATTATGGGATCTGGATCACCATCTGTTCGCTAAAGAAGGGCCGTGGTACTGGAAAAAAAAACTACAACCCACTGGCCAAATTAGACTATGGTGAGAAGCTGCATCTTTCGGAAAAATCACCCCAACCGGTTGACCTGTGGTCCTGATCAAGGTTCTCTTACTTATGCATATGGCAGGGTCAAACAGGTCACCATACTTGGCAAACCTGAACATCATTACTTGACCTCTAGGTGCCATAACAACTATCATCTTCCTGTGATCGCATTGCAGGAGCGCCAACGGAGTGATAGTGGGACCCCCTTCCTCTCACTAGCTTCTAAATGCCACAGTTGCTATTTGTTTATGTGATATAGAGGACTAAACAGGAAGCAATGGTGCTGATACCGCAGGAGCTGGGCTATCAGTTGCTGTGCCTGTATAATCACCTGGCTGTAGCAGTGCGTCCTTTTGCAGGAACTCCCTGCAAAATATCACATTCCAGTAAATACAATGTTAGGAAAGGATTAAAGTAACAATGTACACAAAAAAGAAATAATGCCTAAGTACCCGTAAAACTAATAATGACTCCTTACTGCCCCAATTAAAGTAAAAATGTTCCAGATTTTAAAAAAAATAAGGTCCCCTGAGTGCCATCTTCAGAGCTAATAATTCCCCTGAGCAGGGCCATACAAAAGAAGTCATTGACCCCACAGCAAAAGTCCTAATTTTTCCTCCTCGGCCTCCCCCAATCAAAAAAACAAAAATTCCATACAAGTTTGGGTCATGGCACATAGATGCAGTAAATGGCATACTTCCTAATTTTTTAAGACAGGGAGAAAGTCATGAGTTGTTGTACCTACAAAGTGTACGTACTGAAGCCTCAGCTATGGTACCCCTCCATGGCCCTAATAGAGAATGATGCCCCCAAAATGTCCACTCCTCTGGCAGCTGTGAGACTGTGACCGGGGTTATCTATGACGGCCGGTATGTCTCGCCCCGGTTGTGCTCACTCCATGATGGAAAGTAAATCCACTCTAGGGTTAATGCTGTTTCCCTACAGGCTTAAGGAAGGGTTAAATGGAAACAGGAACAAGGGCAGGTGTGCCGGGTGTGAGGGAGTGAACAGAACTCCCTGAGTCCTCTGCTGGAGAGGCACATGTATATTGTTGTGGACTTTTGTTTGGACATTAAACCGTGTGCTGTGAACCTTAATGCCTGGATCCCGTGTCTTCTGCTGCGCAGCCGACCACGCTACCTCACACAGCCCACTCCACACAGTATGATGCCCCTACATCTTCCCCCATGCAGTACGACCCACCTGGAACACACATCACACAGTACAATGCCACCACTCCCTCCCACACAGTATGATGTCCCCACAGTCCCCTACAATATGATACCCCCACAAACAGTATGATCCCCGGCACAACTTCCTCCACACAGTATGCTTCCTCCACAGTCTCCCTACACAGTCTGATGACCTTTTTATCTTGTAAGGTGCAAGCCACAGGATTGAACTTAATTGGCATGATGTTGTGCTGACACAGTTCAAATTAGTGGTCACTGGTGATCCGGCACATCACTCAAGAAGTATGAACCAGAGCCCTTAAGCTATCGACACCTAGGGTGGTGTCACACACAGCGACGACGACAACGACGTCGCTGCTACGTCACCATTTTCTGTGACGTTGCAGCGACGTCCCGTTACTGTCGCTGTGTGTGACATCCAGCAACGACCTGGCCCCTGCTGTGAGGTCGCCGGTCGTTGCTGAATGTCCAGCTTCATTTTTTGGTCATCACTCTCCCGCTGTGACGCACACATCGCTGTGTGTGACAGCGAGAGAGCGACGAAATGAAGCGAGCAGGGAGCAGGAGCCGGCGTCTGGCAGCTGCGGTAAGCTGTAACCAGGGTAAACATCGGGTAACCAAGGGAAGACCTTTCCCTGGTTACCCGATATTTACCTTCGTTACCAGCGTCCGCCCTCGCTGCCAGTGCCGGCTCCCTGCTCTCTGCACATGTAGCTGCAGTACACATTGGGTAATTAACCCGATGTGTACTGTAGCTAGGAGTGCAGGGAGCCAGCGCTAAGCAGTGTGCGCGACTCCCTGCTCTCTGCACATGTAGCACAGCGACGCGTGTCGTTATGATCGCTGCTGCTTCTGCTGTGTTTAACAGCTAAGCAGCGATCATAACAGCGACTTACAAGGTCGCTGTTGCATCACAGAAAATGGTGACATAACAGCGATCATAACAGCGACATACAAGGTCGCTGTTGCGTCACAGAAAATGGTGACGTAACAGCGACGTCGTTGTCGCTGTCGCTATGTGTGAACCCAGCTTTAATCTAGCGACACTACTGAAATTTCTGATAAATCTGGACAGTGCCAGTTTCTTATGACATTTATTTAAGTTAATTATACCTAGATACGTCACATAAACTGGATATCCTTTTATGTTCAACCAGTTTGATTGAGCTGCAATGTGTATTAGTATGTAAAAAATCTTTTTCTCTTGTAGGTAAGAGGTCTTGCTTGGGAGAACAACTTGCCAGGATGGAACTGTTCCTGTTTTTTACTACCTTTTTACAGCAACTTACTTTTGAGATTCCAAGTGACCAACCTCGCCCAAGAGAAGATCCTATCTATGCTTTTACACTAAGTCCTCAACCCTACAATATTCGTGTTGTATCTAGGGTGTAACTTTCAAACCATGAGATCTGAAATATATTACATCACTGCACTCGCCTTTTTAATTCCCTATACATATACATATAGAATGGGATTTCATCTGTATAATCTTATTAGAGATGAACAAATCCATTTGATGCAAATCAGACCTGGTGGAATTCGAATACTTTACAATAAAGTTTGCGTGAATTTCAATAACATGTCTACCAACATTTTACACAAAGTAAAAGATTGCATGTGTCAGAGAGGCCTCACATGACCCAGGTGTACCCATATGGGGTTCCCTATAAGGTTGAAGGTATCACATTGCATTGTATAGCAAAGTATATCAAGATACCCAATAATAACCTGTATAAAAGCAGAGGCTGCGAATTCAGCAGCGATTAAACCTTGTGACAGAATCGCTATAGCAAATTTGTGAATGACACTGTGTTTGTATGGATAGAGAAACTTACTGCATACTATAGCTTATAGAGACAGACTAAGAACTAACTCTGTTCGAAACGCGTCCTCTCACCTGTGTTCCTATGAATTCATGATGGAAATTTTTTTTTAACTTGAACATGAAATAAAGAAAGAATGAATTTTTAGCCTATTTTGGACCAGATTGAAGCAGACAGATTTTCCTATGGCCTGCAACACACATTCGTGCCGCCGGTATGTGTTTGGGACTTTTTGACACGTACCGGCGGCACGAACACACGGGCACCAATGTTACCCTATGGTAACAGGCACACACACACGTAAAGCCACACGGAACATGTGTCCGTGTGGTTTGTACGTCTGTGCGTTTTTTAACACGGATGACATGTCTGCGTTTCACCGGCATCTTGCAGACACGGACCCACTAAAGTCAATGGGTCCGTGTCTGCACGTACGTGACACGGACGTGTGTTTTCCGTACGGTCCGTGTGTTTTGTTTTTTTTTATAAATGCTGAAACGGCTCAAGACACACGGACTGCACACGGACTGCACACGGACATGGCACGTACGTATCTCACGCATACACGGACATTCAACACGCACGCATGGCAAGCATACGCCATCACACTGATGTCACACGTACCGGAGAAATGGACATCCAAAACGGAATACAAACCCAAAAACGGACCGCGAGACACGCACGTGTTTTTTGCGCACGTGTGTTTCAGGCCTAAAAGAGCAAGGTCAGTATAAACGTGGTAAAGGGAAATTTCCTGACATAAATTGTACTGTGTGGTTGCTTTCATTTTTTGCCTCACTGTTGGACTGGTCTCACAATAATCTAGTAAATTTGGGTTGATATTATTCTTTCATTAGTGAAGTCATTGACAACAGTTTGCATCCACACATCACCAAAACGAAACACCTTGGCCTTTTAAGCCCGCTTTACACACTACAATATATCTTACGATATGTCGGCGGGGTCACGTCGTAAGTGACGCACATCCGGCATCGTAAGGTACTTTGTACTTTGTGACCGGTACGTGCGATTGTGATTGAACAGTAAAACGTTCATCGCACGCACGTCGTTCATTTCTCATGAATTGAACGTCAGGTGGTTCATCGTACCCGGGGTAGCACACATCGCAGTGTGTGACACCCCGGGAACAATGAACAGATCTTACATGCGTCCCACGGCTCCCGGCCAACAATGCGGAAGGAAGGAGGTGGGCGGGATGTTTACGTCCCGCTCATCTCCACCCCTCCGCTTCTATTGGCCGGCTGCCGTGGGACGTCGGTGTGACGCCAAACGTCCCTCCCACTCCAGGAAGTGGACGTTCGCCGTCCACATCGAGGTCGTATGGACTGGTAAGTACGTGTGACGGGGGTTAATCGTTTGTGCGGCACATTCAACAAATTGAACGTGCCGCACATACGATGGGGGCGGTTACGATCGCATACGATATCGTATGCAGAATCGTAACATGTAAAGCAGGCTTTAGACAATTGTGTAGTAAAACATATATATCTGCTAAGCTCCACACCATGTTCCCTTTGTTTCCAAGCTCCACATTTCGACTAGACTTCATTGCCAGTTATTATTTCATGTGAGAAAAAAAACTTGAGTCTTGTGCTGGTGATAATTCATGTAAATTTGCCTCTGCTGGACAACTTACAGACTCGGAGGTATAAAGTCACCCTAAGTCTATGTGCACATACTGCGTTTTTTTATGCATTTCTGTCACAAAACTGCAGCCCTATCTTTGTACCAGCAAAGCCAGGGAGAATTCTGAAGTGTTGTCCACATGTTGCTTATTTTTCTCTTGCACATTTGGTGCAAAAAATAAACTGCAGCATGTCAATTCTTTCAGTGTTTTTATCAGCATTTTTTTCAGCCCAAATACATGAAAAATGCATGAAAAATGCACTGAAAACACGGAAAAAATGCACCATAAATAGGCACTTTTTTTCTTCCAGGAGATGCAGATTTGGTGCACAAATTTTGGCAACCAAATTTGCAACGTGTGCACATAGCCTGACATTGGATGAGTATGAACAGCTACATTTCTTATCTCCAGCTTAAGCCCATGCTCATCTAGATCCTTTTCTTTATCTGAGTTTGGGACTAACATGTCATCTCAACCCTATTTTAAAATGTGCAATTTGTATTAATATTCATTAAAATGTACCCACCAAAAGACACAAACATATAAAAGAGACTGGATCACGTTTTCCTTGTAAATAACCAAGGAGTTTTATATACACACTCACTTTAGGAAAGGGAAGGAAAACTAATATAGCCCGATAAGGGTAGTGTATCCCTACCTAACAACGGAGGGTATGACACCATAAGTTACCGGGCGCCCCCGTTCCACGTCGGCTCTCCCTCTCCCTGACCCTGATATAGGGATGGGATGGAAAGCCCTATAGTGGTGCTTGCATGGTACAATATATATGAGTTCCCAAATGGTAATACTCCTCCCTATATTGTTTTTCTTAGATCAAGACTGTATCAATTTACTGATCTATAACCAGGAATTCCTATTCATGATACTAGCACTGTACAAGATGTATAGACTTCTATTCCTAATAAATTATCTTTATGCAAGGTAGTGATCCATAAGAGTTATTTACAACCACATATGTTACAGGGTGGTATACCCCAAAAGCATATTACAGTCACCTTGTTACGGGGGGCTGTCTGATAATAAAACCTAAAGGAATGTCAGACAGTCAGGGTCCACCGTGCAAAGACTCTGCTGCAGACTATGGCAGAGGATAAGGGGTATATAAGTGTGCCACTGTAAATAATGATAGCACAAGTGCAGAGTGCAATACCTCTGTTATACTCACAGAGGAATATAATTAGAAAATAAAGCAATTCCTCCCTTACTTGGAGGGTGTGTGGAATGGTCTCTCTTAAAGATCACAGAGACAAAAGCAGTGAGTGTGAAACGGCACCTACCGAGGTCCATTCCTCTAGTGGTGCCAGGAGACGGACAGCAGCAAAAGCCGCACAAAGCTCCTACCTGCGATCGCTCCACTAGAGTGCGAGGACACGAACCACTAGATATGGCACCTGCCTAGGTCCGCTCTTCTAGTGGTGCAAAAGAGACGGACAGCAGCGTAAGCCGCACAAAGCTCCTACCTACGTTCGCTCCACTAGTGTGCGAGGACACGAACCACTAGATATGGCACCTGCCTAGGTCTGCTCTTCTAGTGGTGCAAAAGAGACGGACAGCAGCATAAGCCGCACAAAGCTCCTACCTCTGTTCGCTCCCCTAGTGTGCGAGGATACGAACAACTGCCAGACGCAGTATAAGGAACGTTACCCTAGCGGCAACGTCCACCTACGAGTAGAATCACAAGGCCCAGCCGGACCATGTGCCTCAGGCACCTGCCTATGTCCGCTCCACTAAGAGGTAAGGATACGGACTGCAGCCGAAGCTGTAAGGTATAAGAACGCTACCCTGCCGGTAGCGCTCACCTAACATAGACAGAGGGATGCCTAGAGGAACGTGCACAGAGCGTCTACTCTCATGCATGAACCAAGAGGACTGAGCGCCGGGCGACATGCGTCAGGGTCTTATATAGACTCTGTGCCTCATCCAAGATGGAGGACACCAGAGCCAATCCGCTGCCAGAATGACAGCAATGACGTCACGCTGGCCTATCACCGAGCAAGGCGTCACAAGCACATGACCAGTGACCAATCGGCATAGAAGGTGTCAGAGACATGTGACCACGTGTCACAAGCACATGACCAGTGGCCATTCAGCTTAGAAGGTGTCAGAGACATGTGACCTCGTGTCAGCGATGATGTCACCCGCACATGTGCAATGGCTTCAAGATAGGACTTAGTCTCCAGCGCTTGCACATGTGCAGTAGCAAGAAATCCGGACATAGTTTCCAGAGCCACAGCAACCGTAACAGTACTTCCCCCTCAAGGGCCCCCCTCCCGGCGACGCAGGTAATCGGCAACTAAGTCAGGAGCATGGACAGCCTCCTCAGGCTCCCAAGAGTGATGTTCCGGGCCATAGCCTTCCCAATCTATCAAGAAGAACCTGCACCCACTAACCATCTTAGAACCAACTATGGCTCGTACCTCATAGCTAGAGCAAGAGGAATCAGAGGCAGGAGAGTGCACTTCACGAGCGTGAGGTAAAATAGCCGGCTTTAGCAGTGAAACATGGAATTTGTCATGGATCCTAAGATGGACGGGTAACTTCAATTGGTAGACTACAGGATTTACCTGTCGAAGAACCTCATAAGGGCCCAGGAAGCGAGGAGCAAATTTGACAGAGCTCACTCTAAGTTTCACGTGTTTTGCAGAGAGCCACACAAAATCCCCTGGAGAAAAGACAGGAGCTGGGCGACGAAACCGATCGGACACCATCTTCATACGGTCCTTAGCTGCTTGGATTGGAGATTCAACTCAATTTGCATAAGGCTACAAAGATCTCGCCAGAAACGGGAAGCAAATTGCGGGCCTCTATCACAAATGATACGATCTGGCAACCCGTGAAGCCTAAAGACATGCTTGAGGAATAGTTTGGCTAGTATCCTGGAAGACGGGATTCTCGATAACGGTACGAGATGAACCATCTGGGAGAAATGGTCCGTAATGACCCACACAAATCTATGTCCCTGTGAACACGGAAGATCACCCACAAAGTCCATGCCTACCACCTCCCATGGTCTATCTGGCACTGGTAAAGGATGCAAGAGCCCAGCCGGTCTCTGCCGTAATGGACGGTTGTGAGCACACGAGTAGCAGGAACCGACATATCTCTTGACGTGGCTGGCTAAGTGTGGCCACCAATACCACCTCTCCAGTAACTCTCGTGTCCGCCTAATACCAAAATGCCCACCCACCTTTGAAGTGTGGGCCCACGACAGTATATCATTCTGTCGATCAGGCGGCACAAAGGTCTTGCCCGGTGGGATTTGGTCTAACGTCACAGGGGAGAGCGTATGAAAAACCCTGGAGGGAAGGATAAGACGAGGTTCGTCAATCTCTTCCTGGGTAGAAACCATAGAGCGAGACAGGGCGTCTGCCTTGTTATTCTTTCTCCCAGACAGATAGTTGATGGAGAAGTGAAAGCGGGAGAAAAACAAGGACCAGCGGGCTTGGCGAGGATTCAGACGCTGAGCGGTTTGTAAGTACGTCAGATTCTTATGGTCTGTATAGACCTGGAAAGGATGTTTCGCTCCTTCCAGCAAGTGACGCCACTCCTCCAAGGCTAATCTCAGGGCGAGCAGTTCCCTATCCCCAATGGTATAGTTTCTCTTTGCCGGTGAAAAGGTTTTAGCAAAGAAGAAACACGGCCTTTTTCTACCTGCACCGTTCTTTTGATACAAGACCGCACCAGCACCCACTGAAGAGGCATCAACCTCCAAGAGGAAGGGCTTATTCTCATTGGGTCGTTAAAGAACGGGAGCAGTTGAAAAGTGTCTTTTTACTGCCTCAAAAGCCTGAGATGTCTCAGTAGACCAGACTTTTGGATTAGCACCTTTCTTAGTCAAGGCCACCAAAGGGGCCACCAAAGTAGAGAAATGGGGTATGAACTGCCTGTAATAATTTATGAATCCTAAGAAGCGTTACACCGCCTTCAAGGAATGAGGTTCGGACCATTCCAGGACAGCAGAGAGCTTCGCAGGATCCATAGCCAGACCCTCTTGTGAGATAATGTAGCCCAAAAAAGGCAAGGATGACTGCTCGAATACACATTTTTCGAGTTTAGCAAACAATGAGTGCTCCCTTAAACGGGAAAGGACACGAACGACATCCTGACGATGAGTCTCCAGATCAGGAGAAAAAATCAGGATGTCGTCCAGATACACCACGACAGAGGATAACAGTAAATCCCTGAACACATCGTTTACGAAGTCCTGAAATACTGCGGGTGCATTACATAACCCAAAAGGCATGACAAGGTATTCATAGTGACCGTCTAGGGTGTTAAAAGCGGTCTTCCATTCGTCACCCTCTCGAATTCGTACCAAGTTATACGCACCCCGCAGATCCAACTTCGTAAAAACCTGAGCTCCCCTCAGTCTGTCAAAGAGTTCCGAAATTAAAGGTAACGGGTATTTGTTCTTTATTGTGATTGCGTTGAGACCCCTGTAATCTATGCAGGGACGCAAATCACCCTCTTTCTTCCGAACAAAGAAAAACCCAGCTCCCGTGGGAGAGACAGACTTACGAATGAACCCCTTCTCTAAACTCTCTCTTATATAGGTCGACATGGCCTCCAACTCAGGTATCGACAGGGGGTAAACCCTGCCCTTAGGTGGAACCGAACCTGGGATAAGGTCTATGGCACAGTCATACGGCCTATGGGGTGGAAGAACCTCAGCACCCTGTTTGGAGAACACGTCAGCGAAATCCAAATAGGGTGTAGGTATGGGAGAGAGATCAGTTGATGCAACTGCAACGACCTTAGGTGGTAAGGGAAGACATCGAGACTGACATTTCGCACCCCAACTAATAATGCTGTCGGACTCCCAGTCAATGTGAGGAGCATGAGTCCGAAGCCATGGGAGACCCAGAAGGACGTCGTATATACCCTCAGGCAAAACAAGAAAAGAAATCTCCTCTATGTGACCCTGAGGCAGGGAAAGGCGCAAGAGAACTGTCCTCAATGTAATGGAGTCAGACAACATAGTCCCATTAACAACACGGACAGGAATAGGCGCCTCTAACATGATAGAGGGAATATTGTGTCTCTTTACAAATCCTGAGGACACAAAAGTCCTGTCAGCTGCAGAATCCACAAAAGCCATAATAGGCCATGTATTCTCAAAGAATGGGAGCTGACCTGGGATACTACACTTAGAGGGTGCAGAAGACGTCTCTAGTAACCCCCCTCTAATGGTTACTAGACCTGGGAGTTTCCCTGACGACTAGAACACTTGTTGGCATAGTGCCCAGCCTGACGACATACGTAACATATAGGAGGACCAGACTTGCGTAGTCTGGAGGACGTATGACCTAACTCCATAGGAGTGGGAGATGTTTCAGATGCTGAGGAAGATGGTAGTGGACCCTCAACAACTGGAATAGCCCGATGCTTAGGGCGTGAGGAAGAGACCTCGAGTCTACGTTCCCTATGGCGAACGTCGATCCTCGTAGCTACTGTGATCAAAGTCCTCCAGAGAAGCAGGGACCTCACGAGTAGCAAGGGCATCCTTGACATAGCCTGCCAACCCTCTCCAGAAGATAGGAATCAACACCTTCTCTGGCCAATCTAGTTCTGCCACCAGAGTTCTAAAAGCAATGGCATAAGAACTAGTGGATGACGAACCCTGAGATAGATCTAAGAGTCTCAGGGCCGCATCATGGGTAACCTGCGGACCCATGAATACCGCTTTAAGAGCATCAAGAAAGTCTTGATGTCTCAGAGTAACCACATCAGAGCGCTCCCATAAGGGAGTCGCCCATTCTAAGGCTTTGTCCTGAAGTACGGAGATGATAAAGCCTACTCTGGACCTCTCCGTAGAGAAGCGAGAAGAGTTGACCTCTAGGTGTATCTGACACTGACTAATGAAACCACGACATGATCTGGTATCGCCAGAATATCTGTTTGGCAGAGCAAGTCGAGGTTCATGTGCAGATGTCACCATGGTCTGAGGTTTATCCTCTATACTCTTGAGCCGCGACTCAAGTACTTGTATGTAACGGTGTAACTACTGATATTTTGCCATAACTGCCAGACCCTTGGCTCAGTCCTAATGTTACGGGTGGCTGTCTGATAATAAAACCTAAAGGAATTTCAGACAGTCAGGGTCCACCATGCAAAGACTCTGCTGCAGACTATGGCAGAGGATAAGGGGTATATAAGTGTGCCACTGTAAATAATGATAGCACAAGTGCAGAGTGCAATACCTCTATTATACTCACAGAGGAATATAATTAGAAAATAAAGCAATTCCTCCCTTACTTGGAGGGTGTGTGGAATGGTCTCTGTTAAAGATCACAGAGACAAAAGCAGTGAGTGTGAAATGGCACCTACCGAGGTCCGTTCCTCTAGTGGTGCCAGGAGACGGACAGCAGCGTAAGCCGCACAAAGCTCCTACCTGCGTTCGCTCCACTAGTGTGCAAGGACACGAACCACTAGATATGGCACCTGCCTAGGTCCGCTCTTCTAGTGGTGCAAAAGAGACGGACAGCAGCATAAGCCGCACAAAGCTCCTACCTCTGTTCGCTCACCTAGTGTGCGAGGATACGAACAACTGCCAGACGCAGTATAAGGAACGTTACCCTAGCGGCAACGTCCACCTACAAGTAGAATCACAAGGCCCAGCCGGACCATGTGCCTCAGGCACCTGCCTATGTCCTAACAACCAAAAATTGAGTTTGCAAACACATTTGTTATGCTTAATCAAAATAGTATTTTTATTAATCAATTCATCATTTTAAAAGTTATAATACAATAACTAGAAAATATTCATTTTATTCATACAATGCTGGCACAGACAGATTGTTGGTTTAAAAACACCCTACCCCATAAAACCAGAGAAACACAGACTGGTGCAGTGTAGTGAAATAGAAAAAAATCAAGGCAAGCTTATTGCACAAATGTCTAGACCGATGGGCACACAAAAGGTTGAAAATATGACACCTACCACTGGAATAGTAACATAAAGTGCTAGTGCAACATTACAGTAATGGGAAAAAGGAGAACAGCCGATTCTATATTAAAGTGGGACACAGAGCCCTGTATATACATGTATAGTTAGGTGGACATTCCCAATCCATCATTTTTGGTTGTTAGTGGATATATGGTGAGGTTTGCCATGAGTAAAAAAAGACGAATATGGAGTTCTATGTCCTTTTTTGGTTTAATACCTGCCTATGTCCGCTCCACTAAGAGGTAAGGATACGGACTGCAGCCGAAGCTGTAAGGTATAAGAACGCTACCCTGCCGGTAGCGCTCACCTAACATAGACAGAGGGATGCCTAGAGGAACGTGCACAGAGCGTCTACTCTCATGCATGAACCAAGAGGACTGAGCGCCGGGCGGCGTGCATCAGGGTCTTATATAGACTCTGTGCCTCATCCAAGATGGAGGACACCAGAGCCAATCCGCTGCCAGAATGACAGCTATGACGTCACGCTGGCCTATCACCGAGCAAGGCGTCACAAGCACATGACCAGCGACCAATCGGCATAGAAGGTGTCAGAGACATGTGACCACATGTCACAAGCATATGACCAGTGGCCAATCAGCTTAGAAGGTGTCAGAGACATGTGACCTCGTGTCAGCGATGATGTCACCCGCACATGTGCAATGGCTCCAAGATAGGACTTAGTCTCCAGCGCTTGCACATGTGCAGTAGCAAGAAGTCCGGACATAGTCTCCAGAGCCACAGCAACCGTAACACACCTAGAGTCATATCACAAGGGGCTCAGATAATTTCCCCATTATACCCCAGGAGCTGAAAGAAAAATGGGATACAAACACCCCTGCAAATTACTGCAAAATAGAAAAGGTTGCTCCAATCATATTCTATATAATATAGTATAACAGTTTCTCCTCTCCCTTCAGAGGTTCATCAGGAGGCTAAGGGGAGACGGCAGCGGGTCCTGTTCAGTAACAATCCATCGCTGTATCTGAGTTTCACAACTTCTTTCCCCTTCGGTTCCGAGATGCATGTTCCATCCATAGCAACTGTTGTTTAAATGGAACTGGACAGGTCCCCCATTGTTTTCAACCCACTAAAATTTGTAAAGTTATTGCTAAATGCCCTGCGTAAGCAGCCCTTTATATTGCCTGACACCTAAACACATATTCAAATTAACTCTTTGACTAATCGATAAAGCTTTAGTTTCTCTAGACTAGTTGGCCCCTTCAGCATGTTATGCCCCTGTGAGCATAATAGCATGATTTTCAAAAGCTAGCATCATCGCCAGCTCCCCGCAAAGCTCACGCACGCGCACACCTGTTTTCAGCATGCGTCGTTACGCCTCTGAAGCTAAGTGTACACTTCCCACCTTCAAAGGTGCAATGTGCAAGACTGGAAGTGCAGAAGAAGGTTCTCGTATATGGAGGAGCCGAAGATCCGCCGGAAGAAGCAGTAGCAGCTCTCCATTCTGTAAGCCCGCCTGATTTTAAAGCCCCAGTCTTCCACCACTGTTTACTGATTCCCACACACCATCAACGATCACAAAACTGTTAGAAATAAACATATTAAATATATTAAATATATTACCATGTTGTCATCTTACCATGTTGCCATCTGTACCTATAAAAAATATATAAAGCTGAGTGTATGTATGTATGTATGTATGTATGTCCGCTAAAGGAATCTGCAGCGTAGCATTTATCATCAAACAAGTTTGCACAGACACCTCATGTGACTCAGGGAATGTCATAGACTATGTTTTGACAAGAAACTTTAACCCCGCAGTTTGCAGTTACTCTCCAAAAACCTGCCTCCATTAAAGTGAACGGAGCTGCGAGCTACAGGCTATTAATAGCAGCTGTTTGTGGTTTCTATAGGAACAAAGAAAATTGTTAGTATAAGAAGCTTTTATGTGTGAGGTAATATGATGTCAATGGGGAGACGGACAGAGACAGAGAGACCAACTGATAGACAGACAGAAAGGCACAGACAGACAGGGAAAGAGTCAGAGACAAACAGATAGAGACAGATAGGAAAAAAAAGCCAGCCAGACAGAAAGAGACAAACAGAAAGACACACACAGGGAAAGAGACAGAGAAAGACAGATAGAGGTAGACAGGGAAAGAGACAAACAGACAGAGATAGACAGGAAAAAAAGGCAGACAGACAGAGACAGACAGACAGAGAAAGAGACAGACAGAGGCAGACAGGGGAAAAAGGCAGACAGACAGGGAAAGAGACAGACAGGGAAAGAGACAGACAAGGAGACAGAGAAAGAGACAGACAGGGTAAGAGACAGACAGGGGAAGAGACAGACAGAGAGAGACAGACAGAGATAGACAAAGACATACAGAGACAGACAGGGAAAGAGACAGACGGGGAAAGAGACAGACGGGGAAAGAGACAGACCTAGAAAGAGACAGATGGGGAAAGAGACAGATGGGGAATGAGACAGACCTGGAAAGAGACAGATGGGGAAAGAGACAGACGGGGAAAGAGACAGGCAAGGAAAGAGACTGACAGACAGACGCAGAGATAGAGAGAGATAGACAGACATAGAGAGAGAGAGAGACAGACACAGAGAGTGAGAGACAGACACAGAGATAGAGAGAGACAGACAAAAAGACAGACAGAGAGATAGACACAGACAGACAGACATGGATAGAGACAGAGACACACATAGATAGAGACAGACAGACAGAGAGAGACAAACTCACAGAGACAGACACACAGAGACAGACACAGAGAGACACACAGACAGAGACAGACGGACACAGAGACAAACAGACAGAGACAGACAGACACATAGACAGAGACTGGGAGAGAGACAGTTACTATCCCGGGCAACGCCGGGTACTACAGCTAGTATATATATATATATATATATATATATATACACACACACACACACATACATACATACACAGTCATGGATGACAGAGTTGGCACCTTTGAAATTGTTACAGAAATTCAAATATTTCTCCCAGAAAATTATTTCATTTACACACGTTTTGTCATGCTCATGTTTATTTACTTTTGTGTTGTTCCAATACATACAAGGTAAGTAAACGTGTATGACAGAGCATGTTTAATTACAATAATTTTCTGGGAGAAATATTTCATTCTCTGGAACAAGGGGGCCAACAAGTTAGGCCATGTCTGTATGTATATGTATATACAGTATATCACAATGTAAGTACACCATTCACATTTTTGTAATTTTTTTATGATATCTTTTCATGGGACAACACTGAAGATATGACACTTTGATACAATATAAAGTAGTCAGTGTACAGCATGTATAAGTGTAAATTAGGTGTGCTCTCTAAATAACTCAATACACGTGTTAAAAGTAAGTATGTGAAAAAGTCTAGAATGGTTAAATGGAATAGGAAAAGTGAACTGCGGTAGTTAATAAGTGGTGATTTATAGTCATGCATAGCAGGTATATTGAATTGATAGAGAAATTAACTTGTCAATAGAGCTGACAGTGAATAGTTGTCTGAGTAAAAGCGTCTTGAGAGATTATAGATGTCATTAAGGACAACATTACTGAATTCGCTGGAAGTAGCATACAGGCATATAGGATTACAATAAGCTTTTACCACAATGCTCGTAAATATTTTCATGATGTATCAATATATGCTTTGTTCTGCGATGACTATGCCTTTCTTTGCAGTATGTCCTTTTCCTTTGTCTAAACATGTACACTACAGTTCAGAAGTTAAGGGTCCCTTCGATATTTGCTTATTTTTGAAAGAAAAGCACATTTTTTTTCGATGAAGCCAACATTAACATCTGTTTTTTAATGCAATATCTACATAGATGTAAAGAGGCCCATTTCCAACAACCACCACTCCAGTGTTCTAATGGTATATTGTGTTTGCTAACTGTGTTAAAAGGCTAATGAATGTTTAGAAATCTCTTGAAAACCTTTGTACAAGTATGTTAGCACAGCTGAAAACAGTTCTGCTGATTAGAAAAGCTATAAAACTGACTTTCCTTTGAGCTAGTTGAGAATCTGGAGCATTACATTTGTTGGTACGACAATGACCAGCTGATTTAGAGCATATTAAATGGATATGAGTAACAGGGTATTGCAACATTTGTAATCCCTGTTTATAACTCAATGATCAGTTTGAAGTGGAGCATAGGAAACAGGGTATTTTAATATTATAATAATTGCCCTCTCTTTGAGATCTATTGAGGGGTAATAAGTCCAACCAATAAATAGTGGTAACTTGCATAGGCAGTCTCATTTTTCCTCATATGGTAGGGAAATTATTAGGGTAAGTGAGGGATTGCCACCGAGGAACGGGGGCGCCCAGTTACGTTAAGGCGGTATTACCGCCGTCGGTAGGAAGGCGTGAGGTGGCAGGTCCATAATAGGGCCAGATTAATCCCATTTGGGATCCCAAACTCCCGTTTTTCTGCTTTTGATTGTATTTCCTCTGAATAGGGGTGGCATCTCTGGTGTATATTTATACTACCCTTGATAATTTCTAGATAGGTGAATCACTTGGGAAATTTTTAAGACATATTTAATAAAATAGAATTTTTAAAGGGATTGTTTTTTTCACTTTATATGTACCTTTTGACTATCCTGAAACTATTTTGATTTTTAGCCTTTGGTTCCATTAAACTCTCAAAGTGGCTAGAAAAAGAGAACTTTCATGTGAAACATGACAGTCTTTTCTTGTTCTTAGAAATGAAGGATATTCCATGCAAGAAATTGCCAAGAGACTGAAGACTTCTTACAAAGGTGTGTATTACTCCCTTCAGAGGAGAGCACAAACAGGCTCTAACCAGAATAGAATGAGAAGTGGGAGGCCCCGCTGCACAACTGAGCAACAAGAGAAGTACATTAGAGTCTCTAGTTTGAGAAATTGATGCCTCACAGGTACTCAACTGGCAGCTTCATTAAATAGTACCCTCAAAACGCCAGTGTCAACGTCTACAGTGAAGAGGCGACTCCAGGATGCTGGCCTTCAGGGCCGAGTGGCAAAGAAAAAGCCATATCTGAGACTGGCTAATAAAGGGAAAAGATTAATATGGGCAAAAGAACACAGACATTGGACAGAGCAAGATTGGAAAAAGGGTTATGGACAGGCAAATCGACGTTTGAGGTGTTTGGATCACACAGAAGAACATTTGTGAGAACTACTGAAAAGATGCTGGAAGAGTACCTGACGCCATCTGTCAAGCATGGTGGAGGTAATGTGATGGTCTGGGGTTGCTTTGGTGCTGGTAAAGTGGGAGATTTGTACAATGTAAAAGGGATCTTGAATGAGGAAGGCTATCACTCCATTTTGCAACTCCATGCCGTACCCTGTGGACAGTGCTTGATTGGAGCCAATTTCATCCTACAACAGGACAATGACCCAAAGGACACCTCCAAATTTTGCATGAACTACTTAGGGAAGAAGCAGGCAGCTGGTATTCTATCTGTAATGGAGTGGCCAGCCCAGTCACCAGATCTCAACCCTATTGAGCTGTTGTGGGAGCAGCTTGACCGTATGGTACGCAAAAAGTGCTCATCAACCCAATCCAACTTACGGAAGGGGCTTCTGGAAGCATGGGGTGAAATATGTCCAGATTACTTCTATAAATTAACAGCGAGAATGCCAAATGTCTGCAAAGCTGTAATTGCTGCAAAGGGAGCATTCTTTGACGAAAGCAAAGTTTGAAGGAGAAAATTATTATTTCAAGTAAAAATCATTATTTCTAACCTAGTCAATGTCTGGACCATATTTTCTATTCATTATGCAATTCATTTGATAAATAAAAGTATGATTTTTCATGGAAAAGACAAAATTGTCTGCGTGACCCCAAACATTTTAACTGTAGTGGCTAAAAAAAACCCAACACCCCTTTTGCAAGGACTACTAATGCTGCTTTCTTGCTTGGACATCTGTCTGTGTCTTTGTGCCGCTTAAACTGTCTTCTGTACCTGCTCTGTTGCGCTTTTCTAATAAACCTCAGTCCCTACTTCAAGAAGGATTGTCTACAGTGTCTTCTTGGACTTTGTTGAGCTCTCAACGACTTATCAGACAGAGGAATTTCTAACATCTGGTGCTCTACAACCAAGAGGAGAAGCCAAGAGGGCTGCCTCCAGAAGAACCTGAGAAGAAATTGGATGAGAGCTAGAGACTGGAAGGGAAAAAAAGTGTGTTGCCACTTGGAAATTACTCAAAGAAAGCCAGCTAGAAAGAGAACCTCTCGCAAGTGCATCCCAGTATGTCCGATTTTTTATAAGAAAACTACGGACTATAAATATATATGTGCAACAAACAAGAAACCTCTGTGAGTTATGTACAAAGACATGGAAAAGAAAGAGTTTTGTGCAATAGTAGCAAAGAGGCTTTAAAAGACGTAAAGGATATGCTTGGCAAGCGTAGCGAAAGGGACAGGAGCGTAACCACTCCTCTTCTGGTCAAATCATCCAAGGATTGGGGATGAGTGAACACAAACCATGACGTTTGGTGCCCAAACCTTGCTGAACAAAGTGCCAACATTTTCGCATCTTAAGGCCACTTTACACACAGAGATAAATCTTTGGCAGATCTGTGGTTGCAGTGAAATCATGGACATATTGTTCCATTTGTACACAGCCACAAACCTGGCACTGATTGTCCACAATTTCACTGCAACCACAGATCTGCCGCAGATTTATCTCTGTGTGTATAGTGGCCTTAATGAATGCAAGAATTCTGGGCAACTGTGGGCTGGTATTTTTAGGCTGGGAGGCCAAAAACCAAAAAACTGGGGGGACCGTGCATCGCTTTTCCCCTCTATTTTTATTTCCAGCCGCATTAAAGTTCACAGGTGGGGGCTTCATCCTGCAGCTGTTGTTTTACGTGTGCTGGCTATCAAAATACGGCAGAAGCTTATGTCATTTTTTAAATTATTTATTTATTTTTACACTACTATACAGCAAACTGACTGTAACCAATCACAGACATGGACACAGGGTGGTAGGCTTGTATAGCAGTCTGCCACTAATTCCATACAATGGCACAGAGGGTGGGCGGGGTAAGCAGTGAATATTGATGAATGTTAATTAGCAGACCCAGAAGAGAGTCTGACTGCAGTGTGATCCTCCAGGAAACACCTGAAAACACGCTACAGCCAAGAGGAGAAGCCAAAGAGGGCTGCCTCCAGAAAAACCTGAGAAGAAACTGTGGATGAAAGCTAGAGACTGGAAGGGAACAAAATCATGGCGCTACTTGGAAGTCACTCTAGGCAAGCCAGCCAGAAAGAGAAACTTTTGCGAGTGCATCCCAATTTGCCCGATTTTTTTTATAAGAAAACTACAAAGAACTAAGGACTGTAACTATATATGTGCAACAAAGAAGATACCTCTATGTGAGTTATCTACAAGGGCATGCAAAAGAAAAGAGTTTTGTGCCATAGTAGCAAAAAGGCTTTAAAAGACGCAAAAGACATGCTTGGTTAGCATAGCGAGAGAGGCTGGAGTGCAACCACACCTTTTTTGATCAAGCCAACCCAGCGAACCTTGTTGAGCAAAGCACCAACATTGTCGCACCGAACAGACACAAGAGCTGTGGGCTGGTATTTTTAGGCTGGGGGGGTCAATACCTATGTATAACTATCCTGCTCTTACTACCACTTAACTTCCATTTGCAGCCCCCTAGCACTTACTACAACCATTTTACAGCCCCAAACATCTTGTGCCCATTAGAGATGAGCGATACTGATCAGCAAAGATCATAAAATGTTAAAATTGTACGATCTTTGGCCGGATCGGACATCCGATCATTTACTGAAAAAGTCGGCTATCCTGCCAAGGATCGGTAAATATTCCGATGGCAAAAACCATACTCTTCCTGCCCATCATAGCCATGTCAAATATTGGCATGGCTGTGATTGGCCACTGTAAAAAAAGGGAAGCAAAATGGTTAAAGCAGTACATACTTACTAAGTCCCCGCGGCTGCAGTGCTACTTACGGGTCCATTCATTATCTCTAATGCATATTCACTGCATTCTCCGGCGTCTAATTGTCTGTCGTTGGACCATGCCCCCACCCTTTGAGAGTGCGTCTATGATTGGTCGCCATCACAAAAGCTCTCTGTGTTGTTATACTGGTGATAACTAAATAAATAAAAAAACTGGCATACGTTCCCACCATATTATGATATCCAGCAAAGATAAATTTATGGCTACAGGCTGCAGCACCCAGCCGTGTGCTTATCTTGGCTGTGTGTCAAAATAAGAGGAAACGCATGCGGTTTCTGTGTTGTTTTTTTTTAAATTATTTAAATAAATAATTTTAAAAAACAGGCATGCGGTCCCTGCCCAATTTTGTTACCCAGCCATGATAGAACTCAACAGCTGTGGGCTAGTATTCTCAGGCTGGTGAAACCAATGCTTATTGGGGGGCCCCCCAGCCTAAAAATAGCAGCCTGCAGCCACCCAATATTGTCTCATCCATTAGATGTGACAATCTCAGCACTTTACCCGACTCTTCCCAATTGCTCTGGTGTGATGGTAATTGGGGTAATAAGAGGTTAATGTCAGCTCACAACTGCCACTAAGCCCTAGATTAGTAATAGGAGGCATCTATGACTATCATTGAACTGATTTTCTCTCTCAGCGACTTCTTCTTAGGCCCCCTTCACACGCACGTGAAAAACACGTGTGTGTCTTGCGTTCCGTTTTTCGGGTCCATGTTCCGTATTTTATGTCCGTTTCTCCGGTACGTGTGACATCCGTGTAATGGCGTATGCTAGCCGTGTGTGCATGTGGAATGTCCGTATGTGCGTGAGATACGTACTTGTAATATCTGTGTGTTGTCCGTGTGAAATGATCCGTGTGTGATGCACAATGACGTTGCTACATGCCCGCTGACAGCAGACAGACAGAGTCGCGCGATGAGAATGAACTTGGGTGAACTTCACCCGACTTCATTGTCATACCGCGGCTCTGTCTGTGTCACGTCCTGATTAGCAGTCACCCGTGAAGGACTCACCGGTGACCGCTAATCCCCTGAGTGACTGAAGTGAGCAGCGCGATTAGCGCTGCTTTTACTCAGGCTACCCGCGGCCAGCTGGAGCCCTCCACCCGAGACCGCAACTCACCTGTGACTTCATCGCTGATCGCGCAGCTTACTTCAGTCACTTGGTAGACTTGCTGTCACAGTTGTAGGAACCAGCGGTGGCCGCGAGTAACCTGACTGATCGCACGACTCACTTCAGTTGCTGTGTGGAGCTGACAGGAGCGGCGGTGTTCTACTGCAGCTCTTGTCAGCTTCATGTAGCAGAGCTGGATCTCTGTGGATTACACCGGACATTTGGGGCTTAATAAAGTGGTGAACAAGGGTGTTTGTTATTGTTTATTATTTCAAATAAAGGATTTTTTTAATGTGTGTGTTTATTTACTTTAACTTACAGGTTAATCATGGAAGGTATCTTGGGTAGAGTTGAGCGCGGTTCGTGGTTCGTGGTTCTCCAGTTCGCGGCTCGAGTGATTTTGGGGCATGTTCTAGATCGAACTAGAACTCGAGCTTTTTGCAAAAGCTCGGTAGTTCTAGAAACGTTCGAGAACGGTTCTAGCAGCCAAAAAACAGCTAAATCATAGCTTGGTTTCTGCTGTAATAGTGTAAGTCACTCTGTGAATCAAACTATTATCACATTTCAGTGTATAGTGTGCGTGAACAGCGCCTTCAGATCACTGCTGTTTCTATAATGGCGATCGCCATTTTTTTTTTTTTTTTTTCTTGTCTTCCTTCCCTAAGCGCGCGCGTCTTGTGGGGCGGGCCAGCATGTCAGCCAATCCCAGACACACACACAGCTAAGTGGACTTTGAGCCAGAGAAGCAACGGCATGTGTGATAGGATCTGCATGTCACATGTCCCTGCATTATAAAACCGTACATTTTCTTCACGGACGCCATTATCTGCCTTCTGCGTCTTTGGTGTCAGACATCACTGTCGCAGCTCCGTCTTCCTGAGTCCTATAGCCGATACAGCTGTATGCGCTGCATACACAGCGTTAGACAGCTTAGGGAGAGCACTTTATAGCAGTCCTTTTAAGGGCTCCAACCGGCAGGGTCAGAGAGCCATAGGTGACAGGTCCTGCAAACAGCAACAGCGTCTGTGTAGCCCAGGTCAGGGATTTCCTACCTGCATTTCACCATTAGGAGGGAATAGAAAGGCAGGCTTCCATTCCTCTACCCAGAGCACCACAATCCTGCCACTGTACCCTCTTGTCCTCTGCACACTCCAACTGATAACTAAGCCATTATACTAGCAAACACTCAGTGTACCTAGTGGCATCCTATACGTGGCTATTGGACTTTGCTATAGTCCCACTAGTGCAAAGACATTTGCAGAGCGCGTCTGCCTGCATTGCACACTACAACTCATTCTAACCAAGCCATTATACTAGCAAACACTCAGTGTACCTAGTGGCATCCTATACGTGGCTATTGGACTTTGCTATAGTCCCACTAGTGCAAAGACATTTGCAGAGCGCGTCTGCCTGCATTGCACACTACAACTCATTCTAACCAAGCCATTATACTAGCAAACACTCAGTGTACCTAGTGGCATCCTATACGTGGCTATTGGACTTTGCTATAGTCCCACTAGTGCAAAGACATTTGCAGAGCGCGTCTGCCTGCATTGCACACTCCAACTCATTAAAACCAAGCCATTATACTAGCAAACACTCAGTGTACCTAGTGGCATCCTATACGTGGCTATTGGACTTTGCTATAGTCCCACTAGTGCAAAGACATTTGCAGAGCGCGTCTGCCTGCATTGCACACTACAACTCATTCTAACCAAGCCATTATACTAGCAAACACTCAGTGTACCTAGTGGCATCCTATACGTGGCTATTGGACTTTGCTATAGTCCCACTAGTGCAAAGACATTTGCAGAGCGCGTCTGCCTGCATTGCACACTCCAACTCATTAAAACCAAGCCATTATACTAGCAAACACTCAGTGTACCTAGTGGCATCCTATACGTGGCTATTGGACTTTGCTATAGTCCCACTAGTGCAAAGACATTTGCATAGCGCGTCTGCCGGCATTGCACACTCAAACTCATTTTAACTAAGCCATTATACTAGCAAACACTCAGTGTACCTAGTGGCATCCTATACGTGGCTATTGGACTTTGCTATAGTCCCACTAGTGCAAAGACATTAGCAGAGCACATCTGCCTGCATTGCACACTACAACTCATTCTAACCAAGCCATTATACTAGCAAACACTCAGTGTACCTAGTGGCATCCTATACGTGGCTATTGGACTTTGCTATAGTCCCACTAGTGCAAAGACATTTGCATAGCGCGTCTGCCTGCATTGCACACTCAAACTCATTTTAACTAAGCCATTATACTAGCAAACACTCAGTGTACCTAGTGGCATCCTATACGTGGCTATTGGACTTTGCTATAGTCCCACTAGTGCAAAGATATTAGCAGAGCACATCTGCCTGCATTGCACACTCCAACTTTTTTAAACTAAGCAATTTTACTAGCAAACACTCAGTGTACCTAGTGGCATCCTAAACGTGGCTATTGGACTTTGCTATAGTCCCACTAGTGCAAAGACATTTGCAGAGCACGTCTGCCTGCATTGCACACTACAACTCATTGTTACTAAGCCATTATACTAGCAAACACTCAGTGTACCTAGTTGTATCCTAAACGTGGCTATTGTACTTTTGTCTATTCACAGTATTGGAACGATATTTGCAGCACGTCTGCCTGCATTGCACACTCTAACTTTTTTAAACTCAGCCATTTATAGTAGCAAACACTCAGTGTACCTAGTTGTATCCTAAACGTGGCTATTGTACTTTTGTCAATTCACAGTATTGGAACGTTATTTGCAGCACGTCTGCCTGCATTGCACACTCAAACTTTTTTAAACTCAGCCATTTATAGTAGCAAACACTCAGTGTACCTAGTTGTATCCTAAACGTGGCTATTGTACTTTTGTCTATTCACAGTATTGGAACGATATTTGCAGCACGTCTGCCTGCATTGCACACTCTAACTTTTTTAAACTCAGCCATTATACTAGCAAACACTCAGTGTACCTAGTGGCATCCTATACGTGGCTATTGGACTTTGCTATAGTCCCACTAGTGCAAAGACATTAGCAGAGCACATCTGCCTGCATTGCACACTACAACTCATTCTAACCAAGCCATTATACTAGCAAACACTCAGTGTACCTAGTGGCATCCTATACGTGGCTATTGGACTTTGCTATAGTCCCACTAGTGCAAAGACATTTGCAGAGCGCGTCTGCCTGCATTGCACACTCCAACTCATTAAAACCAAGCCATTATACTAGCAAACACTCAGTGTACCTAGTGGCATCCTATACGTGGCTATTGGACTTTGCTATAGTCCCACTAGTGCAAAGACATTTGCATAGCGCGTCTGCCTGCATTGCACACTCAAACTCATTTTAACTAAGCCATTATACTAGCAAACACTCAGTGTACCTAGTGGCATCCTATACGTGGCTATTGGACTTTGCTATAGTCCCACTAGTGCAAAGATATTAGCAGAGCACATCTGCCTGCATTGCACACTCCAACTTTTTTAAACTAAGCAATTTTACTAGCAAACACTCAGTGTACCTAGTGGCATCCTAAACGTGGCTATTGGACTTTGCTATAGTCCCACTAGTGCAAAGACATTTGCAGAGCACGTCTGCCTGCATTGCACACTACAACTCATTGTTACTAAGCCATTATACTAGCAAACACTCAGTGTACCTAGTTGTATCCTAAACGTGGCTATTGTACTTTTGTCTATTCACAGTATTGGAACGATATTTGCAGCACGTCTGCCTGCATTGCACACTCTAACTTTTTTAAACTCAGCCATTTATAGTAGCAAACACTCAGTGTACCTAGTTGTATCCTAAACGTGGCTATTGTACTTTTGTCTATTCACAGTATTGGAACGATATTTGCAGCACGTCTGCCTGCATTGCACACTCTAACTTTTTTAAACTCAGCCATTATACTAGCAAACACTCAGTGTACCTAGTTGTATCCTAAACGTGGCTATTGTACTTTTGTCAATTCACAGTATTGGAACGTTATTTGCAGCACGTCTGCCTGCATTGCACACTCAAACTTTTTTAAACTCAGCCATTTATAGTAGCAAACACTCAGTGTACCTAGTTGTATCCTAAACGTGGCTATTGTACTTTTGTCAATTCACAGTATTGGAACGTTATTTGCAGCACGTCTGCCTGCATTGCACACTCAAACTTTTTTAAACTCAGCCATTTATAGTAGCAAACACTCAGTGTACCTAGTTGTATCCTAAACGTGGCTATTGTACTTTTGTCTATTCACAGTATTGGAACGTTATTTGCAGCACGTCTGCCTGCATTGCACACTCTAACTTTTTTAAACTCAGCCATTATACTAGCAAACACTCAGTGTACCTAGTTGTATCCTAAACGTGGCTATTTTACTTTTGTCTATTCACAGTATTGGAACGATATTTGCAGCACGTCTGCCTGCATTGCACACTCTAACTTTTTTAAACTCAGCCATTATACTAGCAAACACTCACTGTACCTAGTTGTATCCTAAACGTGGCTATTGTACTTTTGTCAATTCACAGTATTGGAACGTTATTTGCAGCACGTCTGCCTGCATTGCACACTCAAACTTTTTTAAACTCAGCCATTTATAGTAGCAAACACTCAGTGTACCTAGTTGTATCCTAAACGTGGCTATTGTACTTTTGTCTATTCACAGTATTGGAACGTTATTTGCAGCACGTCTGCCTGCATTGCACACTCTAACTTTTTTAAACTCAGCCATTATACTAGCAAACACTC
Organism: Anomaloglossus baeobatrachus; assembly: GCF_048569485.1. Classification (NCBI taxonomy): domain Eukaryota; kingdom Metazoa; phylum Chordata; class Amphibia; order Anura; family Aromobatidae; genus Anomaloglossus; species Anomaloglossus baeobatrachus. Next base: position 89,790,906 of record NC_134360.1, on the reverse strand, counting down.
ACTGTACCTAGTTGTATCCTAAACGTGGCTATTGTACTTTTGTCAATTCACAGTATTGGAACGTTATTTGCAGCACGTCTGCCTGCATTGCACACTCAAACTTTTTTAAACTCAGCCATTATACTAGCAAACACTCACTGTACCTAGTTGTATCCTAAACGTGGCTATTGTACTTTTGTCAATTCACAGTATTGGAACGTTATTTGCAGCACGTCTGCCTGCATTGCACACTCAAACTTTTTTAAACTCAGCCATTATACTAGCAAACACTCACTGTACCTAGTTGTATCCTAAACGTGGCTATTGTACTTTTGTCAATTCACAGTATTGGAACGATATTTGCAGGACATCTGCCTGCATTGCACACTCAAACTTTTTTAAACTCAGCCATTATACTAGCAAACACTCACTGTACCTAGTTGTATCCTAAACGTGGCTATTGTACTTTTGTCTATTCACACTACTGCAAATCTATGTGCAGCACCTCTGCATGACAACCTCGTGCTCTGTTTTTAATAAGCTATAATGATAGCACAAAATACTGCCATTTTGTGGCATCATAGAACTGGCTGTTGTATTCCATTAGTGCCCCACTGGTGACAAGCTATTTCTAGCACCTCTACATCACACCCTCATGCACATTTAGCTACGCTAATGTTATAGCAAACTCATGGAATTCATTGCTGCATTTCATAATTCGGAGGGATAGAAAGTCAGGCTTCCTTTAGCTTTTCCTTCTGTTCATAGACAGCATCTCCAAGACAAATTTCCCCTCCACGTCTAAGTGTGGAGAGGCAGCTAGTGCGCATGCGTGTGCCGATGTACCCCAGCTGCAGCATAATTACAGTGTTTCGCCTAGTGAGTATGCTCAGCCTGACTGTGCCATTCCTGACGCTAAGTCTTCATTTCGGGATACAGCGCATGCTCCCACACTAAGTGTGAAAAGCCTCTTTGCACAGGTGCTTGCATTCTGTGCCGGGTCTAAGTCCTGTTTTGTGCCTAGACACCATGCTAAAGCTGATAGTCTTTTTTCAGAGACTGTATTTCATGCTACTGAGCATGCTCAGGCACTTCCTGCATCAGAGACTAGGTCCGGTAATGAACTCTTTGGCCCTGGCCCTGATGTGGGGGTCCCATATAGACCACAGGGCATCAGGTGTCCTCCCAAATGGCTTGCAGAGGCCCACACCTATGACTTGTCACCGCATTATTGATGGTCAGACGATGACTGGTGAGGTGTTTGGGTCATGGCAGCCATGAGGTCATCATTGAAGTTGCGTTTCCAAATAGGACGCTAGTTATGCCACTCATGACGTGTCACTCTGCTTTTGTCTCCAGGAGGTGCATTGTGGTTCACCCTGGTTTGGGGCGGACCCAGGTTATAAAAGGGGCTGGAGCCAACAAGGAGGTGCGCAGTCTTCTATTATGCTCCGAAAGAGCACACCTCCATGTGTTGAACCCATTGCGGCTTTAGGCCAGAGGTAGGCAGGGATAGGGTGGTGGATGCAGGCCACCACCACAGTTGGTAACGCAGAACGGTTAAGACCAGCTCCTGTCCTAACAGTCCTGCTTGTGCAGCCCAGTGGCATTAACAGGCCTGCTGCTGCTGATGCGCCTGCTGTCCACAGGTGTGGCCCCTACGCACACGGTCAGCGTACTCAATGGCCCCTGTGTTGTTAACAGGGAGTTCCTGGGCTGGGTGGGCATGTGGACCCTGTGACGCTAACAGGGCTCACAGTCTCCAGATCCGAATGGCGTCTAACTCGGTTCAGGCTACTATTAGTTTCATAGCCACACAGCTCTGTATCCTCCACCAAACCTTCAAGTTGCCAACCTCTCCTTTTCCAACTGGGAGCACGGTGGACACTGACTGCTGAAGGTGATATATACCTTTCTCTTTCTTTTCTTATTAATTTTTGTTATATAGCGGTCACAGATTATATACCACTTTATCCAAATCTGCCAGTCCCACTGTAACAGATGTTGTTTCTTCAGCAAATGTTACAGTTGTTTAACCACCAAATCCACGGACCAAAATTTTTTTCCCCTTTCCAACACACCTGTTCCCCTTTCCAACAGCATCTGTCCTTTTTCAACTCATTTTGGGATATGACCAAAAGTGCAACTGTGCAGGGACACCGTACTCAACGCCATCTCAGCACAGCAGCCATCCCTCGGTCCCTCCGATGTGGACAAGTAAAAGACCATTTCCTCCTATCCATGACAAAGTGTTGAGATTCACTCTGTGCAGCACTGGTGTTTAGTGGAAAAGTAGATCTAAGATTGCGTACCACATTCTGCAGATACTCCTGTATACGTGCGTCTATTTCTATGGCAGGAATTAGTTCGCCAAATTTTGTCTTGTACCGGGGATCTAACAGTGTGGCAACCCAGTATTCAGGATTACTTCAAATTCATACAATCCGAGGGTCATGTAGGTAGTGCAGCAAGAAGGCGCTCATGTGTCTTGTGCATCCAGGAGGACCAAGTCCTTGGTGTGTTGGTGGCAGAGAGGTGAGAATCGTGCATCCTTCCTCTGCCCTCTACCCACAACCTCGCACAACCGAAATGTGAGCAAGCTCTCACTCATCTGCTGAGTCTTCCATGCCCATCGCCAGTTCGTCCTCCATTTCTTCATGGGCTCCTGCACTTTCATCAACACTTTTTGCTGATACTATGCGCCCTTGTTAATCCCTCTCCCTCACCATGACTGCCGCATAGGTGCCGCTGACCATCTGGACCTCGTAGATCTTGTTATCCCTTCCGCATATGACTCCTCCTGTACTTCCTCCCCTTCCTCTTATCCCAACACCTGACTCCGAATAATAATTACAGTGTGCTCCATCATGTAGATGACCAGAATTGTCACGCTGAGAATGACATTGCCAGTGCTAAACATCTTCGTCGACATTTCAAAACTGTGTAGCAGGGTGCATAGGTCCTTGATCTGACACCACTCCAGCAGCGTGATCTGCACCACCTCTGGATCAACTTATCCCAGGCTATATGTCTTACCGTATTTCAGCAGGGCTCTGCGGTGCTGCCACACACGCTGCAACATGTGCAGATTCCAATTCCTGCGTGTCGGAACATCGCATTTCCGGCGTTTAACTGCCAGACCCTAAGACTTCCGGAGTGATGAAAGTTGTTGAGCTGCTGTGTGCGCACGATGGAAGTGAGCACATAGCGAGCGTGCCCGCTGCACAAGGCCATGTAGGCCGTGATGGTGTTTTAAAAATTGCTGGAGAATTCGGATCAACACGTGAGCCATAAAAGGCACGTGTGTCACATTGCCCTGAGGATGGCCCGCAGCCAGGTTTGCATCATTGCCGCACACGGCTGTTAAGTCACCAACGGAGTCCGCTCCGTCAATTTGTACTCCGGTCGCCAGGTGACAACGTGTTCCTTTCATGAATAGTGCTGATGATGGGAGAGTAGTCGATGCCAGCGGCGCAGGTGGACGCAGGTTATGCTCACCCACTGGGCTGCATTACCTTGACAGATGCAGAATCTCTGGCTGAATGTAGCTGGTGGGTATCTCACAGATGAAATACCATCATTCAGCTACAACCAATGGGAAGACACCACACCCTTTTTTATGCCCATCCTGTCTGCAGACCACTGCCAGACATAGCTATGAACCTCTGGTTAATTTTACCCCCAGTTCAGTTTTATGATTTTGTGTGCTTGTTACCTGACTACTTTTCCTGCTTGCTGTTTATGTACCTTGTTGGCCGATACGCATTTCACCTCTGCTTGTTTTCTGATTAAGTCCTGGCCGTCCCATTCTGTTCCTGTTCCTCAATTAATGTTTTGACCCTGCCTGACTACTATTCTCTGTAATAGCGTTGTGACTCACATTTCCCATACATTTCAAAGTAAAACTTTGACCGCCTGATGGCATTGAGCTCTGCTGCCAGCATAGTAAGGAGGTGTGTGGTAGTCCTTGTGCGCAGTTGCAAGGAAGGGTGGCCTGACCACACAGGGTTTGCGCAAAGGTAGAGGACCCACACGAGGTTGAAGAGGCAGAAGCAGTGTATTAACTTCTACATACAGAACAAGGATTGAAACAACTCGTGGGGACGGCAAGACTTGTACAGCAGACCCTTCTCCATCTCTCACCATAGTTTGCCAGTGCCCAGTCAGTGACATGTAATGACCCTGTCTATGCTTACTGGTCCAAGTATCTGTGTTGAAATGCACCCTGTCGCACACAGATTTTCTCAAGGAAGTGGTGATGTTGTGTGCGACATGCCGGTGTAGCGCGGGCATGCTTTTCTTGGAGAAGCAGTGGTGATTGGGCATCTGGTACTGGGGCACAGCGACAGACATAAGGTCTGTAAAATCCTGTGTGTCCACTACGCGTAAAGGCAGCATTTCGGTAGCCAACAGCTTACAGAGGGATAGAGTCAACCACTTAGCTTTGTCATGGGTCGCAGTAAGTGGCCTTTTATTTGACCACATCTGAGGGACAGAGATCTGGCTGCTGTCTGTAGACGGTGTTGAGTAGGGTGTCCCTGGAAAAATGCAGGTTTGTGAGAAAAGTGCAGGCGGAGACATGATGTTGGCTTCATCTTGCCTTCAGATCTGTTCATCTTGTATCATTTTTAAAAAACACAGCAAGCAAGGGTTACTCCAAGCGGAGTCTCCCTTTTTTTCCAAAAATTGGGCCCCACACAGACACCTTATCAGTGGCAGCACTTGTGCCCTAGTTGCAAACAGGATGTTTTGATTTGCATCAAGCACATTCCAAATCCACAAGCATTTACTCTCCCCAGGATGACACAGGGGTAGTAAATTCCTTCTGGATCCATGACTTGTTCATTTTGATGAACGTCAGTCTGTCCACATTGTCACTGGACAGACGCGTGCGCTTATCTGTCAGCACACACCCAGCAGCACTGAAGACACGTTCAGAGACAACGCTGGCAGCTGGACACGACAAAATCTTCGAGGCGTAACTGGAGAGCTCTTGACATTTTTCTAGATTTGAAGCCCAAAAGGAGCAAGGCTCCATTTGCAAAGTCATTGCATCGATGTTCATTTGGAGATACTCCTGTATCATCCTCTCCATCCGTTGACTATGTGTCAGACTTGTTGTCTCTGGTGGCCTTGCAAAGGAGGGTCTAAAAAAATTATGAAAAGATTCCATAAAATTGCTGTTACCAGCACCAGATACGGTCCTACTGGTACGGGTAGACTGTTGAAGATGACGAGGCCGTCCCATGTTTGTCAAGTTACAACTGGGAGAATCACTCCCTTCACCTGCACGGTTGTTTGGTGGAAAAGCCGAGCTAAGATCGAGTAACAGCTTCTGCTGATACTCCTGCATACGTGCGTCCCTTTCTATGGGTGGAATTATGTCACAAAATTTGGACTTGTCCCGGGGATCTAATAGTGTGGCAAGCCAGTAGTCATCATCACTTCTAATTTTGACAATACGAGGGTCATGTTGGAGGTAGTGCAACAAGAAGGCACTCATGTGTCTTGCGCAGCCATGCGCACCAAGTCCACGCTGTGTTTGTGGCATAGAGGTGCTAACCGTTCTTTCTTCCTCTGTCATCTCCCCCCAACCTCTTTCAACTGAAATTTGACCAAGGTCCCCCTCATCTGCTGAGTCTTCCATGTCCATGGACAGTTCGTCCTCCATATCTTCATGTCCTCCTGCACCTTCCTCAACATCTCACCTGCTACCATGCGCCCTTGTTGATCCCTGTCCCCCATGGTCCCATGCCTGCCGCGTTGGTGATGATGAACGTCTGGACCTTGGTGATGTTGTTGTGTCTTGCGCATATGAATCCTCCTGTAGTTCCTCCCCTTCCTGTTGTCCCACCCCCTGACTACGAATAGTGTTTAGCGTGTGCTCCAGCATGTAAATGACTGTAATCGTCATGCTGATAATGGCATTGTCAGCGCTAAACATATTCGTCGCCATGTCGAAACTGTGCAGAAGGGTGCATAGGTCCTTGATCTGAGATCACTCCATCAGGGTGATCTGCCCCACTTCTGCATCTCGTTGGCCCAGGCTATACATCATGACGTATTGCACCAGGGCTCGCCGGTGCTGCCACAGTCGCTGTAACATGTGGAGAGTTGAATTCCAGCGTGTCGCCACATCGCATTTCAGGCGATGAACCGGCAGGCCGAAAGACTTCTGGAGCGATGCAAGTCGCTCAGGTGCGGCGGTTGAACGGCGGAAGTGAGCACTGCAGACAGTTTCCGTGCCCTGGTCAGAAGGCCATCTAGGCCGGGATAGTGTGTTAAAAATTGCTGGACAACAAGGTTAAACACGTGAGCCATACAAGGCACGTGTGTCACCTTGCCCAGGCGAAGGGCCGCACCCAGGTTTGCAGCATTGTCGCACACGGCCTTACCAGGCTGCAGGTTGAGTGGAGACAACCATTTATCAAAATCAGTCTCCAGAGCTGCCCACAACTCAGTCGCTGTGTGACTCCTATTTCAAAGACATGTCAAGCTAAAGACCGCCTGATGCCGTTGCGCTCTGCTACCAGCATAGTAATGAGGGGTGCGTGATTCCTTCTGCGCAGTGAGAACGCTGGTGGCCTGACCAGGCAGGCTTGGGGCGGAGGTGGAGGACCCAGATGAGGTGGAGGATGCAGAAGCAGTGGCGGAACTTGGACAGACAGAGGATTGACACACAAGTCGTGGGGACGGCAAGACTTGTGCAGCAGACCCTTCACCATCTATCACCATAGTTACCCAGTGGCCAGTCAGCGACATGTAACGTCCCTGTCCATGCTTACTGGTCCAAGTATCGGTGGTGAAATGCACCCGTTCACACACAGAGTTTCTCAAGGAAGCGGTGATGTTGTGTGCGACATGCTGGTGTAGCGCGGGCACACCTTTCTTAGAGAAGTAGTGGCGACTAGGCATCTGGTACTGGGGCACAGCGACAGACATAAGGTCTCTAAAATCCTGTGTGTCCACTAGGCGGAAAGGCAGCATTTCTGTAGTCAACAGCTTACAGAGGGATAGAGTCAACCTCTTCGCTTTGTCATGGGTCGCAGGAAGTGGCCTTTTATTTGACCACATCTGAGGGACAGAGATCTGGCTGCTGTGTGTAGACGGTGTTGAGTCGGGTGTCCCTGGAAAAATGCAGCTTTGTGAGGAAAGTGCAGGCGGAGACATGATGTTGCCTTCATCCAAAGTTGGTGCTATCGATGTCTGAGAGAGCTGTACACACTCACTTGTTTCCCCTTCCAAACCAACTGACGACCTACCAAGCAAACTGCCTGTTGCGGTTACAGTGGTGGAAGTTGTGGGTGGAAAAACAGGTGTGACAGCTGTCCCCACAGTCCTAGAAGATGACGAGCGCGCGGATGCACTGGAAGGGGCAGGCGGTGGATGGTTCGCTCCGCTAGGCCGCATTGCAGCACGGTGAGCTTCCCATCGGGCCATATGATATTTATTCATGTGACGATTCATGGAAGAAGTTGTCAAACTGCTGAGGTTTTGACCTCTACTAAGAGAACCATGACAAATTTTACAGATCACATAATTTGGGCGATCTTTTTCTATGTCAAAAAAGGACCTGGCTAGGCAAGGCTTAGAGGCCATGCGACCTGTTGATCCACCCCGAATAATGCTCAGAGGCAGAGTGGTGGCTGAGGATGCAGTTGTAGACGTGCTACCAGTGCTCCGACTGTGTCCAGGAAGGCGCCAGGTTACTTCGACGTCGGTTGCATCCTCCTCCACCGCCTCTGTTGACCTCCTCGAGTGTCTGACTGTGGGTTGACAGTAGGTGTGATCTAGAACTTAATCATCAATTGTTGTGTTTGCACTCCCCTACCCCTCAGACCGAGTTTCTTCTTGCCCTGACCGAATATTTAAGTTGTCATCCCAATCGGGTATCTGCGTCTCATCTTCATCAGTATGTTCCTCATTGCCTATAACCACAGTTGTTGGAAAGGCAGCATTTTGGTAGCCAACAGTTTGCATATGATGAAAGTCAACCTCCAAGCCATTTCATGCCCTTCTAAAAGCATGTAAAACACAGCGAGGGGACTCCAACCACAGTCTCCCTCGTTGCCACTAACTGGGCCACACACACCCCACTTGACTGGCATCGGTTGAGCCCCCTTTTGAAAAAGAAAAAGATGCTTTGCATGAAGCACTCTCAAAAATACGCGTGCCTTTCCCGTCCCCTGGCTGACCCAGGGGAAGAAAAGTCCTCTGAGAGCCATGACTTGTTCATCTTGGTTCTTTTAGAGACACAGCGAGGGGACTCCAACCACAGTCTCCCTCGTTGCCACTAACTGGGCCACACACACCCCACTTGACTGGCATCGGTTGACCCCCCCTTTTGACAAAGAAAAAGATGCTTTGCATGAAGCACTCTCAAAAATACGCGTGCCTTTCCCGTCCCCTGGCTGACCCAGGGGAAGAAAAGTCCTCTGAGAGCCATGACTTGTTCATCTTGGTTCTTTTAGAGACACAGCGAGGGGACTCCAACCACAGTCTCCCTCGTTGCCACTAACTGGGCCACACACACCCCACTTGACTGGCATCGGTTGAGCCCCCTTTTGAAAAAGAAAAAGATGCTTTGCATGAAGCACTCTCAAAAATACGCGTGCCTTTCCCGTCCCCTGGCTGACCCAGGGGAAGAAAAGTCCTCTGAGAGCCATGACTTGTTCATCTTGGTTCTTTTAGAGACACAGCGAGGGGACTCCAACCACAGTCTCCCTCGTTGCCACTAACTGGGCCACACACACCCCACTTGACTGGCATCGGTTGACCCCCCCTTTTGACAAAGAAAAAGATGCTTTGCATGAAGCACTCTCAAAAATACGCGTGCCTTTCCCGTCCCCTGGCTGACCCAGGGGAAGAAAAGTCCTCTGAGAGCCATGACTTGTTCATCTTGGTTCTTTTAGAGACACAGCGAGGGGACTCCAACCACAGTCTCCCTCGTTGCCACTAACTGGGCCACACACACCCCACTTGACTGGCATCGGTTGAGCCCCCTTTTGAAAAAGAAAAAGATGCTTTGCATGAAGCACTCTCAAAAATACGCGTGCCTTTCCCGTCCCCTGGCTGACCCAGGGGAAGAAAAGTCCTCTGAGAGCCATGACTTGTTCATCTTGGTTCTTTTAGAGACACAGCGAGGGGACTCCAACCACAGTCTCCCTCGTTGCCACTAACTGGGCCACACACACCCCACTTGACTGGCATCGGTTGACCCCCCCTTTTGACAAAGAAAAAGATGCTTTGCATGAAGCACTCTCAAAAATACGCGTGCCTTTCCCGTCCCCTGGCTGACCCAGGGGAAGAAAAGTCCTCTGAGAGCCATGACTTGTTCATCTTGGTTCTTTTAGAGACACAGCGAGGGGACTCCAACCACAGTCTCCCTCGTTGCCACTAACTGGGCCACACACACCCCACTTGACTGGCATCGGTTGAGCCCCCTTTTGAAAAAGAAAAAGATGCTTTGCATGAAGCACTCTCAAAAATACGCGTGCCTTTCCCGTCCCCTGGCTGACCCAGGGGAAGAAAAGTCCTCTGAGAGCCATGACTTGTTCATCTTGGTTCTTTTAGAGACACAGCGAGGGGACTCCAACCACAGTCTCCCTCGTTGCCACTAACTGGGCCACACACACCCCACTTGACTGGCATCGGTTGAGCCCCCCTTTTGACAAAGAAAAAGATGCTTTGCATGAAGCACTCTCAAAAATACGCGTGCCTTTCCCGTCCCCTGGCTGACCCAGGGGAAGAAAAGTCCTCTGAGAGCCATGACTTGTTCATCTTGGTTCTTTTAGAGACACAGCGAGGGGACTCCAACCACAGTCTCCCTCGTTGCCACTAACTGGGCCACACACACCCCACTTGACTGGCATCGGTTGACCCCCCCTTTTGACAAAGAAAAAGATGCTTTGCATGAAGCACTCTCAAAAATACGCGTGCCTTTCCCGTCCCCTGGCTGACCCAGGGGAAGAAAAGTCCTCTGAGAGCCATGACTTGTTCATCTTGGTTCTTTTAGAGACACAGCGAGGGGACTCCAACCACAGTCTCCCTCGTTGCCACTAACTGGGCCACACACACCCCACTTGACTGGCATCGGTTGACCCCCCCTTTTGACAAAGAAAAAGATGCTTTTCATGAAGCACTCTCAAAAATACGCGTGCCTTTCCCGTCCCCTGGCTGACCCAGGGGAAGAAAAGTCCTCTGAGAGCCATGACTTGTTCATCTTGGTTCTTTTAGAGACACAGCGAGGGGACTCCAACCACAGTCTCCCTCGTTGCCACTAACTGGGCCACACACACCCCACTTGACTGGCATCGGTTGAGCCCCCTTTTGAAAAAGAAAAAGATGCTTTGCATGAAGCACTCTCAAAAATACGCGTGCCTTTCCCGTCCCCTGGCTGACCCAGGGGAAGAAAAGTCCTCTGAGAGCCATGACTTGTTCATCTTGGTTCTTTTAGAGACACAGCGAGGGGACTCCAACCACAGTCTCCCTCGTTGCCACTAACTGGGCCACACACACCCCACTTGACTGGCATCGGTTGACCCCCCCTTTTGACAAAGAAAAAGATGCTTTGCATGAAGCACTCTCAAAAATACGCGTGCCTTTCCCGTCCCCTGGCTGACCCAGGGGAAGAAAAGTCCTCTGAGAGCCATGACTTGTTCATCTTGGTTCTTTTAGAGACACAGCGAGGGGACTCCAACCACAGTCTCCCTCGTTGCCACTAACTGGGCCACACACACCCCACTTGACTGGCATCGGTTGAGCCCCCTTTTGAAAAAGAAAAAGATGCTTTGCATGAAGCACTCTCAAAAATACGCGTGCCTTTCCCGTCCCCTGGCTGACCCAGGGGAAGAAAAGTCCTCTGAGAGCCATGACTTGTTCATCTTGGTTCTTTTAGAGACACAGCGAGGGGACTCCAACCACAGTCTCCCTCGTTGCCACTAACTGGGCCACACACACCCCACTTGACTGGCATCGGTTGAGCCCCCCTTTTGACAAAGAAAAAGATGCTTTGCATGAAGCACTCTCAAAAATACGCGTGCCTTTCGCCTTCCCTGGCTGACCCAGGGGAAGAAAAGTCCTCTGAGAGCCAGGTCCACATTGTCAGTGGACAGACACGTGTGCTTATCTGCCAGCAGACCCCCAGCAGCACTGAAGACAGGTTCCGAGAGAACGCTGGCTGCAGGACACGACAAGATCCTCAAGGCGTACGTGGCGAGCTCAGGCAATTTATCCAGATTGGAAGCCTAAAATGAGCAGGGCTCAAGTTGCACAATAATGGAATCGATGTTTCTTTGCATATACTCATATATCTGTGTGTCTCCCTCTTTTTCCTTGTCCAGCTGTTTTGTTTTCACATGAGTATATGTCCTTGTCACTTTCCCATGTGTTTGTGTTATGTTGTGAGTTGTTTGTCACCTTTTGGACACCTTTCAGGGTGTTTTCTAGGTGTTTTACTGTGTTTGTGATTGCCTGCCATTGTTTCCTATGGGCTCGAGTTCGGTTCGTCGAACGTTCGACGAGCCGAACTCGAGCCAGACCCCCCGTTCGGCGAACCGCCTCGAGCCGAACCGGGACCGGTTCGCTCATCTCTAATCTTGGGGAGACGCCTGCCATGATTAATCTAGGACTTAGTGGCAGCTATGGGTTGCTGCCATTAACTCCTTATTACCCCAATTGCCACCGCACCAGGGCAATTCGGGATGAGTCAGGTAGAGTCCCGGAACTGTCACGCACACGGACACACACAACGTATGGAATAACACACGTGAAACTCCATACATTAACATTGGAGTACGTGTGTCCGTGTCTCCGGTACGTGCAGGAACGAACCTAACACGTACCGGAGACACGTGCGCGTGAAGGCGGCCTTAGGGGGTGTATCCTGCTTTGCCCACATCGCTAATGGATTTCAAATAGTCACCTAGTTATCTGACTCGACAGTCACACCAACCAGGCGCCTTTTTGCACAGTCTGGATTTTACTCCCCTATGTAGGTCACCAAATTTAATATCACACGGCTTCTTTTTTTGAGATCCAGAGTGCTGACTAACACTGCGATGGCATTAGAGATAATACCACACTGCATCTTTCTGCAGATCCAAAGTGCAGACTAAAGGCCACTTTACACGTTGCGATCTCGTTAGCGAGATCGCTAGTGTGCGTACTCGCCCCCATCGTTTGTGAGTCACGGGCAAATCGCTGCCCGTGGCGCACAAAATTGCGCGGACACGTCACACAGACTTACCTGCCTAGCGACGTCGCTGTGACCGGCGAACCGCCTCCTTTCTAAGGGGGCGGTTTGTACGGCGTCACAGCAACGTCACTAAGCGGCCACCCAATCAAAGTGGAGGGGCGGAGATTAGCGGGACTAACATCCCACCCACCTCCTTCCATCCTCATTGCTGGCGGCCGCAGGTAAGGAGATGTTCGTCCTTCCTGCGGTGTCACACATACCGATGTGTGCTGCTGCAGGAACGACGAACAACATCGTACCTGCAGCAGCAACGATAATTGGGAATAGGGGGACATGTCACCGATTAGCGATTTTGCACGTTTTTGTGATGATTCAAAACCGCTCATAGGTGTCACATGCAATGAGATCGCTAACGCGGCCGGATGTGCGTCACAAATTCCGTGACCCCAACGACATCATTTTAGCAATGTCGTAGCATGTAAAGCGGCCTTAACACTGTGGTGTTCTTGGCCCTTATGTTGGGATTCTTTTAATATTCACAAATACTCATAAACGCATAAGCTTCTTCTTAATCTCTCTCTAATTTCTTATATTTTACCAAAAATCTCAATACAAAATTTTTATCAGTGGCATATCACTATAACTTTGTTCTATCCCCTGGTTACTATGAATATATCGTGGGATGATTGTGATCGATTTTAGTTTAACACTAAATCCCTTACCATCTTATTGAATAAAACTAATTCTGCATATATATAATTTCATTATAATTTTATTAATTCATCGTTTAAACTATTTAATATTAGTCAATACTATTTCAGTTTACATTAATTTATTTTTCAAATCCTCAGTTGAGTGTTTCTGCGGATGGAGGTTCATCCCTCTCACAATGAGAACCCGTGCATTTATCGCTGAACTCTTGATTTCATTGTTCTACTCCACAGATTTTCTAGGTTAAGAATAAAAAATTAATAGAAACATATTTTTAGTATATTTATTTAAAAAAACTGAGTCTAAAGTGAAGGAAATAGTTATTTGTTCCCTTACTGATTTTATAAGTTTGCCCACTGACAAAGGCATGATCAGTCTATAATTTTAAGGGTAGGTTAATTTTAACAGTGAGAGATAGAATATCTAAAATATAATCCAGAAAAACACATTGTATAAATTATATAAATTTATTTGCATTTTACAGAGAGAAATAAGTATTTGATTCCCTACCAACCATTAAGAGTTCTGGCTCCTACAGACCACTTAGATGCTCCTAATCAACTCGTTACCTGCATTAAAGACAGCTGTCTTAAATTGTCACCTGTATAAAAGACTCCTGTCCACAGACTCAATTAATCAGTCAGATCTAACCTCTACAACATGAGCAAGACCACAGAGCTTTCTAAGGATTTCAGGGACAAGATCTGCACAAGGCTGGAATGGGCTAAAAAACCATAAGTAGGACGCTGAGTGAGAAGGAGACAACTGTTGGTGCAATAGTAAGAAAATGGAAGAAATACAAAATGAGTGTCAATAGACAATGATCTGGGGCTCCATGCAAAATCTCACCTCATGGGGTATCCAGGATCATGAGAAAGGTGAGAGATCAGCTTAAAACTACATGGAGGGAACTTGTTAATGATCTGAAGGCAGCTGTGACGACTGTCACCAAGAAAACTATTGGTAGCACATTACACTGTAACGGCATAAAATCCTGCAGTGCCCTCAAAGTGCCACTGCTCATGATGGCACATGGGCAGGCCCATCTGATGTCTGCCAATGAACACCTGGATGATTATGTGAGTGATTGGGAGACGGTGCAGTGATCAGATGAGACAAAAATTGAGCTCTTTGGCCTTAACTCAACTCGCCGTGTTTGGAGGAAGAGAAATGCTGCCTGTGACCCAAAGAACACCATTCACACCGTCAAACATGGAGGTGGAAACATTATGTTTTGGGGGTGTTTCTCTGCTAAGGGCATAGGACTACTTCACCGCATCAATGGGACAATGGATGGAGCAATGTACCTTAAAATCATAAGTGACAACCTCCTTTCCTCCGCCAGGACATTAAAAATGGCTCGTGGCTGTGTCTTCCAGCATGACACTGAGCCAAAACAGACATCGAAGGCAACAAAGGAGTGGCTCATAAAGAAGCACATTAAGGTCATGGGGTAGCCTAGGCAGTCTCCAGACCTTAATCCCATAGACCAAAATTCCTCCTGTCATGTGCGCAAACCTTATCATCAACTAAAAAAATAATGTCTGACTGCTGTGCTTGCCACCAAGGGTTTTGCCATCAAGTATTAAGTCTTGTTTGCCAGAGGGATCAATACTTATTTCTATCTGCAAAATGCAAATACATTTATATAATTTATACATGTGATTTTCTGGATTTTATATTTGATATTCTATCTCTCAATGTTAAAATTAACCTACCCTTAATATTATAGACTGTTCATGTCTTTGTCAGTGGGCAACCTTACAAAATCAGCGAGGAATCAAATAATTATTTCCTTCACTGTACATGGAAGTTATATTTTTGTCTCTTCCTTTCTATACAGACATTTTCACTCGCACATGGCAAGATGTAGATCACTTGTCTCCCCCAAATTTTTTCTTAACCTAGACATCACCAATACAGATAGCTCAATCAGCTAATACACCTATATGTAAAATCCTTTCTAACCATAATGGTGTTCTGCTCCAAGGGCACATATATATGTATATATAAAAAGTTGGGGTTTCTTCTCTTTTCCCCAGGTTTTCGCAAATGAGTAAAATTGTATGCATATATACTGTATCATTCTTTTTGCTCCTTTTTGGTTTAGATGTGCAGTGTTCTAAATTATATCAACCTTATGCAATTATTCTCTGTATAAATTTGTGGTTTGTATCTGTCACTGTTTGCTCACCTAGCTTGCTTTTTTTTTTAGTTCAATCCGTGCAGCTTTGATTTAGCTGCCTTCTATATATACTCGGCCATGTACAATATCTGTTATATGTGATTTTATTGAAGGAGAGGGATCTCTCCGAAACGCATAGAGAAAAATCACTATTGACCTTCTCCTGGATGTTTTCTTCACCACGGCATCTATACCCATTCTTTCTCCCGTGGTTATTGAGGCTACATCCTGGGTGTTGCATGGACCATACCTCACTGCTGTGAAAAGGCGCTATGGGGAAATGGAGGCAGGAGGGGGCAATTGATGCCACTGTCCTGCTGTCTGCCTGAAATGTTTTTAAATATCAAAACTCCAAGATGCGTCTCCAAGTTGTGTGTTGTCTGTGTCTGTACTGGCAGGGGTATGGAAGCACCAGCCTTACACCTGTCTCTCATTCACCTCAATATTTCTTATGTCAATAATCTAGGAAGCTAATGGCTAGACAGTGGGGCTGCAATGGAAAACGTTTTGGAAGCATAGGGAAGTTTGCCAAAGCTCGGCAAACCGAACTTTGAAAGGTTCGCTCATCTCTAATAATAAGGGCTTGAGGGCTGCAAAAGGAAGCAAAAAAGGAGGTAAGAGCAGGACAATTGTCCTGCAAACAAATGTGGATAGGGAATAAATAAATAATTAAAAAAAAAAGTTGTGAGGTCCCCCATATTTTTGATAACCAGCGAAAGTAAATCAGACAACATTATACAGGATCCAGTTCCTAAGGATTTCTCATATTGGAAGCTGGAAGCCAATATGAGAGCGGGGAGAGTCTTGATTTTCTAAATGCAATCATCTCTTTTTGATTCTATCCTTTTGTCCTTTTACTGTAAATTTGGTTCAGTGGCCCAGATTTGACTTGAACTGGACTCAGCACATTGAACCCCATTTAAGTCAATGAGAGCCCGAATGTTTGCGTTATAATATGGTCATAGTAAGGGCTAGAGGGCTACGAAAATGAAGGAAAAAGGGGGGTAAGAGCAGGACAATTGCCCTTTAAACAAATGTGTATAGGGAATAAATAATTAAAAAAAAAACTTTGGGAGGTCCCCCATATTTTTGATAACCAGCACCCCTTATCTCTCTACTTTACCTTGGCTGGTTATCAAAAATAGAGGAGTTCCCATGCATTTTTTAAAGTATTTATTAATATATATATATATAGATAAATAATTTAAAAAACTGGCTTGGGCCCGCCCCTATTTTTGATAATCAGCCAAGGTAAAGCAGACATCTGGGGGCTGGTATTATCAAGCCGGGAAGGCCCAGCCTAAAATTAACAAACAGAATCTCAATTTGACCATACCAAGGTTAATTATAAAGTGAGGAGAGAGATAAATCACCCCACCCACACAACTTCCACAAGTAAATCAAAAAACAGGAGAACAAAGGAGTTTTGTGTGTGATAAACAATGTCTTTTCTTTTTTTAAAAATATTTTTTTAGGTTTTCTAACAGTTAATTACATAAGCTGACAAAAAACAACAGATGATAGTGGACACATCTGAAAACGTGGAGGATAAAAGAAAATAAGGGGGACACAAAACGTATAGCCAATGATTACAAAATGATTCAGAAAAAGGGGGCCATGTGCCGGGAAATTAAGGTTACTAACCAAAGCAGGTGTTTTCGCCTACACATCAAATGTACACATCAACAAAGTGCTATGTGCCAGCAAAAGAAGATTGCAATATACCCATAAAATTATCAAAAAATAGCAGCACTGTACAGGAAAAGTGCTAAGTGCAAGGAAGAGGGTAACAATAGGGAAGCTGGAAAGGTTATATCAGTAGCAATAGATTTAGTAGAATTAAGATCATACAAATAGCAGCAGTTTCCCTAAGTAAAGTGATGGAGTGCAATCATAGCAACAATGGTGATGAAAGTACAAAAAACGATGCGCAGGCTACATACCATTAAAGGGTCAGGGCAGTTTGGATCTTGTGAGAGTGTCCCCTGTAGGCAAAGTTCCCCCCACACCCACCGACGTACGTTTCACCTAGGGGAAAGAAATATCCCAAAACACGGCTTTTTCAGGGAGGGAGAATGGTGCAGCCTAAAATTAGTAGTCCATAGACACCCAGAAGTGGCACATCCATTAGATGCACCAATTCTGGTGCTTTGCCTGGCTTTTCCCGATTGCCCTGGTGCGCTGGAAATCAGGGTAATATTTTGGGGGTTGATTTCAGCTGTGAATTGACAGCTGGCATCAGGCCCAGGGGATAGTAAAGGAGAGGCGTCTATCAGACACTCCTGTTCCTAATCCAGTAAGTGTAAAGTTAAAAAACACACAAACACACAAGAAAAAAGTTTATTTGAATAAAGATTACCTAATTCACAAATTTATTAATTTTAATAAATCCTCGAAGTTCTGATGTAATCCAAAAATGTAAAGTCTCACGACATCCATCAAACCCTGTGGAGCCTTAATCTCAGAGAAAGATCACATGAGAAATTCTGTCTCTTTTACTGACTGCGAGTGGCCTATGGACCCTCATTTGAAGAATGAGCCTTTCATAGTTACATAGGTTGAAAAAAAAGACCTATGTCCATCTAGGTCAACTTTTCTCTACCAATTATACATTTTTGTCTCTGAATCATCTATAACTGACAAGGTTGTGTGTACTGAGGAAATCATCCAGCCTTTTTTTAAAAGCTGTTATAGTGTCTGCCACTACGTCTTGCGGTAGGGCATTCCACAGTCTGACTACTCAAACTGTAAAGATCCCTCTCCTATTTAGCTTTTGGAATTGCCTTCCTTCCACCAGCAGTGAGTGACCCCTGGTGATTAGTATTGTCTTTAGAAGGAATAACTCATAAGCTAGTCCTTTGTATTGACCACACATTAAGTCTCCTTTGCTATGTGTTTTTCCATTCAGACATTTTCCCCAGACTGTTTTGTAACATTGTAATATCAAGGTCAGTTTTTAATATCCTACATAGTTTGGTGTCATCAGCAAAGACTGACACTTTACTGTCAATACCATCCACAAGTTCATTAATTAAGAGATTAAAAAGAATGGATCCTAGCACAGATCCCTGAGGTACCCCACTGCTATAGCCCATTTAGAGAATGTATCGTTTACGACGGCTCGTTTCCTATCTTTTAGCCAAATCCTTATCCATCTGCATATAGTTTACCCTAAAGGCCATGTCACACTAAGCAACATCGCTAGCAACATCGCTGCTCAGGAACGACTCTTGTGACGTAGCAGCAATGTTGCTAGTGATGTCGCTGCGTGTGACATCCAGCAACAACCTGGCCCCTGCTGTGAGGTCGCTGATTGTTGCTGAATGTCCTGGACCATTTTTTAGTTGTTGCTCTCCCGCTGTGAAGCACACATTGCTGTGTGTGACAGCGAGAGAGCAACAACTGAATGTGCAGTGAGCCGAGAGCCGGCTTCTGCGGACGCTGGTAACCAATGTAAATATCGGGTAACCAAGAAGCCCTTTCCTTGGTTACCCGATATTTACCTTCGTTACCAGCGTCTCACGCTGTCAGTGCCGGCTCCCTGCTCTCTGCACACGTAGTCGGAGTACACATCGGGTAATTAACCCGATGTGTACTGTGGCTAGGAGTGCAGGGAACAGGGAGCCGCCACTGGCAGTGTGAGAGCGGCGGACGCTGGTAACGAAGGTAAATATTGGGTAACCAAGGTAAGGGCTTCTTGGTTACCTGATGTTTACCGTGGTTACCAGCGTCCGCAGAAGCCGTCTCCCTGCTGCCTGCACACGTAGCAGAGTACACATTGGGTAGTTAACCCAATGTGTACTGTGGCTAGGTGTGCAGGGAGCCAGCGCTAAGTGGTGTGCGCTGGTAACCAAGGTAAATATCGGGTTGGTTACTTGATATTTACCTTAGTTAGCAAGAGCAGCATGCTTCCACTCGTCGCTGCTGGCTGGGGGCTGGTGACTGGTTGCTGGTGAGATCTGCCTGTGTGACAGCTCACCAGCAACCCGTGTAGCGACGCTCCAGCGATCCCTGCCAGGTCAGGTTGCTGGTGGGATCGCTGGAGCGTCACTTAGTGTGACATCTCACCAGCGACCTCCTAGCAACTTACCAGCGATCCCTATCAGGTTGTATCGTTGTTGGGATCGCTGGTAAGTTGTTTAGTGTGACTGGGCCTTAATCCCTGCTTCATAATAAGGCTATGTGATATAGTATCCAATACCTTTGCAAAGTCCAGATAAATCACATCAGTTGCATTACCATTCATATTCCAGATTTGCACTTACCTCCTCATAAAAAGACGCAATAGATCGCATGCGGCGCTTCCAATATATCCAGCCTTGATAAGGTCAGTCTTGGTAAATTATTTTAATAAAAAATACATGTGTGTATGGCTGAAGATTTTCTTAGATCCACCAGCCAAAAAGGAAAAAGGATCACAATCCTACACAGCGAGCCACTAGAGCAGTTATGGAGATATATACACATATCTAGATAATTGTAAATAAATACAACCTGCGCCCTCCCAAACGATTAGCAATAGTAAATGTCTGTACAGAGATCCTCTCAAACAATTAGCATATGAGTGAATGTCTATGTGAATAAGGCTATGTGCACACGCTGCGTTTTTTTGACGCTGTATTTTTGTGCGTTTTTGGCCGCTAAAAACGCGCAAAAACGCACTCGCAGCAAAAAAACACGGTAAAAAACGCATGCATTTTTACAGCGATTTGGTGCGTTTTTTGATCTTTGCGTTTTTCTGCGTTTTTCCAATGCATTGCATGGGGGGAAAACGCAGAAAAACGCAAGAAAGGATTGACATGTCCATTTTTTTTTTAAGCTCAAAAACGCAGCTTAAAAAAAAAGTTGTGTGCGGACAGCAAAAATGAAACCTCGAAGCAAAGTCATGCAGTTTTGAGGCCAAAAACGCACCCGAAAAACGCACACTGTGAACTTACCCTAAGAGTCCACAAATATTTCCTCTGATGAAGAAACCTGCCAGGTTTTGAATCCCAGCGCTTTACTTGGTGCTTTCTGATTGCCCTGGTGCAAAGGAAATCGGGGCACTAGGGGTTAATTACAGTGCACAACTGTCACCAAGCCCAGAATTAGTGATGGGTAGGGGTCTATGAGACCCCCCCATCACTAATCTTATAAATAAAAAGAAATAAACACAAATAAAAACCCTTTATTTGAAAAAAAATACATCACCCTATTTCCCCTCTTTATTAATCCCCAAAAGACCCTTGGAGTTTCCACTAATCCACATGATGTCACACAACGGTCCTGACTCTGCTACATCTGAGCCTGGAGAGACTTAAAACATGTCTGATCACTCCAGACTCCGGGAAACACTGACAAGGTGGACCTGGTTGGCAGCAGTGACGTCACTCAGTTCTCCGGTGATCATATCTGGGTTCCCACGGTATGACCTCTGGTGACCTGAGTACCACAAGTGTGGGGCCATGATGCCCTTTAACAGTGACAGTGTGAGAATGTGTGGCAGTCCCTCATCCCACTCCCCCCAGCCGACACTGTCACTGTTAAAGTGCCCCGCAACCTGCCAGGCCTTTAACACTAACAGTGTCAACTGGGAAGAGGGGTGTGCGTGGGACTCCCCACGGCCGACACTGCCAGTATTAAAGGGCTGGTGGTGTGCGGGGCTCGGCCTCGCACTTTAACAGTAACAGTGCCGGTCGGGGAGAGGGGCGCCGGGCATCCCCGCACTCTCCAACCCCCGGCCGACACTGTCAGTGTTAAAAGGCTGGAAGGGTGTGGGGCACTTTAACTGTGACAGTTCCGGCTGGGGGAGGGGGATGCGGTGCTGCCCTGCAATCTCCGACCCCCGGACAGCACTGTCACTGTTAAAGGGCTGTCAGGGTGAAGGGCACAGCCCCGCACTTTAAGCCACAGTGCTTCAGGTCACCAGAGGTCATACAGTGGGAACCCAGGTATGACCTCCGGTGAACTAAGTAACATCACTGCTTCCAGCCGGGTCCCCCTTGTCAGTGTTTCCCGGAGCCTGGAGAGATTGGACATGTTTTCAGTCTCTCTAGGCTCAGATATTGAAGAGCCAAGATCATCGTGGGACATGGGATCTAATCTCTCTTTTTATAAACTCTAAAATCCTGTTTGCTTTTGCAGCTGCTGCTTGACTTTGCGTACTGCTGCTCAGCTTATTTGTAACCAGAATATCCAAGTCCTTCTCTCTGCTCTCTAGTCCCGAGTTTACTTCCATTTCATGTATACGCAGTTATAGGATTTCTCCGTCCAAGGTGCATTACTTTACATTTATCAACATTAAATCTTATTTGCCAAGTATCTTCCCATTCTGACATCTTATACAAATCATTTTGTAATATTGTACTATCAAGGTCAGTTTTTAATATCCTACATAGTTTGGTGTCATCAGCAAAGACTGACACTTTACTATCAATCCCATCCACAAGGTCATTAATAAAGAGATTAAAAAGAATTGGTCCTAGCACAGATCCCTGCGGCACCCCACTGCTGACTATAACCCATTTAGAGATTTAGAGAATTTACCATTTATGACTACTGATTCACGTGAAGAGAAAAATCCACTCGGAATCTGTGGTGGCAATAAAATTTAACTTTTAATAATTACTTTTAAAAATTGTTCATCACACCGGCATTGTCAATATCAACTTCATAGATGGTTACATGTGAAAACAACGCGTTTCGGCAGCGATGCCTTCTTCTGGTCTAATAACTATTGTTACAGAAAGACTTTTAAAAGAAAATATCTCCATTGTGGGCTCTCTCACAATTAACATGGTAATTGGATTCACCATCTGAGGTGGGAGAGACCACAATTAGATTACAGACTAAAACAATGTAATGAAACCACATATATAACATTATTTTTAAATTTAATTTATAATGCATACGTTTTACATGCAGGTGCATTTTAGTACTCCAACCTTCAGTGTGACTATTCTCTGTCGGGCCTATGTGAAGCCGGCTCACTTTTGGGCGGTATGTATTGCCGTTTTATGCCTGGGATTCCTCACTTGAGGCAATTGTGAGCACATATTGATATACCTTTTGTCTATAGCTTACCCATAGGATATCATCAGTCATTACATCAAGCTTTTACTGCCTTATCCGTTATAAGGTCTACAGTACTACCAATATACCCACGTAGATCGGTTCCAATCCACACCTGAGCGGTTTGTAGTTTTTGCATTATCATATTGTGGTCTTTTTAGTGAGCATACACTCGTATATTGATATATATTTACACCTGTAGGTTTCTATACGTGGTCATCACATTTCCTCTATATTGTGAGGAGATTATTTACTTTGCACTATAGGATACCCAGAGGGTATGTATATCCTCTCATACTATGATTCATGGTTTGTACAGCAGGATGTTACCATACAACTTACTATTTACATTTTTTATCACAGCACTTTTTAGTGGATATCATAACTCTTACAAACACCTTTGGAGCACTTTTCTTGACATACCAATAGTGATCAACAGCAAAGGTATTTCTGTTCAGATCTGTCTTGGCTCTCTTTTTCATCGGTCTACTTCTATTTCATCTCTTTCTCTTTTCCTTTGTCCTTCTTCTTTTTCCTTTTCTTTTTTCTTTTTTTCTTTTTTTCTATATATTTTTTTCTATCTTTTTTTCATGCTTTCATAAACATCAATTCTTTGACTCCGCCTCTGTATCCCTGTTACCATACCTCTGACCTTCCCCCGCCTCTACAGAGACACTTCCTCTCTTTAAAAATTCAGTTTTGAAATACATGTCCGCTTCCAATTTTTTTACATTCATATCTATTTTTTAGGCAATTAAATAAAGCTATATCTGGATCTCCTTTATATGGGAATTATGCGTGTTTATCTTCTTTGATCATATAGGTACGTTTCTGTATAGTTTCAACTATCTATTTGTGGTCGATTTCTCCTCTGTATATGAAATGTTCGCTTTACATGATTTTCATGTCTTATATGGAATATGTAACTCTTTATTGCATGACTTGTTCAAGTATCTAATTCATTTTTTGGTGCATGTCTTGTACATTATTTACCGGTTTTTCATGTGACGCAGATGTGCGATATTAAGATTATGTCTTTATCAACATGTTTTTTTCTTTTCTGTATACTTCCATTATAGATTTCTCTGACGAAGGCCTATATACAGAGGCCGAAACGTTAGAAAAAATTGAATTGAACTCTTTTTTCCCTTTGCACCAATAAAAAATAAGTAGATTGATTCACCAGCATCATTTTGTCTCAGACTTCCTTTTTTATGTGTGCCCGAGCTAATCCTTTTGTAGCACTCAGTTGCCGTCACCTCCACCCTCCGCTGCGGCTGACCCGGAGGCGCTGCCCGTACCACCGGCAGCGGAGCCCGTAACTCTTGAAGAAGATGACCAGTTTGAGACATCCGACCAAATTGACCCGGTTACCGTGGATTTGGAACCGGAGGCCATGGCAGAGGGAGATTCGGGTTCCAGTACCCCTGAAGCTGCGTGGGTGTCACGCTATGGAGGAAACGGCCGCAGGATGATCCTGTCGTCACGGGCACAGTTGGCATTAGAGATCATTGAAATGGAAGCAGAGTCAACTTCAGATGAGGAGATCACCGTGGATGCAATGGAAGTGGTGCCTATATGCCGCCGTTGTGGTCTGCCAGGGCACTTTGCAAGAGTGTGCCCTGGAGGTAACCAGCATTAAAAGGGAACCGGAACCTGCAAGTTTTACAAAGTTTAAATTAGGTTGCGCTCTCCTGGTTGAACCTTCTTCCACCCTGTCATTCTAGGAAAAAGGCCATCAGGACCTTGAGGTGCTGTGCTGGTAGTCGGCACCAGGAGGCCCCGGTGGGGGTCGGCGCAAGGGGCAACAGCTACCAGGTTGCTCAGGGTTTTTACAGAGGTACAGAGAAGAGTGTTAAAAATGTTACAGTACCAGTAGTTGCGATGCCATAGAATTGTTAGGTATCAGTGTTTTCGTTTATTATTTTTCATAGTTTATTATTTTTCATATAGAAAATGTTAGTGAATTAGTGCCTAATCAACCAGTTTTAATGAAACAAGTGAAAGTTACCTGATTTACGAGTAAATTGCTAAAGGTGTACAACCAGTACATGGTGTTATGATCCGGAACCATGGAAGACCACCATAATTCATTGGTAAAAGGTGACAAGAGCATTGGCAACTAATCTGGCCGCCATCCCCTTACTAACCATCAACACAAGAAGTAGCCGAGGGGTGAACTAACATCCTGTGCACCGCGAACCCAGCCGGAGAACTAGCTATCCTAAAGAAAGGAAAGATGAATAACTCTCTGCCTCAGAAAATAGATAAAGAATAGCAAGCCCCCCACATTCAAAGACTGCGGTGATATAGGAAAACACAATACACAGATGATAGGATTACCAAAGGTGAGGCCCCCACTGACTAAAATAGGAAAGGACAGGAAAGGGGCTGATGGTGGCCAGAGAAAAACCCTGCAAAATTCCAAATTCCTGATAGTACAAAAAGGCCCTCAGATCGCACGATCTGCACTCCGTCCTATACCAGGCGCTCTTGTCATACCAATGAACAGAAAACAAGAATCATTACAAATTCAAAAAGCCACAAACACATGGACTAATAGGAGCTATACTCCAAACAAAATTGCAGGGAGTTTCCCAGCTAAGCAACTGAGAGGGAAGATCCCTGCATGCGATAAACTGAAAACAACCACAGCAAATGACAAACTCAGATAAGAGTAAAAGAACCAAACAACAAATAAAGAGCAAAGCACTTATCTGGGGTAGATGTGGTGTGGAGCAGAATGAAGCAGGCTGGTGAACAAAGAACAATTGACATCCGGCATAGCCTGCTATCAGACCAGGATTTAAATAAGCAGAGAGTTAGCAATGGAAACGCCCATTGCTCAACACATCTGGTCTATGTCCAAACCATTCCTGGCCATATGTTAGGGCCAGGTGGATGGGCAGACCCGGGAGGTGGATCCACTGGGCCGAACTCCCCGACGAGGGAAAGGGGTCCGGTAGCCGGAGCACTATAGGTAGCAGGACAGTCCGCGCACAAGAGCACAATGGAGAAGTCCCTGGGACCACGGGGTCACTGATGGTAGTCCGGGTGACGGAGCTCAGGTTCGGAAGCCGGGATGATGTCAGGCGGGGTCCGGAACCGTTGGAGCGAGATGACGGGTCACCGCAGGGAACAGAGATGGTACGGACTGTCAGGATGGCAGATAGGCAGCGTTCGGGGTTTGGGATTCGGCAGGACCGGATGGCAATGCAGGATCGGCTCTAGAAGAGAGAGAGGTAAGTATCTCACAGGAACACAAGGAGACCTGATTCCTAGCTTGGGAAACACGAAGAACAGGCCCCGCCCCCTTGGACATTAAACCCCTTTATACCCTGTACCTGTGTGCTTCATTTCCTGTCAGTGGACACTGGCCCTTTAAGAAAGGGTCAGTGACCGCGCGCGCGCGCCCTAATGCGCATGCGCGCGGCCCGGGTGCCAGAAGCCAGGGCAGGAAGCTGAGAGGAGGAAGCAGCAGAGCCGGGCTGGGGCTGGGAAGCCGACGGGCGCCGGGAGCGGGGACCAGGAGGCCTGGGAAGCGCGGGCAATGGAGGCTGGAGAGCGGGGAGCGTGGCAGGTGAGCCGGGGAGCGGAGCAGAGGACCCGGGGAGCGTGACAGTACCCCCCCCCACGCCCCCCTCCCCGCAACCGGGACAGGAAGGCACGGATCAGAGGAGTGCCCACATTCTCCCTGGGCTCCCAGGACCTATCCTCAGGACCATACCCTGCCCAGTCCACCAGAAAGAACTGTCGACCCCGTACGGTCTTCATGGCCACGATATCCCTTACCGCATAGATGTCGTCATCAGCAATAGGAGGAGGAGCCGGACTGGCAGCAGCGGAGAAGGGACCAAGGACAACCGGCTTGAGCAGAGAGACGTGGAAGGAGTTGGGTATCCTCATCGTGGCCGGGAGCTACAGTTTGTAGGAGACCTCATTGATCTTGCTGAGGACTTTAAACGGTCCGATGTAGCGAGGTCCCAGCTTGTAGGATGGTAACTTCAATCGGACATACTTGGAAGCAAGCCAGACGAGATCTCCGGGGGAGAAACACGGAGGATCCAGACGTCTCTTGTCTGCGTGTCTCTTCATCCGCAGGGATGCACGTGCAAGGGACGCCTTAACTGAGTCCCAAATGGTTGTAAAGTCACGGACTACCGCATCAGCAGCAGGGATATCCGAGGAAGAGGATACAGGCAACGGGACAGAAGGCTGAAGTCCGTAGACGACATGGAAGGGAGAACTGGAGGAGGACTCACTGACGTGGTGATTATGGGAGAATTCAGCCCAAGGAAGAAGCGTGGACCAATCGTCATGATGGGCGTTGACGTAGTGACGTAAGAAAGAGGTCAATATCTGATTGACCCGTTCCACTTGGCCGTTCGACTGAGGATGGTAGGCAGAAGAAAAGTTCAGAGTTACTCCCAGATGTTTACAGAGAGCCCTCCAGAAGCGGGAGGTGAACTAAGTTCCTCTGTCGGACACAATGTGTGATGGAAAGCCATGCAAGCGGAAGATGTGATGTATATAGGCGTCCGCGAGTTCCTGGGCAGAGGGCAGTCCAGCCATAGGGACGAAATGGGCCATTTTAGAGAACCGATCCACCACGACCCATGTGACTGTGTGTCCGGAGGACAATGGCAAGTCCGTAATAAAGTCCATCGCAATGTGTTGCCAGGGAACTGAGGGTATAGGCAGAGGCAGAAGACGGCCATATGGCAGGTGTTTGGGCGTCTTGTTCCTGGCACAAGAGGAGCAGGCAGAGACAAAAGAGGCGACGTCCGTGCGAAGGGATGGCCACCAGTAATGACGTACAATCGCACTCCAAGTTCTCTTCTGACCAGCATGACCGGCTGTTTTCGAGGCATGGCCCCAGTGTAACACTTTTTGCCTGTCAGTCTCAGAGACATAGGTCTTCCCGGGCGGTATCTGGGCCAGGGTGACAGGAGCCACCGGAATAATCTTACTTGGACAGATGATGGGTTGGGATGTCTCCTCCTCCTGCTCCATGGGCATGAAAGACCTAGTCAAGGCATCAGCGCATACATTCTTGTTCGCGGGTCGGAAATGGAGCTGGAAATCGAACCGGGCAAAGAACAAGGACCACCTGGCTTGCCGTGGGTTCAGTCGCTGAGCAGACCGCAGGTATTCCAGGTTCTTGTGGTCCGTGTAAATAATAACGGGGTACACTGCTCCTTCCAGAAGATAGCGCCATTCCTCCAGAGCCAGTTTGACTGCCAATAGCTCTCGGTCACCGATGGTGTAATTGCGTTCAGGCGCTGACAAGCTCTTGGAGAAGAAACCGCAAGTCACCATCTTCCCGGAGGAGGACTTCTGCATGAGCACTGCTCCGGCTCCCGAGGAGGAGGCATCCACCTCCAAGGTGAACTGGCGGTTTAACTCCGGACGGTGGAGTACAGGAGAGGAGGCAAAGGCCCGCTTTAGAGAGCCAAACGCGGCGTCGGCCGCAGGTGACCAGTCCTTTGGATTAGCCCCCTTCTTGGTCAAGGCGGAGAGAGGAGCAGTCAGAGCAGAGAAGTGAGGGATGAACTGGCGGTAATAGTTGGCGAATCCCAGAAAGCGTTGGATTGCCTTCAGTCCAGAAGGAGGAGGCCAGTTGAGAATGGAAGAGACCTTCTTTGGATCCATCTGCAGTCCGGTATCGGTGATGAGGTAACCCAGGAAGGGGAGAGAAGACTGTTCGAAGACACACTTCTCGTACTTGGCGTACAGACGATTCTCTCTCAGTCTTTGTAGAACCAGTTGCACGTTCTCTCGGTGGGTCTGGAGGTCCGGAGAGAAGACAAGGATGTCATCCAGATATACCACCACACAGACGTAGAGAAGGTCCCGGAACACGTCGTTCACTAATTCTTGGAAGACTGCTGGTGCGTTACACAGGCCGAAGGGCATCACGCAGTATTCATAGTGCCCATCGCGAGTGTTGAACGCGGTCTTCCATTCGTCCCCCGAGCGGATACGGACCAGGTTGTAGGCACCCCGAAGATCCAACTTGGTGAACACACGAGCTCCTCTGAGCCGATCAAACAATTCGGGGATGAGCGGCAGGGGGTACTTGTTTTTTACGGTGATTTGGTTCAATCCCCGGTAGTCTATGCATGGGCGTAAGTCGCCCTCTTTCTTCTTCACGAAGAAGAAGCCTGCTCCAGCAGGAGAGGAGGATCTCCGAATGAATCCCTTTGCCAGGCTCTCTGTGATGTAAGTAGACATGGCCCTTGTTTCGGCTGGAGACAGTGGATATATCCGTCCTCGAGGTGGTGTAGTTCCAGGGAGCAGGTCAATGGCACAATCGTAAGGACGATGTGCCGGAAGCACCTCTGACTCCTTCTTATCAAAGACGTCCGCGAAGGACCAATAGGCTGAGGGCAGTCCCGGTAGGGACTCTGGAACCGGAGGTCGCCGGATGGGTTGTATGGTCTTCAGACAGTTCTCATGGCAAGAAGATCCCCATCGAGTGATTTCACCAGTGCCCCAGCTGACTGAAGGTTCGTGTGTCCGTAACCAAGGAAGGCCCAGCAGGATTTGATGTGACATGTGTGGGAGGACGTAGAGAGCAATGTTCTCGGTGTGCAGAGCACCGATACGCAGTTCAACCGGCCTGGTGATCCAGGAGATGGTGTCAGAGAGGGGTCTCCCATCCACAGAGGCAATCACTAGGGGTTTGGCGAGTGGAGTAACAGGCACCTGGTACTTGTCCACCGTAGCCTGCTGGATGAAATTGCCTGCTGCCCCAGAATCGAGGTACGCCTCAGCCGTGAACCGCGTCTCTCCCGTTGTCACTTGCACAGTCCATGTAACCGGGTCTGAGAGAGTCCCAGCACCTAGGGTGGCCTCTCCTACCAACTCTAGGCTTTGGAGTTTCCCGGCCTCTCTGGACAGGA